>NW_027395279.1:6055961-6363653 GCF_027580225.2 Misgurnus anguillicaudatus
GACGTCAGGTGCATCTGTCTTTTCAATCTCAAAGGCATGCGCAATCGACCAAAAAAACAATGGCGACCTACAGGACTGTGCTGCCCTCAACTCCGCTTTTAATTAACCCCTTTTCCACTGAAGTTACAAATACCGGATAAACTTCTAGATCCGTACTTGGACTTTCTTTGGACAATTTTAGCAAAAATATTTACCTGCGAGAACCGATCACAGAACAAAGATTACAAACAGACGTGCCTTGCCCTCGCAAACCAGGGCACAGTCAATCAACAATGGATGATCTGCACCATTTGTGTACGTGTGTGCGTCTCTGCATACCTGTCGATATGCAATCGGCAAAACGTGATTTGCTCTTGCGATTGTAATAATCTTGATGCTTTGTTATATTGTTTATTCGCTTTTCCGCAGAAAGTGTCAATCACAGAATAATTTTATACACAGAATCAGCGGTCAGCAGCGCACTGCAAATGGTGTATGTGTGAAAGCACAACGGGTGCTTGACGGATCCGCCGCAAACACACTGCATACGGAGTGTGTGTGAAACAGGCGTTCAGCAGCTTTTTACATCAAAGGCCAACAGGCTAGGCAATTTGGGGAGTGGCCGCTCACTGATTCCCATATAATTTTGAAAATCCTGGACATGGTTGGACCTGCCAAACGGATTGAGCACTTTTATATACTGCGGTGAGCAGAGAGGATGCACAGTTTTACCAGCGAGAAGCGGCCACCAGATGATGTAACTAATATAACTCGCATTGTATAACAATACCGGCCTGCCGGCAAAGTCCCAACTTTCCCGATTGTCACTCCGCTATTGCTGATAGCTCACATACATCTCAGAAATGTCTATTTGATGTATTCTTTTTCATCTGCAAGATGTAATTTTTTATTTGTTTACACATCTGCAATACGTCTGCTAGATGTTGATTTAGAATTTATAAAAATTGCTCTAAGACCTTTATTAGATGTTTTTATTCAACAGTTGTTATTGTTATCTGTGCTCCAGATCCTTAGAACACTTATACATCTGGGTGCTGTGTGTTGCTTGTACAGCTGTGCACAGCATTTGTTCTCCTGATCTTCCGCTGGTGCGCCATAAGTCAGATAACGATCTTGTGTGTTACGATTCGAGACCCTCATCTGCTGAGGCGGGTATCGTCTTTGTTCGTGGCACTCACTATTTCTTTTTGAAGCGAAGCAGCTCACACCTCATTTATGGAGCCTGCTTCCCTTCAGTGCCCCTGCAGAGCACACTCACTGCTGTGCTTAGTATGACAAGCATGCACAATTAATCTACACCTGCATACAGTGGAACTGTGTAAAGCTGGCTCCAGTAGTGAAGCATGAAAAGATTCTTGTGCAGGAGGCTGTAGAACCTCCAGATGAGATAAATGATGACCTCAAAATGAAAATCTCTTGGAAACTCATCATTGGCTATGGCACTGAAATTGCCTTGGAAATGATGGTGGTATGGATTGGACTCACATTTCCTTCCAGACCTGAGAAGTCATCATGTGCTTCTCCAGACAGACATCGGTGGTTTATTAAATAAATTACTAAGGAGGTCTGCATTCAAAGTAATGCGTCATTGGCTGCGTGCTCTGGTGGTTTGCAGGAAACCTTGGTTTCTATCCTAAGGCCTGTTTCTGGGTGCAAGCTACTGGAGTGTGACGCTGACAACAGACGCATCCCCCACAGGTTGGAGTACAGTTATGGAAGGCAGAGAGGGCCAAAATCACTACATTATCAATTTTGGGATAATGGCATTTGTGGTCTCTGGACAAACTGTGCTCGTTGATGACAGTTTAGATCCCAGGCCACTTGCATATGGCAGATGCCCTGTAGGGCAACACCCATTGCTGGGGAGTTGAGACTCCAGCCAGATATGGTGAACCACATCTGGAGAGGAAATGGATGAGCAGAGGTGGATCTGTTTGCGTCTCAGGACACCACACACTGCCTAATGTGGCTTTCTCTTCTTTTCCCCAATCTCTCTGCCACAGAAGTTTTGGAGAAAGCTTGCCAGAGATATGGTAGCTGTCGGTTTGGCCTTTGAGGGGCCAGGCTCGTAGGCTTTATGCCCTTAAGTGGAGAATTTTTCACCTATTGGTGTTTAACTCACCTAACGATTCCAGTAAACTGCCCCGTTGACGTAGTGCTGAGGTTTCTGCAGGAGCGTTTCTCTAATGGGTTTACTCCTTCCACCATTAAGGTTTATATGACAGCAGTTTCTGCCTACCATACTCCTGTGGAAGGCTAATCAGTGGGTTGACACCCATTAGTGGCTTGCTTTCTTTGTGGCACTCGCAGGTTGTGACCTATTAGCCGCACTAGGGTGCCTGCTTGGGACCTAGTGGTCGGTCGTCTAAGTTCAAAATATTAGAGAGGCCCCCCTTCGGGTTACCAGACACATACTGGAGCACAACTGACAATGGAAAGCATACATTTAGCTGGTTTTTACACTTGCAGTGTTTTTTCTGTCTGCAAATTACGAACCCACTCATGTGGATTTTTATAACTCGATCTGAGGCTCATTTCGAAGGGTATTTAAAGGAGCATTTCACCCGTAGAAACATTAATCTTTATTGAAAGTGTGTCATATTTGTAGTCGAAATGTAACATACATTTAGAATTTGGTGCCTATTTGACTGAGAAAAGGGGTGTTTGTAGTCTCACCCCCTCAACAAAGATATTGGACTTCCTTCTTTCAATGATGCAAAATGATGATTTTTACATCATTGAAAGAAGGAAGTGCAACACTGAAATCTGTATTTCTCCTGTCTCAGCGGCAACTGAGAAAATGATGCATGACCATTCAAAAACATGACTGGGGTTCTAACTATACAAAGCTTAATGCAAATGGGTGAAGTGTCCCTTTAACTCTGTGCGTGAGCTATTGTTGGGTTGGAACCACTTACTGTGACGCGCATACGATGCTTGTCGCGTTTTCAAGTTCAAGGCGGCTGTTCAGTCCAATACAGTCTTCATCTTCATACAGTAAAAAAATAACTTTAAGAATAAAAGCATGGCATTGAGTTTTGTTGTAAAACAGTACACAGAGAAAAAGAAAGCCCAATTTATAAGCATAGACTTTAATTAGTCCAGAGAAAGACAAATATGCACATTCTTCAAGCCTACAATGAAATTATAATGTAAAATTTGCAGCATATGTTAATATTCTCTTAATATTTGTTTTTAACAATGTGCTGTCTTGCCGCATGTTGAAACAAACGCATTGATTAACGGGAAATTAATTATTGGAGGGAATAAAATTAGCATTAAATTTGGACACCCTGGACACCCCTTATGGCTCCGCCACCGTATGTATTGCATAGATGGGCTGAACGTGTAGCACATGTGTCAAATAGTATTGCACTTGTTACTAAGGTTATCATAGACCAATAGGTTCGACTATGGAGATGTAATGAAGACAACACTGGTTAAATAAAAGTAAGTATTTGTATTTAAATGAATGATTAGAGAAATTGGCAATTGTTGAAAGAGAAATTAAATATAATGCTTAGTCAACAATGTTGTTCAGATGCAAAACACAGTATTTAAAGACTTTCAGTTCAATTGAAGTAAAGTGAATAAAGAGTTATTCTGTTGTGGGTGCACCCTCTAGGCTATATGAATTTTCCTAGGACACTCCATCAAGTAACATTCACATTTAAGTAACATTCACAGTTGTAACTTGAACAGTTCACTCAAAATTAACAAGAAAAATAACAATTCAAAAGAAACAGTTTATTGAATCAGTTACAAAAAGATTGTTTCTGAAAAGTTCAGTTCTGAAAAGTGTGTGTTCAAACAGTTCAGATGGAAAAATCTGTTCAAAAGATTTGAATCAAGGTTTCGGTTTAAAAGTTTCGGTTCAAAAGATTCGGATCAAAAGGTTCGCTTCAGTGAATCGAAAGTTCGTTGAATCGCAGAAAACCTCCAAAACAAAACAAAATCCGTTGTAAGGGAATTACTTGCAATTACTCAAATTAAGCTCACTTCCGTTGAAGAAAACTAGCAGGAAATTAGAACTTTCCTACCAAATCCACAGGTGTTGGTTTGAACTCAACTCTCATAATCAACGTTCAGTTCACTGCAGGCTCACCATCATTAATCGTCACGCTGAATCGACACAGTTCCAGCATAGCACAAAAAACCTGACCAAAAATCCAAAGAAAATATTCCAAAAAACCTTTATGGTCTAATCTTCTCTGACGATTTTAACTTTAACTCAAAGTTACACTGCTGCTCATTTTATCAGTCACGCAGAGAGAACTAAAATGGCGTTCCCCATCCAGCAACTAGAGTGGTGGGGCGGGACTTCAACAGAACACTCACATAATTGGACGCAGGGCTCGAAATTGCGACCATTTTGGTCGCATATGCGACCGAAATTTAATCTGTGCGACCTTAAAATATATTTGGGAGCATTTGTGCGACTGCACATTTTGTTGTGACGCGAGTTGATTGTGATCCTGCGTGCTGGCGCTGACCCAGGTTCAGTGTTCTCTCCAACGTTACATAACCCAATCAAATTTCACCATTAAGTTCTTGCATTTAATGAAGACCGCGGATTGGCTAATATGAGCGTCAGTCATTCCTTGTTGCCGTGAAGTGCGGAAATGTGAAAAGACGAACACGTCGCGAGCATGACGAGAGCGAGCCGATTACAGCCAAGGATATTACTGTATTTTTTGACGACGATCCGGATTCAAATGTAACTCCACCACCGGAAAATACGAGTTGACGTTAAACCTTTCAGAGAGAGTGGCTTAAAGATTTCGAGTGTCTCCGCTATGAAAATGTAACTTACTGTTTTTACTGTAAATCCTGTAAAACGGCGTTAATGGCGGAATCAAAACATTTTAAGCGCCAGACGTACCTTGCTTAAACATGGCGAAAGTGCCAAAAACACAAGACGTGTCATGACAAATGTGTTTATTATTGATGGAGACATCGACCTGTCTGTCAAAGTGTGTTTGATGGTGTATGTGCGCATGCGCTGGTGAATGGACATCCGACAAACATCCTTGTGTTGCTGCGGAATACGACAATGCTGATGGTATGTTTTTGTTGTATTTTTTAAAACATTGCCTATTTAGTATTAAAAGCATCCTGGTAATGCAGTTATCAATACCAATATATATTAGCCTTCTATATTAAGGTCACTTTTGTAATGTCACACTGTAAAACATTATAGCCTCATTAAGTTATGTGTACTAACATTTGCTATTTAGTTCTACTACACACAGCAAGTTTTAGATATTCAACTCAAGTCTGTAAGTTTTCACAAAGTTAAAGCTCCACTGTGTACTTCTTTTAGTTAATTCTTAGCAAAAACCCATGTTTTCTTTCAAAAGTATGTGCTCATTCATGTGTAATTACTTCCACCTCACTAATCAAAGTATTCTCGTAAGTGTAGAATCTGCTATTTAAAATACATACCGCCGTATCGCTCTCTGGCTGAATCCATGTTGTGCCTCCATCTTTGAAATACATTCGCCGACGAGGGACATTCCTGAAATTCAAGCTCTGCCTTTCGCGCTTTCAGACTACACTCACGCTGGTTGCACGGAGGTTGCATGTGTAGGCGGTATACGCCATCAAGACAGACTTATTTCAGAATATTAACGATTATAAAGCTGACAATTATTCTTAGTTAATTGTAAATGGATGTAATATGCTTATGACTTGCGAATGTAATGCTCAGTTAATTTAAATAAACCAGGCTTGATGACGTATGCAGCCTGCGACCTGCGTAGACTGAATCCAGGGGTGCAAACTCATCAGGGGTGAAAAAGGTGACAAGACACAAGCGCTCTTATATAAGCGGAAACGCGGCTTGCACGCTCCTCTTAAACAGAAACAGGTATATAGCGCATATAGCACTGTTGTCAACGGCTTAAAATCACTTAACTTAAAACTGCGGTGCGTGAACAAATGTTAAGCTTTATGACCACGCGCACAGCAACGTGACGTGGGCGCGTAACCTCAAATGAGAAAATACTACGAGTTAAGTATGTGCACTCAATCTGCAGACTGCTTAAACTTCGGCAGCAAATGAGGTGGCTATAAATTGTAAAACATAACCCACCAAACTGGCTAGTAATTTGACATCGTTACCACAATAGCTGGACATGATTTTCATAATTTCATTTACTGCTACCATGTCGCAGACCCCCCTCACCCCTCATTTTTAAAAACTCATCGGATCTAGACGAATCACAAGAATGACCTATTTTGTATCAAAAAACGGCGAATTTCGCCGAAAGGTGACAAGTTTGCACCCCTGGAATCCTTCGGCCGCACGCCGTGTTACCTGCGATCTAATGCTTTGATTTGAAAGCCTGTTGAAGACATATTCTCGAGGACATTAAAACAAGTCGCCAAGGAAGCGAAACGGGGATTTTAAACAACAACGCGACAGGAAAAACATCAAGACCAAAGTCAATATTGGAGTTAGTTTTCCAAGATGGGGCTCAATGGACACTGAAGTTGCTAAGTTACTTTATATCTTCACCACAGGTAATTCAGCATATTCGTTTACATCTATACAGTCTATGTTGTAAACTTGAAGTTTTATAGTTCCTTGGCTAACTATAGCATGGTTATGCAGTTAGTGTAAACACGCATGTGGTTTTGTGTGCTCGAACCGCCACACGCCGTCTCTCCGCCCATTTATGTAATCTGAGGTACTGAGATAAATGTTTTTCATATTTTCTGACCTCTAGCACAAACACACGGTGACAGGGCTATTTTTAGCCTTTCATTGATAAAACGCCGCTGATCTGCGCGTCGTTCGTTTCATTTTACAAGCGTGTGAAAGTTGTGCAATCTTATTTCACCAATATCAGAGAAAGCTCTTACATATACACGGACATGTAACGTTTACTTAAAACATAAGCATTGGACTCTGACATATTAGTTTTGCGTCCATTTAAACCTGTGATTACTCCAGCTCATGATTAAATGACAGGAGAGGGTCTTGTCCACAGACCATCTCCTCAGTAATCTGGAAAGAAGCGGTCGAAAATGGACAAAAAGAGACGGATTTAAACACCAAGTGTAAACGTAATGTGTCTCTCTCATCCACTTGTGATCTGATCGACGAAAACACATCTAAATACCAAGTGTAACAGCCCCTGTGATATTTTTCCTCGCGTGGATGAAAAAGGAGTGCCTAAGCTACGTTTATGGTTGTTTTTTGTATGTGATTTTAAGCGGACATATCATGACAATCAGACTTTTTACATGTTTAACATAAATCTGTGTGCTTTGACGGATCACACGATTGCAAATTGTTCATTTTTTTCATTGCTTTAGCTTTAGCTACTGGAAGCCATGTTAACCTTGACATGACAGGGCCACCG
This sequence comes from Misgurnus anguillicaudatus, assembly GCF_027580225.2. Taxonomy (NCBI): domain Eukaryota; kingdom Metazoa; phylum Chordata; class Actinopteri; order Cypriniformes; family Cobitidae; genus Misgurnus; species Misgurnus anguillicaudatus. Next base: position 6,063,332 of record NW_027395279.1, read on the forward strand.
TACTAGTTAAAACGCGTTCCGAATGGTGGGGGCTAGAGCGTAATAATCATTTGGTTGTCATATAGATTTTTACCGCTAGATGGGAGTAGATCCTACACAGTGGGGCTTTAAACTTAAAGTTACATATTGTCTTAACTACTTGTAAGTTGTCTCTGTGATGTGAATGTTCATTTAACTAACTTCTGTAAGTTATGAATCACAAAGAGAGGGAGGGGTCGTGTCCAGAAAAGACCGGGAAAATTTCAGTTAACTTTACCTCAGACACAGCGCTCATCTGAAATGACCAATAATAAATTTTGCAAGGCTGCAAAGGAGGTATGTATGATTTTTTTGTCTTGATGTAATAAAGATGCCCTTTATACATTTTTAGAAAAAATAATGAGTTGAAAGTAAAGAAAATATGCAGACATCGAGCCTGCTTTGCGAATGCGTCGTCGTCAGGATATTTATCTGCTTTCACATCGAAGCATATGTTAAAAGAGTTTAATACACCATGGGGATAATTTTGGATATTTCAATTGGTTGTGCGTAACGTTATATCGATTATTTCGATTATAAATATAGCTTACAGTTTAACATTTAACAGTTAGCTTAACAGATTTGTTTGTTCACTGTCAATGTGAATTAATCACGGGCTGAGTCTTCGTTTACTTTCAATATATGTTTACATGGTATGTTTTTAATATGACTAAAGTTAAGCGTTTAAGTTAATGTTGTATTATTGTGGTGCTTGAGGGATTTTTATCCTCGTGCGATTAAGGGCACGAGGGGAATATGCGTTGAAATGAACGCAAATAGTGTCTAATAAGTGTTCGAGGATCTGTTCGTCTGACATAAAGGCCATAAAAACCTTTAAATATATTTATTTCTCTCAGTCACTTAACAAGTGGACACAATTTCTGTTCGTTTCCACAGAATTATGTGTTTAAGTCTCGCAGGGCAGCCATTTCAGGCTACTGCGCACGCGCATAGGTTTGCAGCCTCTCGCCAGAGAATCGCCTTTACATGTTGTTGATGGTAACAGCTGTGTTGCGTATAGTTAATCTTTATTTCTTTGATTATTGCGATCTAATCAGTGGCTTTAAATGCTGTTCGTGCTATCGGTGTTTCTGGATTTACAAGTAGGACGCACACGTTTGCTGAACATACAGGACACCATATGATTAAAAACTGCCTCCCTATCTTGTCATAAATAACAGGTATTTGCATGATTTTTACTATTTTATAATCTGTATGTCGTATTTTTTGTATTTTGTACAAGAGTACTAAGTATTTTGATCATAGCGATTACAGTGGTGTAAGTTACCAGATCGCAGACGACCATAGACTGTGAAAAAATAGATCACCCACGGTTCGGCTCCCATGCGATTCGCGGATTAATATATAATATATAATATAATATATGTATTAAAGTCTTGCAAATGTTAACACTCAAGTGATTTTTAAACAATTTAACCACAAAACTCTGCTTTTACTTCTTACAGTCTCGTTTTGTCACTCTGCATCTTTGTGGATACGCTATTGAAGAAGAGCTGTCCATCACTTTATGGACATTCAAGTTAACATAAGGTATTGTAAACGCAATGTTACCTAATACTATCAAGTTAATACATTTACTGTAAACTGTGCAGTTTTTTACTCATACAATTTCATGTTTTTTTTTTTTTGCTAATCTGCTTTTATTACTTTGTCTTGTTTTGTTACTCTGCATCTTTGTGGCCGCCTATCACTTTGAGGACGTTCAAGTTAACATAAGGTATTGTAAAAGCAATGTTGCCTAATACTATCAACTTAATACATTTACTGTAAACTGTGCAGTTCTTCACTCATACAATTTCATGTTTTTTTTTCTAGTCCGCTTGCTATTGAAGAAGAGCTGCCCATCACTTTGACGACATTCAAGTTAACATAAGGTATTGTAAAAGCAATGTTGCCTAATACTATCAACTTAATACATTTACTGTAAACTGTGCAGTTCTTTACTGATACAATTTCAGGTTTTTTTTTTCCTAATCTGCTTTTATTACTTTGTCTTGTTTTGTTACTCTGCATCTTTGTGGCCGCCCATCACTTTGACGACGTTCAAGTTAACATAAGGTATTGTAAAAGCAATGTTGCCTAATACTATCAACTTAATACATTTACTGTAAACTGTGCAGTTCTTCACTCATACAATTTCATGTTTTTTTTTTCTAGTCCGCTTGCTATTGAAGAAGAGCTGCCCATCACTTTGACGACGTTCAAGTTAACATAAGGTATTGTAAAAACAATGTTGGCCTAATACTATCAACTTAATACATTTACTGTTAACTGTGCAGTTCTTCACTCATACAATTTCATGTTTTTTTCTAGTCCGCTTTTACTACCTTGTCTCGCTTTGTCACTCTGCATCTGTGTGGCTGCCAGTGTTGGGAGTAACGCATTACAAAATATAATATATTACAGTAATATATTAGTTTTTGCTGTAACGCAGTAATGTAACGCATTACTAATAAAATTTTGGTAATATTTTACTCGTTACAGTCTTAGTAACGAGCGCGTTACAACAATGCATTTCAAAATTAGACCGTGTTATTTTTATTTTTGACCAATGCGCGCGACCAGCATCCACACATGAAAAAGCTGCGACTGCGTGTCTGCGTCCCAAACAGCCTACTTCCATACTATATAGTGGGCGAAAAGCACTACTTCTCGTACTCTTTGCCTACTATATAGTATGGAAGAAGGCGGTTTGGGACGCAGCGTATGTCTGTTTCCACGTGCTGTATGCAACATGTTCATTTTTACTTTAATGTTGTATTTGAAATGCGATTTGGACGCGGTGCGCGTCAAATAGACATGTTTCTTAAAGAGCCGAATCTGGGAAGTCCTTTATAAGCATTGACTAAAGTGGTCGCAATCAGGTCCAGTAGCGCGCACACGCATAATTTTGCGAATAAGAGCACTAAGTAAAAGCAAAAGAACGTTTCTATCGGTCTCCTGTGCTGCTTGAACCTCAGAAGTAAATATACTTTTACAAATCTTGCCAGTAAAATCCATATCACACCAGCAATGACAAGGTAAGCTTTGCTATGATTACAGTCCATATACATAATAGATTGCTAGGCTATTCCTATGCTATCTACAGTTTTATTACAAACAGCAACTTAAACTACAACATAACATTAGTGAAGACTTAAACATGGTTATCTAAATATAATTTAGTACATTTAAACATCACAGTTTAAAGTTTTTACCAGCCTTTGTATGGGAGCCTATATTCATTGTTTGGCAAAAAGCAGTGTTCCTCTGTTTGTCTGTGTTTTATATGTTAGTCTACATGTAATCCTTATATTGTACTGAAATGAGCTGTATACCTTGAGGCCTGATCCTCCAATAGCAATTTTTGATAAGTTGTGTCAATCCAGTGCATGCCAGGTTTGTGCTGTGAATCTGAATTAAAAGTGATCACTTAAGAATAGAAATGAAAAGAGGTTGCGTCTCTTGCCATGTTATTAGGCTATAGGTTGCATTATAGTGGGCTCTATTGTGTTTGGTATGTGTACCATAATTTACCAGACTTTTACCAGATCATTTGTCTATGTTTATGATTCTGACAGTGATTGTTACTGTATTTTGCCATAAGTCTTCAGTGCCTATTCAAAGCTCGAGGGCCAACACATAACTAGATTTATAAGCAGCAACAAACTACATTTTAAAATTTTATAATGCCTAGTCATACTTCTGTTATTTTGATGAAAGTAACTCAAAAGTAACGCAAAAGTAGTGTAACTCATTACAGTTCAGAGACAGTAATATTGTAATGTAACTAATTACTTTTAAATGACAGTAATTTGTAATATATAATGTATTACACTTTGGAAGTAACTTTCCCAACACTGGTGGCTGCATAGAAGAAGAGCTGCTCATCACTTTGATGACATTCAAGTTAACATAAGGTATGTAAAAACAATGTTGCCAAATGCTATCAACTTGGTGCTTATTCTTTAAACTTAGCAGTTCTTCACTCGTAGTACAATTTCATAAGCTAAGCCTAGGCTGCTTTATCTAACTTTAGTTTTTTTTCACACTTCTACAGCAGTTGGTGCATTAAGATACCTCTCAGAGTTATTGTGTCATCTCAAGAAATAAGGTGTGTCACCCTAGAGAGTGTTCCTGAGTCAGTCAAGGAGCTATGTGTGACATGGTGCATCATTCTGGGCTTGCAAGGAAACTTTCTTCTACACTTTGAAGATCCAGACTTTGGAAATGAGCACTGCAATTTCACCGATATTAAAGATCTACCATCAGATCGAGTGACACTGAAAGTTTTGTTGACAACTTCTGGTTCGGTTTCTGACTTTGCATTACAATTACTACTAGTGCCTCATCAGTGGAATGGCCTGATCCTTTTGTTATTCCTGATTTCTCTCATGATGTTGAACTTCAGTTGAGCGCTGCAAATGATGCCTATGCCAGGGATGGAACAGTAATGGTCATTTCCAATGGTGTTAAATACTAGACAAACAAGCTGATGTGAAATGTTGACTGTTTCCAAGGTCCATCGGTTTATTTTGTAAAAGACTTTCTTAGCGACTGGGTATTAACAAAAAAGGTTTGGGGATAGTTATATTGCATTAATTGTTCTTTAAAAAAACTAACTCTAAAATACGTGGCTTTTAAAATAATAATAATAATAACCTAAAAATGAACAGTGCAAAACTATTTTTATCATATTTGAGTTTTTATCAGTAGGGGAGACCAGGGCTGGTTGTCTCACGGGTTGGTTGTCACACTGCTTATTCCAGACACACTACATGGCGCTGTGGTACAATTTTGATATCAATTTGTTAGCCTTTAATAGCTTACTCATTTGCACTTGAAATTTTGCTGAGCAGACACAAAACATTGAGGTTAGGGGACATTTTTTTATTTTTATGGGTCAGAGTAAATTTTCATGTTGGTGTTGTTTTTGTGTTGAGATCTTGTAGGATATTAGTCATTCAAAAACAAAACACTCATTAAAAAGCTAAAAGTATTAGCTTTATTTTGAGTCATATTTTAGCTATCAAGTTAAAGCCGTGTAGCAGCTAGCTTAGCATGTTTGTCAAGAAGTCAGTTGGGGATGGTTGTCACATAGCTTGCGGGGTTGGTTGTCACATAAGAATATTGGACATGTAGACCTTTTAAGACTATTTGTTTGTTTTTGTTTGCTGTTATAAATAAATAAAGCATTAAATAAAGAGGTTTTAACACAAAAAAATTATTTCTTTTTATTTCTCAACACAGTAGACAATAGGCTTTATGCCCAGCTGCACTACTTCCTGAACTTCAGCAAGCTTCTTGTTTCCTGTCTTCCATAATTGTACAAACTAATTAATCCAAGTGTGCCTGACCTCAGTAGTCACAACAACAATAATCAGACACACCTGGATTAGGGGCTGTCCACACGGAGACGCGAATCACTGTATACGCATAAATTTGTTATCGTATTGGCGTTTCATCCACACGGATCCGGCGATTTCAGAGAGTGAAACCGCTATTTTTTGAAACCGGGTCCTAAAGTGGATAAATCTGAAACCGACACCCTTGCGGTTTCGTCTGTACAGCCAATCCGTATATTTTGTGAAGCGAAAACGTCATCACATCACGTGTCGGAAGCGTCACACGTAACAGCAACAACAATAACGGCTGACTACGTGATTGTGTTCGTGCTACAGAAGCTACTAAAGCCTACTAGCTTTATTACAGCAAAATCTATTGCTTCTATGCAATTGTGGTGAGCAACAGGCGATAATGGACAACACCATACGTTGGTTATGCGCATGCTCAAAGTCTTCTTCTCCGTGTATAGTGTATATCTGTGGCAGAATTACAGCGCCCCATACTGGTCCGGCATATATACTACACCGCTTTCAGTCGGTTTCGGTGGTTTCGTCTTTACGGATTATTTTTTTAGAGCAAGGAAAAAAAATGATCGGATAGGGAATGCAGCGGCTTCGTGTGGATATAGCCTTAATCAGTTTGTCCAATAATGGCAGACAGGAAACAATGAGCTGGCTGAAGTTCATAGTGCAGCTGGGCATAAAGCCTATTCAAATAACTGATCACCCACTTTAATCCCATTGTTTAAACATAAGGGGCATTAATAACAACTATCATAGGGGTGGATTCATATTAAAACTTATTTGCAGTTTCTATCTTAAAAAACTAAAAAGTTACACATTGGGCCCTATTTTAACGATCTGAAACGCAAGTCCGAAGTGCAAAGCGCAAGTGACTTTGTGGGCGGATCTTGGGAGCTGTTGCTATTTTCCCGGCGGGAGAAATAAGTCTTGCGCCGGGCGCAAATCAATAAGGGGTTGGTCTGAAGTAGGTTCATTATTCATAGGTGTGGTTTGGGCGTAACGTCAAATAAACCAATCAGAACGCTATCCAACATTCCCTTTAAATGCAAGGGCGCAAGTTCCATGGCGGGTTGCTATTATTATGACGGATTTGACAGGCGCACGCCAGGAGCGGTTCACAGCCGAGGAGACCGACGTTCTTGTAAGAGCAGTCAAAGACAGAGAAGTTGTTTTGTATGGGGATGGGAGCAACCCGCCCAAATCAGCGTCGGTTAAACAGGCGTGAGAGGAAATAGCCGCAATTGTCTCATCAGCTGCGCCAAGCATTACAATGATGTCAGGAGACGGGGGGATCCCAAGCTTGCCAGCATAAATCGGGCACGCCGGGCACACAGGAGGACATCGCTGCGTCCACCCTCACCGCTGAAAGGGTTTGGGGGCTTTGAAATCGGACACAAGAAACGCAAGCAAGGTCCAACCCCAAAGTACACTTACAAATCAAGTTCACATACATGAAGGTTTCTTATGAAAACATTTTAATTATTATTTAGATAAAATAAACGTAATACAGCCACACAACAAACTTATGAAAATATTTTAATCGTTATTTGCATGATAATTGTTTAACGCTGCCACACAAAATAAATAAAAACTATCACCACAATGCTCACCACAATGATTTCCCTTATCTCATGTATTAATATTTTTTATTGTAACAATTTATGATTTGCAAAGATAACTGTTGCATCTGTGTAGATAAGATAAGCAATGCGCGTTCTGCACGCTATACATTATGGTCAAGCATGCGCCCTTAAAATAGCATAATGAACCACGCGCAACGCGCCACTGACTTTAGACTAGTTTTTTTGGTTAGTAGCGCAATTGATTTTTGAAACTGCAAAATAGCATAAGAGATGGTTTGCCCCGGAGCACGCCTCCTTTTTTGCGCTGAACCGCCCAGGGAGCGCAAGGTCATTCCCTAGTTTGCCGACGTGCGTCTGTGGAGGGAAAAACCCGCTGTGCGCCAGTGCAAAATACGAAATGATACATGCGTCACTGACAAAGTCAATTGCGCTGGGTGCAAGATAGGGCCCATAATCTTTTCAGATCCCAATTTATCATTGAAATCCTATAGAACCTCTATAGGGACAACCAACCCCATACCCTGTGACAACCAACCCCGTGATGGGGTTGGTTGTCACATTGTGTCAGAGTGTCTTTGATGGTTAATTACTTCCTGTTACAATACAATCGAAAAGTAAAAAGTATACACATTTAAAGCCAAGACTCCAAAGTTTCATTTCATGTAGGAATTACTGCTGAAAGATTTTTTGTTACGATCTCACCACATACTTAGTTCGTCCCCTCTATCTCTGTTGGGATCTGCCCACTTTTCTTGCATTTTTCAAATATTGCCAGTGGGAGGAGTCAGGCTCTGACCAGGGGTTTAGTTACGCTTTAAAGAAACCCATATAATATTTCAATGAAATTTGTTTTTAATAAACATTTGTAAAATTCATTTTTACCAAAAATGCTTTTCCAAGCCAATGTTACAAATTGTTCTTGTGCAAATAAATAGTTTTTGAGCTAATATTTTGCAAGTTTATTTCAGTGTGAGTATTATTAGTCAAGATTATGAATTGAACTGATAATGAAACCTAGCAAGTTGTTTTAACTACAAGTATGAAGTTGAAACAAAAAATGATTATTAATCTAACCCTGTGTAAAACATAACTCTTTGAGTTGAGATAAAGTGATAAAGTGAGTTTTATTGAACTGATGATGTAACTTAGCTAGTTGTTTTAACTATGAGGATGAAGTTGAAACAATAAATGATTATTAGTTTAACCCCATGTAAAACATATCTCTGTGAGTTGAAACAAAGCATATCTTCAAGTTCATTCTACTTCGATTTGTAAGGCAGCAGGTGAACTTTCGTTTCTAAGTTTAACCAACTTGAAATGTTTTACAGTGCACAATTAATCAGTGTTTTACGTGTTTGCAAGATTTTTTATTGTAATCTTAATCATGTTACCTGTATTTGTTAAATTATTATTGCTGCTATACTATTTCAACAGCATTTGGGTATTAATTTAGGAATTTATGCAGCAAATTAGCACACGTGTCAATGACGAGATTTTCCGTCTTTCCGCAATATCGCTATTATCCACCAGGTGGCGCCCTTCCGCAACTTTTTAATCCCGGAAGTAATGCCCTATGGCAAGCAGCTGCATGTCCGTGTCTGTTATAAAGATCGCTCTGAATGGGATCTCTATGAAAAGTCCGTCACAAAAATTGAATTATCTCTGCTTTTTGCTCAAAATGTGGTGTTTTTGCAGAAACCTACCCATATTCAAAAGCTGATTACAAAAGAACCACTCAAGGTAGGATGAAACAGGTTTTTTTTTTTGAAAGCAGAGGGTCTGTTCTTTCATTTGGTATATTGTATGTTTATATATTTAAAGAAGAACATTTTCTGGAAGGCATTAAACTTTGGTGAAAATCATGAAAAACGTTGGCGCTGGTTGGCAACTTTTTTTAAAAACGCTGGCGGTGAAAAAGTTAACATTTACATTGTAGTTGCGGTGCTTTTTAATTTTTGGATGGATGCGCCTACATTTTTGATGGTGCTCCTAACTCTTTAAAGTTGGGAGCACCAGTGCTACCAAATAAAAAAGTTAATTCTGAGCCCTGTGGACGGTTACTGACATGTCAATCATCACACTGACATACTGTGTGTCTCAATTCGTTCCCTAGCTCCCGAGGTCGTGAATCAGTATATCGTGTACACAGGTTTGGGCACTGGTAAGCACCCTAGCTCACTTCACATTGGGACAATGTTCACTTATTTCTGTCACGTGGCTGCTCAAGCGCGTTGTAATCACTCACAGCTGTTACTCATTAACAACCGGCAAAACCAACATCTCTCTGACTTAATTTTAAAAACAGTACATTGTGAAAAATGCTGTCATTCTCTTACATATCTGTGCATAAAATTGGAGGCATATTGTCACAGGTTAACCTGTTGACTGTTTAAACTGGACTTAAAAACATACCACCATATCACTTGTACTGCGCATTGCCGGCAACTTAACATGTGTACACATCAGGAAAGTGTTATGGAGTTTTTGTTTGGTTAAGTCTAAGTTTGTTACTGTTGTGTTTGTTCTAGTTTTCAAGTCTTATAGTTTATTGATACTATTTTTCTAAAATAACAAAATGACAGAACACACAATAATTCATGTATTACTTCCCTTTATTTTTACAATCATTTTTCACCAACCTTATTGCAGTTACACTTCCCGGACCACACTTCTTACAACCAAACCCATAGGCTGAATCCGAAACCGCATACTGCCATACTATATAGTAGGCAAAAAGCAGTAGGCGAACGAATAGTATGTCCGAAACCTCAGTATGCGTAAAAGGGTAGGCGAGAATTTGCGGGATGTTTGACTATTTCTCGCGAGATTCAGAGGCACGTGTACTTAAGTATCGTCCGAAACCGCCTACTTACTGAAAATGTAGTAGGGGAAACAGCACGTGAACAGAGTAGTACGTCCGAATCCTCAGTATCCATAAAATCAGTAGGCGAGAAATCCCCGGATGCCCTACTGAGTCCGCCCAGATTCTGAAGCGTGCATCGGATGGACACTTCTATCCCAGCTTTCTCATGATGCCACGGGAAAGCAAAGCAATCGACCGGAGACCAGCCAATCGGGTGATTTCGATACGTTACACAGGGCTGTTCCTCCCTGACTTCACGCACAGACCGGCCAGGATATACCACAAAGTTCTCAGCTGATTCATGAAAATAAAGCCGTAGAATTATCACAGCTGTGTTGAGATGACAGTAAATATGTGATGGTTTGTTAGAAAAATTACATTTGAATAGTTTTGTTTGATATGGGATTCACTTCTATACGTTTTCATTTATTGTGATTGTTTTATTAATTCATTTTTTATTCATGTTTCCTGTTGTTTTAAGTAAATACAATAAAAATGTATATAATCACATTGCCTGTATTGTCTAGTTTGTATTGAAGCACAGCTGTCATCTGACAATAGATATTAAATTACAATCTGCTTGTTTTACTTATTTTTGTCCACTACAAAATTATGTAATATATATATCTGTAACACTGACAGAGACCCTAGTAGAGTTGTGAAGTTACTGATGCAATCAGGTAGTGAGTGCACCTGTCCCTCATACACACGCATACGTTTTCATGTATTTTATTAGGTTTGTTCGGGTAAGAACCAACAGGTGGATGACATCAAAGTACCGTGAGAGCGATTCCAGAAATCATACGGAGAAGTCTGATTTCGTGTTGCTCTCGCGGTATTGTGATGTCAATCTCCTGTCGATTCTTGTGGTTCCGCATGAACTCGAACAAGTCTACTACGTCTTATGTCACATGATAACGTCAACATGGCGAATGCTGTCCATACTTAAGGCGAACGTAGGTACTGTCTTAGTGCACGTTATGTAGGTACCCAGTGAAATTCAGTACCTACACAGTAAGTATGCGATTTCGGATTCAGCCATAGTCTGGGTAAAACTGTTTTTTAAAGCAAACAGCCACATCACTTCCTGTGGAAGCTATCATTTTGGGTGACCAGAAGGGGAGAATTTAGAAACACTTGGTTTTTGACATTTAATTTGGTGTTTAACTCTGTTTCTGTTAATGGTAGTTTTTTTACTAACTGTTTAGAAGATTAAATTTTGTTATGTTGATTGTTATATTATTTAATATGACTGATACAAACTTTTTAATTTTCCATGACAATATGGTTTGCCCTGTAGGTGGGGCTTCAGCCTATAAATAGGCTTGCTTGTTAGAATACATTCAGTTATGCTTTTCATTGTGAACTCTTTGGAAACTAACTAAGCAGTGTTGCAAACTTGGGCCATTCGGTTTAGCCAACATAGCACATTGTTGCTCTTTATTTTCGTTTTTTGTACAGTTTTTATTTATTTTTGTTTTCTCATACACTGTAAATATTTTTGCACCTTAAAATAAAACACCATTTGGATCCTGCATTAACTTTTTAGTACAGCACGTCATTTCCTCTTTCTACTCCAACTGGTTGGCTCCCTTACACACATAATTACATTTTAAATGTAATAAATATATTTACAATTTTAAATAAATATTATTATTTTAAATATTGAGTAGATTGTGGTTCCTTACTGTGTAGCAATGTGTATTTATTTACAACTAAAACAAACGTTTGTCTTTATAAAAGTTCTGTCACATTTCATAAAGTTTATTGAGTTGGATTACGTGATGTTCGGTTGGCGAGCTTCAGAAAAGGTCACGTAATTTCCGGTTAGGGAACATAGGGACCATCGATGCTCACTGGTTTTTGCGTTGCATTGTGGGAATTTTTAGGGAACGAACGTTCCAGTGCACTGAACGGATTTTGCGATTGAGACAGCCCTTAAAATGGCTGACTCCCTGATCAGTGCCCTGACTACTGAACAAGGGAGCTGATTGAGACACACGGATACATTTATCTTAGATTTTATAATTTTCTCCTTTCACTTTTCTACTCATCTGGTTAGTTTATTATTTTAACAAACGTCTCGGGTTACGAATGTAACCATTGTTCCCCGAGAAGGGAACGAGACGCTGCGTCGCCGAAGCTACGCTATGGGAACGCCCTCTGCGTGATTGCGTCTGAAGCACGTATGTCAAATCAGTCCAATGGTCAAGTGACACGTCATAGGCGGGTGACGTGGGAACCAGGAAGCTATAAAAAGAGCACCCAACAAGCCAACTTCAGCTAAATTGTGCCGAAGCAAGGCGAGACAGGGATGCAGGGAGTATGGCAGGGAGACGCAGCGTCTCGTTCCCTTCTCGGGGAACAATGGTTACATTCGTAACCCGAGACGTTCCCCTTCGAGGGAACTCGAGCTGCGTCGCCGAAGCTACGCTATGGGAACGATGTACCAAAACACCATACTACCAAATGCCTGTCTGTGTGTAAAAACGCGCACAGCTTAAGACATGAGCACCTGGGCTCCAGGCGTAGCACCAACATCTAACTCGTAAAACCGAACGAATGTGAGCGGAGAGGACCAGCCTGCCGCATCACAGACATCCTGCATTGAAGCCCCTAGCCACAAGGCCTTAGAGGCTGCCATACCCCGGGTAGAATGAGCCCTGACGGCGATAGGTGAAGGCCGTCCAGTGGTCTCATAAGCCAGAGAGATAGTCTCAACTATCCACTTACTGAGTGTCTGCTTGGTCGCCGGCAGGCCTTTCTTGGGCGAGCCAAAGCACACAAACAGTTGCTCAGACCTCCTCCACAAAGAAGATCTGTGAACATAGGCGTCCAGTGCTCGCACTGGACACACCAAGTTAAGCTTTTCCTGATTCCTATCCCTAAATGGGGGAGGACAGAGGGCCTGAAGTACGACAGGTCGTGGCACATTAGTCGGTACCTTAGGCACATAGCCGGGCCTTGGGTACAAGAAAGCCTTAACCATCCCCGGTGCGAATTCAAGGCACGTAGGGGAAACCAACAGGGCCTGAAGGTCACCCACTCTCCTCAGAGAAGTGACTGCCAACAGAAGTACTGTCTTAAGTGCCACAAACTTGACTGGAACGGTCTCAATGGGCTCAAACGGAGCCATGGACAGACCTTCCAGCACAACGGCCAGGTCCCAAGCTGGGACCCTGGGTCGGACTACAGGCCTCAGCCTCCGAGTGCCACGAAGGAAGCGAACCACCAGCGGGTCTCTCCCAAGGGATTGCCCAACCAAAGGAACATGGTAAGCCGAGATGGCCGCCACATACACCTTCAGTGTAGAAGGAGATAACCCTGCGGTGAACTTTTCCTGCAGAAACTCCAAGACTGTACCAATTGGGCAGTTCACAGGGTCATGCAGGTGTTTGCTGCACCAGGAAGTAAAAACTCTCCATTTAAAGGCATAAAGCTTCCTCGTGGAGGGAGCTCTGGAGTGAAGAATGGTCTCAGCAGCCTCAGCTGAGAGACCAGATTCTATGAGTCTGGCCCCCTCAGAGGCCAGACCCACAGTTTCCATAACTCTGGGCGGGGGTGAAGAATCGAGCCACCCGCCAGAGAGAGAAGATCCCTCCTGACGGGTATTTCCCAAGGTGAGCCGTCGAGGAGGGACACCAGGTCCGAGAACCATATTCGGTTCGGCCAGAATGGGGCTACCAACAACAAGCGGACCTTGTTGCGACGAACCCTCTCCAGAACTCCCGGGAGCAGAGCGATCGGGGGAAAAACGTACAGCCGTAGCCTCGGCCATGGCTGAACCATGGCATCCAGTCCCAGCGGTGCTGGATGTGTGAGAGAAAACCATAGCGGACAGTGTGTCGTCTCTCTGGACGCAAACAGATCCACTTCCGCCTGGTAAAATCTCGTCCAGATGGACTCCACCACCTGAGGGTGGAGCCTCCACTCCCCGGGCCTCAGCCCCTGTCTCGACAGGACGTCTGCTCCCCGATTCAGACACCCGGGAATGTATACTGCTCTGAGGGACAGCAACTTCCCCTGTGTCCACAGAAGGATATGCCGCGCCAATTTGTACAAAGGGCGTGAACGCAAACCCCCCTGGTGGTTGATGTACGCGACTACCGACGTGTTGTCTGTCCGGACTAACACTTGATGGCCCCGCAGGTGAGGGATGAAACATCTCAGGGCATAAAACACTGCCATCATCTCTAGGCAATTTATATGCCAGCTGAGCTGTCTGGCCCCCCATAATCCATGAGCCAGATGGCTCCCCATAGTTGCTCCCCAGCCTGTGAGGGAAGCATCCGTTGTCAGTGTAACTCGACGGTACTGAGCCCCCAACATCAGACCTTGGGAGAGAAACCATGGTCTCTTCCAAAGATCTAAGGCACGAAGACATCTGCGCGTGACCTTGATCAGACGGAACGGGTTGCCCCTCGGGGAAAACCCTTTGGTTTTGAGCCACCACTGTAGCGGTCTCATGTGAAGCAGCCCAAGGGGTATCACATTGGACGCTGCTGCCATGAGCCCCAACAACCTCTGAAATTGTTTTACAGTGTGTGACTGGCCTAACTTCACTCTGCCTACAGCCAAAAGAATGGATTCCACACGAGCAGGGGACAAATGTGCCTGCATTGTCGTTGAATCCCATATAACGCCAAGAAAAGCTGTCCTCTGTACTGGAGAGAGCATGCTTTTCTTTGCATTTAGCCTTAACCCCAGTTCTCTCATGTGGGTCAGCACAGCATCTCGATGCTGCGCTGCCATACTCTCTGATTGGGCTAAAATTAGCCAATCGTCTATGTAGTTTAAGACACGGATGCCCCGGAGTCGTAATGGAGCCAGCACTGCATCCATGCACTTTGTAAATGTACGGGGTGACAGAGATAGACCGAAAGGGAGAACCCGATATTGGTAAGCCACGCCCCCGAAGGCGAACCTCAGGAATCTCCTGTGTTGCGGGAGGATAGATATGTGAAAATACGTGTCTTTTAGATCTATCGTCACAAACCAGTCCTCGGATCTGATTTGTGTGACGATCTGCTTTATAGTTAACATCTTGAACTTTAGTTTTGCAACAGACCGGTTCAGATGACGTAGATCTAAAATCGGACGCAACCCCCCGTCTTTCTTTGGAACTATGAAATAGCGGCTGTAATACCCTGACTCCCTGTTGTGAGGAGGAACACATTCTATGGCTTCCTTGCACAAGAGAGTTTCTACTTCTTGTTCCATTGTTAGAGTCTGCCCAGCACCCACTATGGTAGATAACACGCCGTTGAATTGGGGTGGCTGGTTGCAAAACTGAATTTTGTAGCCCTTTTCTATTATTTGCAGAACCCACTGAGACACGTTTGGCAGGAGTTTCCACGCTGCCAAATTTTCTATAAGGGGTACCAGCCTCTCGAGACTGGCTTTTTGTGTACTGCTTAAACTTTTCCCGGTGCCCTGAACCAAACTGGCAGGGTTCAACCTGGGTGATATTAATGCCTCCCTCCTCGGAGAGAGGTGTTGCGTGCCCCGCGCACGAGGCACACAAGAATATGAAGCCGCTGTGCCCCGAAACACACACTGCGGCGGGGTTAACACACTGACATCCCGAGGGCATCGAGGAGAGACGGGCACCGTGTTGTGAGGTGACTGCCGGCTCTCCCCGATTGGGGGCTGCCCTCGGAAACATGACACTACGTCCCTCAGGACTTCTTTTTAGCCGACGCCTTCCTCGCCATAATAACAGCCCTCAGGTCTGGTTTCTGTTTAGAAGATGTCTGAGTACGACCGCCCGAACCCCAGTTCTTTTGAGGGGGACCACGAGTGGCAACACTACGCTTCTGCGATGCTCTATACGATGGCTGCTCCCGCCCAGCAGCCCTAGAATCAAGAGCACGGCGGGGGAGATAGCGTTCGAACGCCGCCGACTGCTTACGAGCCTCCGCAAATCTCTCGACGACAGTATTAACGGCATCGCCAAAGAGACCGGAGGGCGCAACGGGCGCGTCTAAAAGGAATGCCCTATCTGAGGATTTAAGCTCAGAAAGATTAAGCCATAAATGGCGTTCCGTGGCTACGAGAGCTCCCATCGATCTACCCACGGCTTTCGCAGTTTCTTTAATGGCCCTGAGTGACACATCAGTGACTCGACGAAGCTCTTTAAAAACATCAGACGTACCCCCCGCCTCGGTATCCAAATCTTTAAGTAGTTCCGCTTGGTACGCCTGTAAGACAGCTAGGGTATGCAGTGAAGCCCCAGCCTGCCCTGCAGACTTATACGCTTTACCCACTAAAGATGAAGTCAACCTAACCGGTTTCGTGGGAAGCGAAGGCGATTTTAAAGATGACGCCGCGGCGGGGGAGAGATAGCTCGCAAGCGTCTGCTCCACCCGGGGCATCGTTAAATACCCGTGCTCACCCATCCCCACAATGTTGGAATACATGGTGGCGTGAGGGGTATGAACACGGGCCGAATACGGGGCTTTCCATGATCTCGACAGCTCGCTGTGGAGATCAGGGAAAAAAGGCATGTTGCGCCGCGAAGGTTGAGATTTTTGCTTTAAAAAACGCTCGTCTAACATGCTCTGAGGACGAGCGCTCTGTGTCTCCGCCGGCCAGTCTAACTTTAAGCGAGCCACAGCATTAGTGACAACCTCCAATAAATCATCGAACGCGGGGGACGAATGAGAGGGCTCCTCAGCGTCCACCACGTCTACAGACATAATATCGACTTCCTCGGACGACGATAAATGCAAATCTGGGCTCCCGCCCTGGGCGGAAGAAACCGCAGCGCGGGCTTCCGAATCCAGAGACGGGGCACTAGATCCCGCGGGTGAAGGCTGAGAAAGGGGAAGACCCGTCTCAAGCTCGTCCGCGAGATCTAGTTGTGATCCCCACGATCGCAGCTTCCGCCCTGCCTCGGCAGCAGCGGGGCCAGAACCGTGGGGAACACGCGGCTCACCACCCTCCTCGAAGAGAGCGAGCCGCGAGCGCAACGTACGGAGCGGCATCCTTTCACAATGTGCACAACCACCCCTCTCAAGAGATGATCGTGCGTGTTGTGCCCCGAGGCACATAACACAAAGACGATGCGAGTCCTCGCTCGTAATGAAACGAGGACACGGGGAAGCACACTCCTTAAAACTTTGCTTAGACATGATAATAACACACACTCGCTTGCTGAGGCACAAAGAGCTGAAGTTGGCTTGTTGGGTGCTCTTTTTATAGCTTCCTGGTTCCCACGTCACCCGCCTATGACGTGTCACTTGACCATTGGACTGATTTGACATACGTGCTTCAGACGCAATCACGCAGAGGGCGTTCCCATAGCGTAGCTTCGGCGACGCAGCTCGAGTTCCCTCGAAGGGGAACTCATAAACTACTTTCTTTAATAATTAATTAATTAAATTATACAGGGTTACAAACGCACTAAGTCACAGACCAAAGGGGGGGGGGGGGCCGAAGTCCTGCTGCGGTTTTCATAAGAAATTTAAAAAGAGACTGAAGTGATCACGAATCCTTGTACAGTTATGGAGCTAACACAACTAAATTTTCAGGGGGGGCTAAGAAGAATTTGGGAAGGGGGTAAATATGCATTACAACACACGTGCTCAGCAATGGTGTTGAATGATACATTTTTGCATGGCTTGTCTTAAAACATTAAAAACACCACATAGACACACTGTATAAACAACAATAAAAACCTGATTATCACAGTGGGACTTTAATTTTAGTTTTTGTGGTTTGCTCACCTTCAACTCTGAGATCAACAGTGATGTCATCATAGTTGGTTTTGGACTGAATGAAACACGTATAAAGTCCTTCATCAGAGATCTGAACTCTTGATAGTTTAAGTGATGTGTTTCCTTTCTGTAGTTCTTCTTTAAACACTTCAGTTCTTCCTCTGTACGACTGAAGCTGATTTGTGTTTTTGTCTTCATGATCTTCATAGAGATGAACTACTTTGAGATCAACTCTAGACCACTCGACTCTCATGTTTACAGCACTGATTTGGGGTTTAAGAGAACAGGGCAGAATTACATCCTTACCAGGTATAGCGACGAGAGGAGCTACAGGTCCAATAACATCAAACTGATCTGTAAGAGACAGAAAACACTGTTGAGGTTTTGGGTGGTTTCAGCATGTTAAATTTATTCCTAAAAAAAAACAATATGCAAAATTAAATAGGCTTTGTCTAGAACGACTGCCCATTTTGTTGTGACGCGAGTTGATTGTGATCCTGCGTGCTGGCGCTGTCCCAGGTTCAGTGTTCTCTCCAACGTTACATAACCAATCAAATTTCACCATTAAGTTCTTGCATTTAATGAAGACCGCAGATTGGCTAATATGAGCGTCAGTCATTCCTTGTTGCCGTGAAGCGCGGAAATGTGAAAAGGCGAACGTGTCGCGAGCATGACGAGAGCAAGCCGATTACAGCCAAGGTTATTACTGTATTTTTTGACGACAATCCGGATTCAAATGTAACTCCACCACCGGAAAATACGAGTTGACGTTAAACCTTTCAGAGAGAGTGGCTTAAAGATTTCGAGTGTCTCCGCTATGGAAATGTAACTTACTGTGTTTACTGTAAATCCTGTAAAACGGCGTTAATGGCGGAATCAAAACATTTTAAGCGCCAGACGTACCTTGCTTAAAAATGGCGAAAGTGCCAAAAACACAAGACGTGTCATGACAAATGTGTTTATTATTGATGGAGACACCGACCTGTCTGTCAAAGTGTGTTTGATGGTGTATGTGCGCATGCGCTGGTGAATGGACATTCGACAAACATCCTTGTGGTCCATGTTGCTGTGGAATACGACAATGCTGATGGTATGTTTTTGTTGTATTTTTTAAAACATTGCCTATTTAGTAGTAAAAGCATCCTGGTAATGCAGTTATCAATACCAATATATATTAGCCTTCTATATTAAGGTCACTTTTGTAATGTCACAATTAATCAGTGTTTTACGTGTTTGCGAGATTTTTTATTGTAATCTTAATCATGTTACCTGTAATTGTTAAATTATTATTGCTGCTATACTATTTCAACAGCATTTGGGTATTAATTTAGGAATTTATGCAGCAAAAAATAAAATAAAATAAAATAGAAGACCAAATTTTAAATGCTGGCCATAGGATGTGTAAAGCCGGTGGTGGTGTTTTATTTTTAATAAAATAAACCTATTAACTCTTTCACCGCCATTGACGAGATATCTCGTCAATTAAGAGAAAATGCTTCCCCGCCAATGACGAGATTTTCAGTCTTTCCCCAATACCGCTATTTTCCACCAGGTGGCGCCCTTCCGCAACTTTTTAAACCCGGAAGTATTGCCCTATGGCAAGCAGCTGCATGTCCGTGTCTGTTTTAAAGATCGCTCTGAATGGGATCTCTATGAAAAGTCCGTCACAAAAATGGAATTATCTCTGCGTTTTGCTCAAAATGTGGTGTTTATGCAGAAACCTACCCATATTCAAAAGCTGATTACAAAAGAACCACTCAAGGTAGGATGAAACGTTTTTTTTTTTTTTTTTTTTTTTAAAGCAGAGGGTCTGTTCTTTCATTTGGTATATTGTATGTTTATATATTTAAAGAAGAACATTTTCTGGAAGGCACTAAACTTTGGTGAAAATCATGAAAAACGGTGGCCCTGGCTGGCAACTTTTTTAAAAAACGCTGCCGGTGAAAGAGTTAACATTTACATTGTAGTTGTGGTGCTTTTAAATTTTTGCTGGTCGTCCTAACTCTTTAAAGTTGGGAGCACCAGTGCTACCAAATAAAAAAGTTAATTTTGAGCCCTGTGGACGGTTACTGACATGTCAATCATCACACTGACATACATTTATCTTAGATTTTATAATTTTTTTCCTTTCACTTTTCTACTCATCTGGTTAGTTTATTATTTTAACAAACTCATAAACTACTTTCTTTTAATAATTAATGAATTAAATTATACAGGGTTACAAACGCACTAAGTCACAGACCAAGGGGGGGGGGGCAGCTGAAGTCCTGCTGCGGTTTTCATAAGAAACTGAAATGATCACGAATCCGTGTACAGTTATGGAGCTAACACAACTAAATTTTCAGGGGGGGGGGCTAAGAAGAATTTGGGAAGAGGGGTAAATATGCATTACAACACACGTGCTCAGCAATGGTGTTGAATGATACATTTTTGCATGGCTTGTCTTAAAACATATTAAAAACACCACATAGACACACTGTATAAACAACAATAAAAACCTGATTATCCCCACAGTGGGACTTTAATTTTAGTTTTTGTGGTTTGCTCACCTTCAACTCTGAGATCAACAGTGATGTCATCATACCAAGTTTTGGACTGAATAAAACACTTATAAAATCCTTCATCAGAGATCTGAACTCTTGATAGTTTGAGTGATGTATTTCCTTTCTGTAGTTCATCTTTAAACACTTCAGTTCTTTCTCTGTACGACTGAAGCTGATTTGTGTTTTTATCTTCATGATCTTCATAGAGATGAACTACTGAGTCTTTGAGATCAAGTCTAAACCACTCGACTCTCATGTTTACAGCACTGATGTTGGGTTTGAGAGAACATGGCAGAATCACATCTTCACCAGATACAATGAAGAGAGGAGCTACAGGTCCAACAACAGCAAACTGATCTGTAGGAGACAGAAAACACTGTTGAGGTTTTGGGTGGATTCAGCATGTTAAATTTATTCCTAAAAAAAAACAATATGCAAAATTAAATAGGCTTTGACTAGAACAATGACCATTAAGCATTCTGAAATATCTGCACCTCAATCATTTCCTGCCGGCCATGGAACTGAACCAGCGACCATTCAAGCCAGACTCTCTAACCACTAATGCCTTGCTCACACTACAGGATTTTAAAAATCCTGGCAGATTATGAAATCTGGTTGCAGCACACACATAAAGAGAATCTTGTCAGATATTCTTCTATCAAATCCTAAACATGCTCACACTACAGGATTTAAAAATCCTAGTGCATCACACACTACAGGATATTATTAAGATTATCTTGCCAGAGCAAGCACTTCACGTCACCTCAGGAGAAAAGGTTATAAAGGAATGTAGATTATGACACATTTATTATGATTTCTTTTTAAATATTTACATTTGCTAGCAGCTTTCTATTTGAAACTGTCACAGTGTAGTATGAGGTTGAGGCACTGTGACTAGCCTCATACACAGCTATTATTATTACACAGCCACCATTAACACCAAGCACGATTCGAATGCCGGCATTTAATGTTGTAGGACAGGTGGACAAGTTTTGGTTTTGGAGCTGGACCATAAAACAATAAAAAACACATTCTGTGTCTATTTTTGAGAGACGTGTTGTCTCTCTCCACAGGGGTCACGGATACACAGGAACTGATCTGTATTTCACCCCCTCTCTCTTCTCCTTTAAGGTTTTGGTTACTGGAAATATACTAAACACATGTAACATTGGATATATCATATGTTGTGATGCTACAAAGGTTTCATCTTCATGTTTGGTGTTGTTTTAAAGGTCATGGTGCGATGGTTAAAAAGGTCTAATTTCTATAATGCTAAGAGAAAGTATATCAAAGTTTAAAACTTAAGACATAATCTGTACTCCTGGGATGGGTGTCAACTCATGAGGAGATCTAGATTACAGATGGTTAACAGTCCCATTTGATGCTCCTTCAGGTCACGAGAACCGACCAACCAAATCCTGTTTTGAGATTTTATTATTCTTTGTCTCATTCTGTGTATATAAGGTGGCTTGGCAAGAGACTCTGGGAAGTATTCTTTAGCAAGAATCTTCCCCACACTTTGGGTGTGTGTATTCAGACATTATGGAAGTATTCTTTAACAAGAATCTTTCTAAACCATTTTGGGTATATTATATTCACGATGGAAGTACTCTGTAGCCAGAGTGTCTATTGCCAGGTATGACTTTGTAACTTTTGCAACTGTTGATCATTTTAAGTAATTGGAATTGAATCAAATTCTGTATGATATTGTTTAATTTATGTTTGAAGCTGAAACCTGCCTGGTATAATAAATTGTTACATTTGATTCATCTGAATTCTTCAGAAATTGTATTGATTTATTTTAATTCTTTCAGAAATTGTTATGACCAGTAGATTAGAAGGAGTCTGGTATTACCGCAAGATTATCCTGTCAGGATATTACACTGAGGTTTTGATGGTCGAATGGAGCATGGGGCACATTCATTAAAACTCTCAGATTTATGTTTATCACCTGCCTTAGCAAGTTGCATGAGCGCTAAACTAAAGTAACTATTTTTATGATCGGAGCAAGCATGGAGCGGCCAGACATAAAAATATTAGTTTACCCGGTAACCTCTGACTAAGATCAGACTGGCAATTTTGTGTCCGTGAGATGTACGCAAATGGACGGCGTATGCTCTGTGCGATACCGGGTCCCTAATGAACGAATAACTAAGACTATGGGAATTAATAAATAATCAAACATCTAAATTATGATCAACAGATAATTGGAATAATGCACTAAATTCTTAGTATATTAAATTGGAGTCAGATTATAATTTAAACACAGAGATCAAAGAAATTAATTTAATCATGATATGGAATTATTCTTCTAGAAGCGCTGAGGAAGGAACGAACACGAGTCCCCTTCACCCACTCCACTTGCATCCGTCGTTGGGCTTGTGGGTGGTACCTTACAATGTATACACGGATCTGTGTAGTGGTGTAGTGTATTGTGCATTTGTGTTTAATGTTTTATGATGTTTATCACAGTTTGTTACTTCCCAAACAAAACTACATTTCATCTGCCATAAAAGATTAAAATAACCACACGCACATTCTTTATCTACTATCATTTATTGGGCAACAAACACGCATACAAAGATTACAAACACTCACCAGTTTCCATTTTCCAGAACCAAACCTGTGCAATATACAACCTGGGACTTTTATACACTTACCATGCTGGGCAGCCATTTTGGTTGTGACATCATATGGGTCACCAGTTCATGCCTGTATAAAAGTGTTCTGTTTTTCTGTTTAAAGTCTTAATGGTTGTTTGATGTGTGATGGAATGTTGTGTTTGTACTTATTTATTTTCATTAATGTATATTTTGTTGCCCATGCATGTTTTTATAGTTAGTGGAGAAACCCCCACCAATTTCAAAATGGTTTGGTCCAGGGGCGGAGCTAAGAATATAAAATGGCTCCCACACAGTCAGTCAGTGTGGGTTGTTGTAGGAGTTGTGTTTTGCTTTATACAAAGTTTATTGCGGATTTCTTGTTGATGCAGTTCAGATCAGTTGATTTAGCTGAACTAGCATGTAAATACTTTGTATATAGTGGATATTTTGTACAGATTATTTTCTTTTTGATTATTTTTCTACTTTTACACCGTGTGTCATTAATAAATCACCCTTCACCTGAATCCAAGCGGCTTCTGTGTCACTTTTGCCTCCTATCCTCCCGGTCAAATCCTAACAGAAACCTATGTGATTTCTCCTCCTCAGCTCTTGTTTATGAGGCAACGATCATGATACGTTTTTAGGATGTGTTATGCAGGCAGTGTTTGAATGCATACTGTAGATGTGTGCACAATCTAGCACCAACTCAAGTCTAATCTTATTTTTTGCATATTTAAGAGTTATTATAAGTGATCTAGGCTATTTATATTAATGCTCTGTTTTCCTGTTCCTTCCTTACAGGAATATTATTGTAGGCTAAGCATTAAATGACTGGTTAAACTTGTTTTTGCACTGTTGTTTGCATTATTTAATTCCACTGTATATATACTACTCTGCGGCAGTGGTGTAGTGGTGTCTGGAGAAGTGGGTATACTCTAAATTTATGCCCCAGTAGAAGTGGGTACACTCTTAATGTATGCCCCCAGTAGAAGTGGGTATACCCCATGCCATCAAATAAAGAGGTGGGTATACTCCGTATACCTCCGTATACCCTGCACTACACCACTGCTCTGCGGTGATATTATTTTGTAACTATATACTATGTGGATTCTATTTTTGTTGTTTATTCTTCTGAGGCTGCTGGTCTTTGAGAGCTTATAAACAAATTTTATTATAGTTTTATAATGACAGTAAAGTTTCTATTCTATTCTATTTTATCTTGCAGTGTAGGGTCTAGTGTTTAATTCAGTATTTACATTACCAATGGTTTTGGACAAATATGTCATTTAATGTGAAACGTTGTAAGTGTGTATATGAGGCGCATCAGATTCTCAAGTGTGCAGTGTTTCAGCAATCAGCGCTGCACTTGGGTGAGGTTCAAGCGGATAATTTATATTTCGAACAACTAATGGCGTAATAACGTAATGTTTGTTAGTACATATCCTACATGCCGGTGAACACTGAACAGCAATGCATGCATGATGACCTGAAATTACTTTTATGGTTATATGGTCATACAGATAAAACTTTGTGCGTCTGTAAAGTAATATTTAAAACATGATGCGCTTTCTGCCGGCCATTTATCTTAGATTTTAGAATTTTCTCCTTTCACTTTTCTACTCATCTGGTTAGTTTATTATTTTAACAAACTCATAAACTACTTTCCTTTAATAATTAATTAATTAAATTATACAGGGTTACAAACGCACTAAGTCACAGACCAAAGGGGGGGGGGGCAGCCGAAGTCCTGCTGCGGTTTTCATAAGAAATTTAAAAAGAGACTGAAGTGATCACGAATCCGTGTACAGTTATGGAGCTAACACAACTAAATTTTCAGGGGGGGCTAAGAAGAATTTGGGAAGGGGGTAAATATGCATTACAACACACGTGCTCAGCAATGGTGTTGAATGATACATTTTTGCATGGCTTGTCTTAAAACATATTAAAAAACACCACATAGAGATACTGTATAAACAACAATAAAAACCTGATTATTATGAAGGGCCATACAAGACAAATTTCATTCTGGCACTCTCACACACATTCATTCTCCTATCACATACATGTATTTTTACTCTGACACACTTACATTCTACTTTCACATACATGTATTCTCCTTTCACATACATACATTTCTACTCTCACACACTTACATTCTCCTTTCACATACATATATTTTTTCCTCTCACATACATGCATTCTCCTTTTACATACATGTATTTTTACTCTGACACACTTACATTCTCCTTTCACATACATATATTTTTTCCTCTCACATACATGCATTCCCCTTTTACATACATGTATTTCTACTCTCACACACTCACATTCTCCTTTCACATACATATATTTTTTCCTCTCACATACATGCATTCTCCTTTTACATACATGTATTTTTACTCTCACACACTTACATTCTCCTTTCACATACATATATTTTTACCTCTCACATACATGCATTCTCCTTTTACATACATGCATTTTTACTCTCACGCACTTACATTCTCCTTTCACATACATATATTTTTTTCCCCTCACATACATGCATTCCCCTTTTACATACATGTATTTCTACTCTTACACACTCACATTCTCCTTTCACATACATATATTTTCTACTCCTACACACTTACATTCTCCTTTCACATACATCTATAGAATGTATGTATGTCTGAAGAAAATGTGCGTATGTAAGAGAAGTATGTATGTTTGTGTGAGAGAGAGTATAGTGGAAACGGAAGGTGTATGGTGGAAAAGGAAGCCCTGTGACGAGCGGCTTTTATTTTGAAAGGACTTTTATTTAAAAACTAATAAAGGCTTTGCACTTTATTAATGGTCATGCACTGCGTACATACATCTCCGTTTGCACAATTTTTCCATCAGCAGGGCTGACACCAATCCTTTAAAATACAGAATCGTCCAGTATTTGAGAATTAAATAGCTCATCCGGTTTTAAATCATTGCGGAGGCTGGAGAAAGCTCGCGGATGACGAAGCTGGAAGCAGCTCGGGGAGGCCGAAGCTGGAGGCAGCTCGCGTCCACGTCCGAAAGTTTTAGAGCTGGGAGAAGTCAAATGCAGGCTGGAAATTGTCCGTGGAAAATAGTACAGTATAAAGCCAACTGCACTATTTGTCAGCGAGTCTGCTGGTGCTGGAGATGCATAAGGAGAGCAATTCCCGCAATGTTAGAGCTTACAGCAATCAATTTATCGTTTCACGATTCTTCACGCCTCAGGCATCTTCAGAGGTAGTCTACATTAAGGTGACCAGACGTCCCCGTTTTCCGGGGACAGTCCCGTTTTTTGGTGTTCTGTCCCCGACTGAAGCTGTCCCCGGAAATGTCCCCGTTTTACAGCATGTCCAAAACAACCAGCAAATACACTGATAAACCCGATCAACATAGCGTTTGTAGTACCATACTGGAGCAATCATGTAATGATTATTTTCACCAGCAGAGGGGGCCGCAAGCTACTGATTACTTGCGCACCCCACTGATTTAGCGATGAAGAATTTACAACGAGACACATGAGAAAGCATCATTATCATCACTCAAGTTATGGGGGCTTAAGGTACTAACTACTCATGTTAAATTAAAATAATAAACCAATTAAGTGAACTGATCACAGTATGTTACGGAGCATTTGTTTTGTGTAGGCTAAATATGTGTACATTTTGCATTATTCCTTCTGTTCTTCACGTTTACAATGTTATGAAATCAGCTGAAGTAGTACCAGAAGTCATTTTTGATGAGGTATGTCTCTTGTGTAAAAAACGGGAGAAAATAGATTTTTAGGCTACAGAAATTGTTCAATTAATTGAATTAGAAACAATGCAAAAATGACTTTCTTATTAGTATTTTTCTCTTGTTTTCAGTACAAATACAAAAAAATTCTTAAGTCAAGATGCATTTTCTTGATGGGCAAAAAGACCTAAGAATATAAGTCTTTTTTTTAGACCAAAATATCAAATTTGTGCTTAAAACAAGCAAAAAAAATCTACCACTACTTAATTAAAGAAAAATATTTTTGTATGTTTTAAGCAAAAATTCACTTAAATTTATTTATTTTTTTGTCTTTAAGCTAGATTTTTCTTAGGGGATTTTGCTTATCAAGAAAATGCATCTTGTTTTAAGATTTTTTAGATATTTGTATTGAAAATAAGAAAAAATTCTATTAAGTAAGAAGAAATTCATTTTTTGCAGTGAACCCACAACAATAAAAAAGAAAACTTAAAAAAAAAATTTGTCCCCATTTTTTAATTTATAGATAACAACAAATGAGATTTTAATGATATTTTCACCATTTAACTAGAAAATGTCCCCGGTTTTCATTTAAAAAATCTGGTCACCTTAGTCTACATAACAGTTAATAATGTTAATGTAAACGAATCCCATCCCCACGTTATAATATTTCTTTTCTAAGGCTGAGTATACACATAAGCATTTATTTAATGAGAGTTAGAGAGATAATTCAATGATAATTTTTAAAAATAGTGTGTTTTAATACTGATTTAATCAAATAAAAATGTAAAAAGTTTAAAATTATTAGTCTTGTATGCCATTGATAATTCATTTTTTAAATATTAATTCGTTTTCTTTTTATGTCAGTCTGCCCCTTATCTCTGTTTGTTAGTCGCGTTTTGCGTTTGTACATTTTGAGTGTTTACTAGCGTTGTTTTGTGACTTTGTTAGTTTCACGTATAGGGATTCGTTTTCTGTATTAAAGGAGCGCGTGCCACCCAACGTTTTCTATTCGTGTAGGTAGTGTGGGTTAGTCAGGGCGTCGTATGACGCAGAAGATTTATCTCATTACCTTTCCTTTGTAGCTCAGGTTAGAGGGTTTAAACTTTAGTTAGTTGTTTTGTTTTGTTTATTTCTTTGAATTGGCACTGCCCTCTCCTTTTTGTGTCCTTGTTATTTGTTTACTTGTAAATATTGTACATAGGATGAACACATTTTCACTTGTCACCATCACCCTTTACTTTAATATAAATAAATTAATAAATTAAATAAATACAGTTTTTGCCACTATATAGGCTATGTATGTTGTCTTTCGTCCCTGACACACACACGCAAGCACACTCACACCAAATAATTAAAAATAACTAATATACTTCAACTAAACAACTAAAACAAAATAAATAACTATTAAAATTAAACATATTTTATGTAAAATGTACATATATTATTTAGGTGTATAAAATAAGTATTTAACTAACAGATTATTTCTAATGGATATCCGTAATATTTTTTGTAAATTTTAATCAATATAATTTGAGAATGTCACACTTATATATTTAAGTTAAATTAATATTTTATGTATTTAACATCAGCTAAAAAAAATAAGATTAAAAGATTATTAAGAGTTGCACAAATATATAAATATAACTAAGCTTAAAAAAATTAAGCTTATTGCAGGAAGACAAACACCTCAAAAGCTCCTCAAATATCCTGGTAAGGGGTTTATTACTACATACACATGTTTTTTTATTGAAATATTGACTGCGGTCATGTTTAAACAACTTAACCCCCTAAGACCCGAGCTTTGATTTGTCTTTTTCCCCCTTAAATTTCTTACAGCTATTTTGGGGTAGGGGAGAGCGGGGTATGTTGTCACACTTTTCACACTGTCTAACATTTACTGAGCACCATACATCAAAATGGTATAAATCTCATACCAAATGAAAGAAGGAAGTCTTGGGCACATATGTTGTATTCATAACATCTTTATATCTTATCTCATTACAGAGTTGTAGACTGTTGAATAGTGACTGTGCACTTGTGACAATTTGCCCCATCGGAGGGTAAGTTGTCACACTAGGGCGGGTAAGTTGTCACACTAGATTATCTAAAAATAAGAACACAACTACTTAATTG
Organism: Misgurnus anguillicaudatus; assembly: GCF_027580225.2. Lineage (NCBI taxonomy): Eukaryota > Metazoa > Chordata > Actinopteri > Cypriniformes > Cobitidae > Misgurnus > Misgurnus anguillicaudatus. Next base: position 6,091,903 of record NW_027395279.1, read on the forward strand.
TGAATATTGATTTTAATTTTTAAACTCAAACCAAACTGGAAATATAAACATCCGTGCCTGGAGAATCTGGAAAAACAATTATTTCAATCCAAATAATGCACATTTCAATTAAGTGGCAAGACCACTTTACTTTGAACTTTGGTTCAAATGTTCTATGGCTTTCACATAAAACCAGATAACTGAATGGAACGCTGCAGATAACTTGCTTAACTTAACATGTTGAACCTCTGAACAAAACAGATGCCCTGTATGACTAATAGGACTCATCTCCAGAATCACAATTCTGACACACATAAATTGCCTGGCCTGAGGTGCAAGCATCATGGGCCCAATTGTTGCATTTTACACATTTTACCCAGGTCTCCTTTGGACGACTCTTTGAAAATGGCTCTACACCAGTGGTCTCAAACTCCCGGCCCGCGGGCCATTTGCGGCCCGCCCTCTGCCTCTCTGCGGCCCGCGGCACCTTTCAACAATATAACATAATCTGGCCCGCAGAAAGATTTTTATTCACTTTGTTTCATATTTATTCCATTTTTAATTTAAACGTTTAAGGGTTCGTTCACATGTCGCGTCTAACAACGCGCGTTAAAACGAGTCAAGGCGTTTCTTACTTTCTAAAGTGCTCGGGAGCGGAAGTTGCGTTCCGTGGCGTGGGTCGCGTCACCCGTTGCTACGCAGCCATGAGCCGCGCGCGCGCTCCGTGATTGCGAGGATAAGGAATGCGTGATCGGACTTTAATTCCTCATCTGAACCTCGCGTCAATCATATCATTTTCACCATCCGATCAGTTAATCTGTTCGGGACTTTGTAGTGTTTGTCCAGAGAAGATTTGTTACTTCCGGGTGAATATCAGCTGTTACTCCGAGAAGAGCTGCAGTGGGGCTCACATCAAGAAGCCACAGCTTCTAATGGAGATACCGCATGTATGAGCCAGAGCCATAGATGTAATGCAACACATAAACTACAGATAAGAAAAATTGCCATCAAAGTGCCCAGATTAAAAGAGGAAAGGTGAGGAGAAACATACAGAGGATAAAAGTGTGTATACTGCTATATATTAATGAAGTATAATATATTATTATGTAGCTTGCTATGCAATTACACCTAGCAGTATTATATATTTTATTCTGTTTAACTAGCTTAACATTGACTACCCATTCAGAAGTTTTAGGATCACTTTCACTTATTCATATTTTTCCACATATAATAGCAAATTCATTAAAACTGTGGAATAACAAAGATGGAACATAATAAAGTCAATACTATGACTGTAAACAATCCAAAATAAATCAAAACACAAACACTTACTGATGGTAATTTTTTATAAAGAGAAGGTTAAGAAATGATTTACTTACATAAAATAATGTATATTTAAAAAAAACACTGCTTTTATTATACATTAAATAATAGAATTTTATCAGTCAATTTACAGAAATATTGTACTCTTTTAACCTTAAAATAGCTCTGCGGCCCTCCGATTAAATGTCAATCGCAGAAATGGCCCCAAGCCAATTTGAGTTTGAGACCCCTGCTCTACACAGACGAGGCAGAAGCACTCTTCATCATCTGATGATGACTCTTGCATGATTTTTCTTCTTTTAGCTGCCTTGTTTTTCATAGGTCCAGATTTCTGCTTCCCTTTCTTTTGAAACAGCTTTTTGCTAGATTGAGGCTTATTCTTTTCTATATCATGTTTTCTGAGCATGTTCGATGTGTTTGTTTGTACAGGGGCAAGTTGTCAGATGTGACGACTTGCCCCAAAGTCATTGAGACAACTTGCCCCATACTTACTTGTGTGCTAATGTTGTCTAAATCTCAAGTTTAGCTCATCATATCACTTTAGCTAAAGTATCAAAAGACACTTTACGGTCTCCTCTATTTTGTGCAAAATAATCATTTTAAACATTCACACCTAACAAAGTTGTATTGCATAAAATGTAAAGTGATTTTTTTTTACTTTTTAAGCAGAAAAATAAGAAAATTGTGCTAACCTCAGATTACAGTGATCTTGACCACATGTGAACAGGAAGTTCACTATAGAAGAAGAAGTCACATAAAGTGGCTATTTGATTTTTGAGATAGAGCCTCTAGTGTTGGAGTTATTAACAGTGTGACAACTTACCCGTGTGACAACTTACCCCGCTCTCCCCTATAAGGAAGAACCAATTAATATAATAAATAAATATTTGTCTTTGATAATGAAGCCGTGTAATTGTCCACGTTTGTGTACAACAGGTTCCAGTTACCAGGGGCGTCATGCACCAATTTTTTTAAGGGGGCACAGTGTGCACAGCTCACAGAAATTTGTGCATACACAGACATCAAACGAAATATTATAGAGCTTTCAGTCTTTTCCATGGCACTTACATTTCTAACAATGTGAGCGCCCCTGCCTTCATGCAAAAACCTCCAAAATTAAAGTGTTGACTAACTTTAATATCAAATACTATTCAATCGGAATAATTAAATAGGCTATTGGCATCATATTTACATCTGAAACGGCATGTTTTGTTTATTTACGTTTTGTTTAATGACTTGTTTAATTGTGTCATTTATGCATTTTGCACAACAACTGCATTATCATATGAAATGAATGTCATTTTAAATCCATAAAGTATATAAACAACGAAAATGACATAATCTATAGCCACGTGATAGAGTTTAATGCTCAATAATGATTAAAAAAATGTTTAGATAAAATTATTAGAGGGAACGGATTATTGCATTAAATTTTACCTGCATATGTGAGCATGTGTGATTCCGCGCTCCCGTGAACTTTGGCAAACTTTGGCATTGTACCAAGATGAATCTAGAAATCTCTAACTTTGAGACAGTCACATTTTAAACCATACATTTTCTACACATAGGAGGTTAACTGTACATTACCGTACTGGGATTTGGAAATGTTGTGAGCGTTTCTTACACGTTTTAATTCCTCAGATAGCAAAATGCAGCAACAACAAAGAGCTTGTGAGCGCGCTCAGATGCTGATGACGACTGCGCTGACTGCAGCACCGCCAGAATAATGTAACATAATCAAAACACTATCAAAATGGCAAAAATCTCTAAACAGTGACAAGGATGTAGCACAGAGTTAATAATATTTTGCATATTAAACAGATTAAAAGACAAGTAACAGATTAATGGACGCTCCTTTGATTTTGAGGTTGCATGCAACAGTTTGAATGGGCATGACGCCTCTGCCTGTTACACAGAATTAAGTATTATGGTGCAAACAACAAAAAAAGTGATGTCCACGTATGGTCTTAAAAGGTCTTAAAAGGTTAAGGTGTATTTATCTGAATAATTTCGGAGCCATATTTGTTAACTGGGTACAGTAACAGCTTTCTGTGCACATACTGCATCACTTGCGCGTGCTTGTACTGCGCGAACTGCATGCACAAAATGGCAGTGATAGTGCATGTCTCGTGGTCAATATTATCACATACAGATTGGCATTAAATCATAGTAATTTCATTAGAAATGTAGGGCTTTATGATTAAAATATAAAGTTTATGACTAAAATCCCGAAATAAAGCGAATTATTCATGGCTTAATTATATAATAAAACAAAGTTTTATTGGAAAAATCTTATATATTTAAAATGTATTTAAAAATTCTGTATACATGTTTATATTAGTATTTGTTCATACGTCAACTTTTTAGCATTGTATGTGGTTCAACAGTAAAAGGTACTATTTCAACAGGTTTCAACAGTCGAGGCATGATTCTGACTATATGTCTACTTTCATAATTTAATAAATAAAAGTGCCAGTTTTCATCAAAAATAATTTGAGCTATTCTGATTCTGTTTCAGACACTTTACTTAATGCATTGGTAAGTTTGGCTTTATTAAAGAATGCGCTAGATAAATATACAAATGTATCTTGCAGGAGCACGACCTCGCGTTAACAATGAAATGGGCAGTTGTTTTACTATTTACATTGCTTTGCAAAATATTTACTATGGATATGGGTTGCGATATTGGACACTGGACTTTTCACTTGGAAAAATGATAAAAGTTACTTTTATTCGACCAAAAACCAATGTTGCCACAACTTAAAAAGGTGAGACCCCATCCGTTTTTCGCATTGGATTGTTTTATCTTTATTAAGAATCAAATATACCGTGGCAAGTTTATATTAATTGTACAATGCTTATCTAGGAACTTTATTAACTGCATTCAAATAAAATACAGGTCTTAGTATTTTTGATAAACTAAACTAACGAAAATTAGAAATGCGAAATGCTTTTTGAAATATAAAATTAATAACGACATAAAAACCGAACTAACACAAAATTAAATTATTAAATTAAAACTAAATTAAACACTAAACTAAACAATAAAGTACAAATAAAATAAAAAGTCGATAACAATGTAGATACATTTAAAAATATATCAAATTATAATAAAATATCAATTAAGGCAAAAAATATAAAAACTGTGTACTGTGTAATGAAGACGCATTGTATAGAAAAACCCTGATTCAGTTAATCAGCTTGTTATTGTGTTAATAAAGGAAACATTTCAAACATTCTGGCAGGAGCCCGATTAGTGGAATCAGGAATCAAGACATCTAAAAACATTAGGGAGGGGCTGACGACTGGAGTTGAGAACCACATAGAGAAAATCTGAGCACCTTTTTTGTTGATCTAAATATGTGACCCGTGCTGGCAAAATGCACACCGTCTAATTTTGAGCTAGATGCAAATGAAAGTATAAGTGCCGATTTTGGTCAAAATTGAGATTTTCATATAAATAAGTACATTAAGCCCTCGTCTAGCGATCTCAATGCTCTAAATAGTCAATTGTAAAAATATCTGTTTTGACAAGAATGCATGCAGGTAGGACCTATAATCTGTTATTCTTAAGTGAATGTTTGGTTAACTTTTGGGAAAAAATATCTGATGTGTAACCAGGCGCGGAGCTATGGGCGGGCCTGATTGACAGATTGACAGCTGGCCCGCCCAATCAGAAATGTAAAAAATACTACTCTGTATAGTTAGACATGTATACTACTTTATGTGGTGTAATTTATCTATTGCATGTTATGTTAAAAACAGTAAAATTATAAGTAAGCCTGATAACTATTTAAAAACTATTAAAGCAGTTGAATGTTGCGTTATAATGAAATATTCCCGAGCAGCTTTCAGCCATGATCACTTTGAGAACTTTTTTTGCAAGCAAGTAGAAAACGTATTTTGAATAAAAACACGTTATAAATATGTGCTGCGCGCTTTCCTCTCAATAACATAAACACACAACAAATATGACAGCGGGGTAAAAAATAGAAAGAAAACATCTGATCATAGTGATGTTGTTTGATATAGCGATATAGCAGCACTATAAGTCACGCCACGTTTATTGCTACACTTTATACAATATAGCCTATTGCTTTTAAGCAACAAATAGCCTATCATAACAACCTATAAGCCTACTGTGTAATTGAGACATTAATTTAAGAAATGCATTAAAGCAGAAAGACGTGCTGCGGAAATATTCACTTCAATCCACACCACAGACGTCCTTGGTTTGCTTCTTATTTATTAAATCGAGGCAATTGTTTGATCAAACATTGATTAATATTAAGATACAATTTATACAAAACGAAATTCACTTTAAAGAAAGTCTTTCTACAAAACAAACCTCGCAAAATCGCTTCCCCGACGTCCATTACGGGCTATGGCGAATTCCTGTCGGGCTAAAAAAAATGATGCGCCTTGGCCGTCGGGCGGAGGAAAAAATATTGTAATGTGTTTGCATTCTCTCAGATTTAGTTAGGTAATTATGTTGTATGTAATTCGGCGTCATCTTGTTAGCCATTACTATCCTCACTAACAAGTGAAACTGTCAGGAAATGAAGTGAAAGCATTAAATCCATTATTCCTTTCGTTCACGTCTGATATGCGCGCTCCTCGGCTCCGCTCTTCACGAGTAGGCTTGCTCTTGTGCTCATCAAAAAGTATATTAAATGTTTATTTATTTGTCATTTCGTTTAACCCCAGAGTCTAACATTATTCTAGCAATTCCCTTTTTCTTTCTTTATTTAGTAAGTTAACTTAAATATGTGAGAACGAAAATATATTTTTAGTGATTTGCATGAAGAGAATATGATGTTAGAAGCTTCATTTTAAGCATTTAGTAGCCGTATTTATTTAAACACTAAAAAAGTATAAGGTTTTTTTGGGTTCATTTATATTTCCTGTCACTGTGTGCAGGTTCTTTTTTGTAGGCTATGAGAGCCTAATATTTTTTTACCAAAAAGGCTTAATAAATGTCACGTTGCATTACAATTTAAAGTATCAATAATGTCAAAAATGTGACGTGCAGTTCGGGTGTGTGTGTATGCTGTTTAAATTAGTGTTTTGACGAATTTTATAGACTTGTTATAGTTTCTTATTCAAAAGTGACACCCATAGATTCAGGCCCACCCGGACTTAATCCATGCCCACCCATATGTCACGTTCTGCATCCGCCACTGTGTGTAACATTACATAGATCCTTGCATTACATATTAAAGCTGCCTCAATGTCAATAAAACAACAAAAGAAAAACAAAGTTTAACATATAGGGCTCTATCTTACACCCGGCGCAATGCAGCGCAATGCGCGACGCAAGTGTCTTTCGCTAGTTTCCACCCTAATTTTCACGTTTAGCGCCGCGTTGTTTAAATAGCAAATGCATTTGGGCCCCCTTCTGCGCCCATGGGCGTTCTGGTCTGAAAATGAGGTTTGTTCAGGCGCATTGTTGGCGCGTTGCTATTTTGAGGCAACTAAAATAGACTACGCCATTGACCAACAAAAACCTGGTCTAAAGTCTAAAGTCAATGGCGCAATGTGTTTTATGTTATTTAAAGAGCGCATTAGTAAAATGCGCCTATTAACGGGAGGACAACGCGGGTTTGCTTATCACAAAGTACACGAATGCGCAGCAGCACAAAAATGCTTTTAAATATGAAAGATTAAAGGATTGAATGTAAAAGATTATTATTGAGTCTCTTGGACATAAATGAGGACTAATTATGAGACGTTAGAAGGCGCAAAGAGCTGCTTCACCTGCAGCCTGGTAAGTAAATAAATGCTTTGCTTTGAACAAATGCGTTTTTAAATGGTTTTTTTTTAATGCTACCTCACGGATTTATTGTATATGATGACACTGTACCTGTGGATATGGTGAGATGAGAAACATTTTTAAGTAATGCTTAAAAAAACTCTTTGCTAAAAAACCGCTGTCCAAAGTGCTGAAACGTGGGGAGAGCCGTTTGTAAATTCTTTATCTCCTGTTTGTTACAAATAAAGTATTTTTAGAGTACAAACCTTATCTTAGATACTTGTAAATTATGTTTTGATGATATTGGATAGCCATACATTTAAAGCAATTAAAAGCCTGCTTTTTACTTCCATGACTAAAAGAAAACGGGTTTTAATAAAAAAATAACAATTTCAATACAAGTGAAAAACAACACAATTATTTAACATTAATCTTAAACTGGGGATCTTCTACCTCCGCTTAGTTTTTCAGTTTACAAAGTCCGTCATCTAAATAGGGATTAGACATAGCGCCAGCGCAACTTGCTTTTAAAGGGGATGAGAGCTGAGACTCTCATTGGCTTACTGCACGTTACGCCCAAAATACTCCCATTACAATAGGACCTACCCTTTTCGACCATGCGTTCGGCGCAAAAACATTTTTCCCGTCGTTAAATTAGCAAAAGTGGATTCGGACACGCCCATTTAGACGTTGCGCTGTGCGCTTTAGACAATGCGCTTAGATCGTTAAAATAGGGCCCATATTCTTGCTATATTGTTTTTGACTTTGTGTGTGCTAAATATGTAAGTTTTACCAGTGATTTTAAGGTATGTATGCAGCGATTTTATTTGCGATTTTTCAAGAAACTCGATTTTTCAAAAAATTGACTATGCTAACTCTGTCAACTTAAAACAGGTGTAGCTCTGTCATTTTTTGTCAGATTCCAACAAATTATACATAGAGAATGTCAAAATATAAATAGCTCATTTTTGAAAATTAGCTCATTCAGACTAATTTTGCCAGCATGGGTCACATATCTTCTGTTGGCTTTATGTTGGATTATTTATTATTTATTTTGTAAATGTTTATATAATAGTATTATATAACAGTTTATATCATGGGACTGTTAAATGCTTATTTGGTTGAGAAACATTTTACGGGTGTGCATTAGGTCTGTGGGCAGCATTACATTCCATATCACTATACACCAAGTTTAACTGTAATAAGATTTATTTAATTTTTATCAAATAAAGCATATACAGTACAGGTATGTGTGATAGCAAAATAAATTAATTGGAAAGAATGAATAAAGCAGTAAATTAACAATGATTGCCTGCTTGCTCAGTTTTGTTTTTGCTTAACTTCTGATAATATAAAACTAGAACAAATTATACATAAATACCGGAAAAAAGTATAGAAATATTAATAGGCCAACTTGTCCCCATTGTTCCCATTACTCCAAACTCAAGTGTAAACAATTTGCAAGTCAATTCATCATACTATTTTAAGTTTTGGCTTTAAAAAGTTAACATAACTTAAAAAAATTAGTTAAACAATTTCAACCTGAATTTATTAGTTAATGTAACATAAAAATATGTTTGGGTTTGATAAACATACTGTGTATTTTTTACAGTGTACTCACCATTGGAAATAATGCACCTCTCATGGTGTATCGGCCACGTAGCACAAAGCAATACCAACTCCAGTGTGCATTATTTTTAAATGGCCCATCATCAATATTCATTAGTTACCTTTTCTGTTGCTATTATATTTGTATTTGAGAATTATTTCCCCAAATTACCTTTTCTTTATTTTTACAATTTAGTCCCAACAGTCTGCATGATCACAAAGTTCTCTATGCCAGCCTATCATGCCCTAAATAATAATCATCTGCTATCCTTTCCATTTGTTCAGTACATTCCAGCACATTATATAAAAATTGTCTGATGTCATGATTATTGCAAATTTTTACCAAAAGTGTACTTTAAAAGAAAACAGGATGACTTTGAATAGCATCATGGTTAAGTTGTGAGGAAGAGCTGATCAAGTCTTGCACATGTATTTCCTGGTCTAAGAGTGACTTCCTGCTAAAAGAGGAAATAATGGATACCAACAGAAAAACCATGTGTAAGGAGAATGTATGTGTGTGAGAGTACAAATATATATGTATGTAAAAGAAAAAAAATTTGTGTATGTGAGAGAGAGTAAAAATATATGTACATGAACAGAGAATGTATGTGTGTGAAAAAGTAGAAATGTATGTATGTATGTATGTAAATGGAGAATGTATGTGTGTAAGAGTAGAAATGTATGTATGTGAAAGGAGAATGTATATATGTGACAGAGAGTAAAATATATGTATGTGAAAGGAGAATGTATGTATGTAAGAGAGTAGAGATGTGTGTATGTGAAAGGAGAATGTATGTGTGTGAGAGAGTAGAAATATATGCATGCGAAAGAAGAATGTATGTGTGTGAGAGTAAAAATATATGTATGTGAAAGGAGAATGTATGTGTGTGAGAGAAAGAGAAATGTATGTATGTATGTGAAAGGAGAATGTTTGTGTGTGAAAGTAGAATGTATGCGTATGAAAGCAGAATGTATGTGTGTGAGAGTGTAGAAATTTATGTATGTGAAAGGAGAATGTATGTGTGTGAAAGAAGAATGTATGTGTGTAAAAGGAGAATACATGTGTGTGAGAGGGTAGAAATGTATGTATGTGAAAGGAGAATGTATGTAAGTGAAAGAAGGATGTATGTGTGTGAAAGGAGGATGTATGTGTGTGAAAGGAGAATGTATGTGAGTGAGAGTGCCAGAATGAATTTTGGCTTGTACGGCCCCTCATAGATTATCACAGTGGGACTTTAATTTTAGTTTTTGTGGTTTGCTCACCTTCAACTCTGAGATCAAAAGTGATGTCATCATACCAGGTTTTGGACTGAATGAAACACGTATAAAGTCCTTTATCAGAGATCTGAACTCTTGATAGTTTAAGTGATGTGTTTCCTTTCTGTAGTTCTTCTTTAAACACTTCAGTTCTTCCTCTGTACGACTGAAGCTGATTTGTGTTTTTATCTTCATGATCTTCATAGAGATGAACTACTTTGAGATCAACTCTAGACCACTCGACTCTCATGTTTACAGCACTGATTTGGGGTTTAAGAGAACAGGGCAGAATTACATCCTTACCAGGTATAGCGACGAGAGGAGCTACAGGTCCAATAACATCAAACTGATCTGTAAGAGACAGAAAACACTGTTGAGGTTTTGGGTGGTTTCAGCATGTTAAATTTATTCCTAAAAAAAAAACAATATGCAAAATTAAATAGGCTTTGTCTAGAACGACTGCCCATTTTGTTGTGACGCGAGTTGATTGTGATCCTGCGTGCTGGCGCTGTCCCAGGTTCAGTGTTCTCTCCAACGTTACATAACCAATCAAATTTCACCATTAAGTTCTTGCATTTAATGAAGACCGCAGATTGGCTAATATGAGGGTCAGTCATTCCTTGTTGCCGTGAAGCGCGGAAATGTGAAAAGACGAACGCGGCGCGAGCATGACGAGAGCAAGCCGATTACAGCCAAGGTTATTACTGTATTTTTTGACGACGATCCGGATTCAAATGTAACTCCACCACCGGAAAATACGAGTTGACGTTAAACCTTTCAGAGAGAGTGGCTTAAAGATTTCGAGTGTCTCCGCTATGAAAATGTAACTTACTGTGTTTACTGTAAATCCTGTAAAACGGCGTTAATGGCGGAATCAAAACATTTTAAGCGCCAGACGTACCTTGCTTAAACATAGCGAAAGTGCCAAAAACACAAGACGTGTCATGACAAATGTGTTTATTATTGATGGAGACATCGACCTGTCTGTCAGTGTGTTTGATGGTGTATGTGCGCATGCGCTGGTGAATGGACATTCGACAAACATCCTTGTGGTCCATGTTGCTGTGGAATACGACAATGCTGATGGTATGTTTTTATTGTATTTTTTGAAACATTGCCTATTAGTATTAAAAGCATCCTGGTAATGCAGTTATCAATACCAATATATATTAGCCTTCTATATTAAGGTCACTTTTGTAATGTCACAATTAATCAGTGTTTTACGTGTTTGCGAGATTTTTTATTGTAATCTTAATCATGTTACCTGTAATTGTTAAATTATTATTGCTGCTATACTATTTCAACAGCATTTGGGTATTAATTTAGGAATTTATGCAGCAAAAAATTAAATAAAATAAAATAGAAGACCAAATTTTAAATGCTGGCCATAGGATGTGTAAAGCCCGGTGGTGGTGTTTTATTTTTAATAAAAAAATCTATTAACTCTTTCACCGCCATTGACGAGATATCTCGTCAATTAAAGAGCACCAATTATGCTAATAAATCGTCACGTTAGCACGTTATTGCAATATCCCATAGTACATACATGTTATTAAAACTTGAACTAATGCATTGTGAGTCTTATAAATTGCTTACATACCTCACCGATTTCTCACTGTCTGGAAAACGCTCGGTTTAGTTCCTGTCTCCGCCTCCCCAAATGTCTAGTGTAATCGGATTGGTCAGATGACTACTCAACTGTTATTGGTCAGCTGGGTTCGGCGTGTGTTTGAAAGGTTACGCCCCTGACTACGTGTGGGTTGACACACGGTTCTGACTGAGAGTCACAGCCTCAGAGGCAACGTAAACAAGCGTTATATTTCTCTATAAACGATGGTGTCTGTACTGCCTTACCACTTCGAGCTCGATTCAGAGAGTTCGGAAGGCCGTTACGATATAAACGATCTCCGTCAATGAATGTGATTGGATTTAACTTTTTTAGGTGTCCTTAGCTCTGCCAGAATGCTAAACGAAGACGAAAATGTGTTGCAAAGACATCCAAAAGGTAATTATAAGGTACTACATAACTATATGGAAACACCAAATGTAGCACATAGAAAGTATTTGTTGAAATGATTATAAAACTATTTCACTTCTTAACATTATTTTACTATAGTAAAATTTATTATAAAAGACTGCTTACATACTCTATTACTGTGCAAACTATATGGAAACACCAAATGTAGCACAAAGAAAGTATTAATTGAAATGAATGTTAGTTCTACATTATTTTACTATGGTAAACTTTATTATGAAAGAGCTTACTTATAAGTGCTATGTTTTTACTTATTAGGTTTTAAGGAGAATGCAACAGGTTCCAGGGCCTCTTACCTGCGTGATTCATCATCCAGGTTTTGCACAAATTGTCTAAATCCCTACACACAGAACATTTATTGTACCGACTATAAGCCTTTGAGGCGCAGGACTAGAGTAAGTTTTATTACATTTTTAAACCAATAACACTAAAGTATTATTATAGTAACAAAGTACCCAAAAGAACAAAAGATGTAACTTTAAAGAAAATATAGTAGTCAGTCAAAAGTTTATTTATTACAAATATATATTGAAATGTTAAACAATATACAAATAAACATACTTTAGTAACCATATTGTGCTCTTCTTTCAAAAATTGTTCAATTCACTTCTTACATTTATCTATTCAGATAAATGGCATATCAAAGCTTTGTCAGCTGTTGCTATCTAAGACGACACTTTAGGGTTATCATCCTGTCGTGTGTTGTTCTCAGATTCAGATTTATTTGTCACATACATAATGCAGTGAAATGTTAGAGACGGCTCCGTGCTACTCAACCCACAACAAGAAAAACAAAACACTCAGGATATCTGGTGGTTATTGCAGATATATACATTACACAAATATACACATATCCCTATACCCACATATATAAACACATATATATGTATATACACATACATATATACATATAAATACACATAAACACATATACATATATATACATCCATACATACATACGCATGTACACATACACATACATATACATGCCCGCACATACACCTACATACCTACACACATACATACATACATACATATACATACACATGCATATATAGACACACATATACACATTCACATGTATACATACATGTGCATACTTAAAGTGCCTACACACTACCATTTAAATACCAGACAGCCTGGGGAAAGAAACTCTTCCTGAGTCTCTCAGTCCTTGCCGCCAGTATACGGTATCTATGTTTTGAACGAAGCAGAGTGAATAAACCATAGTCAGGGTGGCTTGGATCTTTCAAAATGTTTTTGGTCTTGTCCTTACACCGCTTGCAATAAATGTCCCCTAGGTTAGGGAGTTGCCTTCCTATGGTACGTTCAGCTGAGCGCACCACTCTCTGCAGAGCCTTACGGTCCTGCATGGTGGTGTTTCCATACCAAGCGGTGATGCACCCAGTCAGAAGGCTCTCAATGGTGCTGGTATAAAAGCTCTGCAGGACTGTATTGGATGCCTTGAATTTCTTCAGCCTACGTAGATGGTACAGCCTCTGCCTTGCTTTCCTTACCACAGTGTCCAGGTGGGTAGACCATGTCAGATCTTCTGTGATCTGTACCCCGAGGTATTTAAATGTATTCACCCTCTCCACAGAGGTCCCACTGATGAATAAAGGAGTGTAGTATCGCACCTGCTTTCTCCCAAAATCCACCAGCATCTCTTTAGTCTTGCTGACGTTGAGGTGAAGATTGTTTTCATGACACCACTCGGTCAGGCACCTCACCTGCACTTCCTGCAGAAAAAAAAACTTTGTCATCATCAGTTATACATTTAAGACTGGTAGTGGTTTCACTAGCTTTGCTCCTCATATGCCAGTCTGACTCCTTGTACTGTGTGTAATGATGTTGCATGTTTGCATACAGTGTAGAAGGATGTGTCCAGCTGTGAATCTAGGATATAGACAAATAAAACAAACATGTATTCAGTCAAAAAGACATATTATAACAATAGAGTACAACGATTATAAACGTTAGACTATTCATTAAAACGTTAATGTATTACATGGCCCAACATTAGCAACACACATTACGTGTTTACTTCGTTTCAAAATCTAAGAAAGCTTCAAGTAAAAAGTAAAATACATATAACGTTAAACAAATCATCTGTACTTAGAGTTTCTTGAGTTTGATCATGAGAACAAACTTTACCGGTAACAGTTTAGCTGGAACAGCTTAGCAAGTTTGTAAACACGTCTAAATAAACATCGATAAAAACGATAGTCTGCATAATTCAACATACACGTGTGTAAATATGGTAGGTTGTTTATGAAATACATTATTACAACACAAAACAATAGCTTGCAAGCTTAGCTCTACACATAGATCTATATCTGAGCTCTACAAGCACATAATGTTAAGCTCCGGTTACCGGTAACGTAACTTACAGTAAAGGCAAATAATAAACATGAATACTTACAGCCTGTGATCCAGAAGTGCACGGTAATCCAAATTTCAAGGGGAGACGTCGCGCAGCTTCGGTTCATGAGAAGCAGTTATTGTGAAAACTCCGTGAACAACTTTTGACTGGATTTTTCCGGAACCGTATTTAACATGATGTCCTCTGTGTAAGTCCATAAAGTGCTATTTTGCCCTCGCATCTAAAGAGACAGCGTCTACTCGAGAGATTTAATCGCTTAAACAATGAAACAAGAGTTTGCAAACAGGGTCAATGCAGGGACTCCTAACCTCCGCCATTTTAGCTCTCTTCTGACTCAGCGCTCTCCACCCCCGTATTTGAGGGCGTACCAAAGCAAAGCAGAGAGGGCTGAACTATGATAATGTTGGTCTTCTCTACGTCACCAATCCCAGGAAGTAAACTGTTGCCAATCCGAGTGTTTTTTGTAGTCCTCGAACGTTAGAGACGATAACTCGCGTCATCGATTTCTTTGAGGTATGTACTTTTTGAATATCGTTCGCATGTACTAATACACACTTACACACAAAAGGATGTTTAAAAACGTGTATCTCATAATAGGTGCTCTTTAAGAGAAAATGCTTCCCCGCCAATGACGAGATTTTCCATCTTTCCCCAATACCGCTATTATCCACCAGGTGGCGCCCTTCCGCAACTTTTTAAACCCGGAAGTATTGCCCTATGGCAAGCAGCTGCATGTCCGTGTCTGTTTTAAAGATCGCTCTGAATGGGATCTCTATGAAAAGTCCGTCACAAAAATGGAATTATCTCTGCGTTTTGCTCAAAATGTGGTGTTTATGCAGAAACCTACCCATATTCAAAAGCTGATTACAAAAGAACCACTCAAGGTAGGATGAAACTTTTTTTTTTTTTTTTTTTGAAAGCAGAGGGTCTGTTCTTTCATTTGGTATATTGTATGTTTATATATTTAAAGAAGAACATTTTCTGGAAGGCACTAAACTTTGGTGAAAATCATGAAAAACGGTGGCCCTGGCTGGCAACTTTTTTAAAAAACGCTGCCGGTGAAAGAGTTAACATTTACATTGTAGTTGTGGTGCTTTTAAATTTTTGCTGGTCGTCCTAACTCTTTAAAGTTGGGAGCACCAGTGCTACCAAATAAAAAAGTTAATTTTGAGCCCTGTGGACGGTTACTGACATGTCAATCATCACACTGACATACATTTATCTTAGATTTTATAATTTTTTTCCTTTCACTTTTCTACTCATCTGGTTAGTTTATTATTTTAACAAACTCATAAACTACTTTCTTTTAATAATTAATGAATTAAATTATACAGGGTTACAAACACACTAAGTCACAGACCAAAGGGGGGGGGGCAGCTGAAGTCCTGCTGCGGTTTTCATAAGAAATTTAAAAAGAGACTACAGTGATCACGAATCCGTGTACAGTTATGGAGCTAACACAACTAAATTTTCAGGGGGGGGGGCTAAGAAGAATTTGGGAAGAGGGGTAAATATGCATTACAACACACGTGCTCAGCAATGGTGTTGAATGATACATTTTTGCATGGCTTGTCTTAAAACATATTAAAAACACCACATAGACACACTGTATAAACAACAATAAAAACCTGATTATCACAGTGGGACTTTAATTTTAGTTTTTGTGGTTTGCTCACCTTCAACTCTGAGATCAACAGTGATGTCATCATACCAAGTTTTGGACTGAATGAAACACTTATAAAGTCCTTCATCAGAGATCTGAACTCTTGATAGTTTGAGTGATGTGTTTCCTTTCTGTAGTTCATCTTTAAACACTTCAGTTCTTTCTCTGTACGACTGAAGCTGATTTGTGTTTTTATCTTCATGATCTTCATACAGATGAACTACTGAGTCTTTGAGATCAACTCTAAACCACTCGACTCTCATGTTTACAGCACTGATGTTGGGTTTAAGAGAACAGGGCAGAATCACATCTTCACCAGATACAATGATGAGAGGAGCTACAGGTCCAACAACAGCAAACTGATCTGTAGGAGACAGAAAACACTGTTGAGGTTTTGGGTGGATTCAGCATGTTAAATTTATTCCTAAAAAAACAATATGCAAAATTAAATAGGCTTTGTCTAGAACAATGACCATTATGCCTGGCTCACACTACAGGATTTTTAAAATCCTGGCAGATTTTGAAATCTGGTTGCAGCAAACACATAAAGAGAATCTTGTCAGATATTCTTCTCTTAAATCTTAAACATGCTCACACTACAGGAATTAAAAATCCTAGTGCATCACAAACTACAGGATATTATTAGGATTATCTTGCCAGAGCAAGCACTTCACTTCACCTCAGGAGAAGACTATATAAAGGAATGAAGATTATGACACATTTATTATCATTTCTTTTTAAATATTTACAAAGTAGCAGCTTTCTTTTTGAAACCTATGTGATTTCTCCTCCTCAGCTCTTGTTTATGAGGCAACAATCATGATATGTTTTAAGGATGTGTTATGCAGGCAGTGTTTGAATGCATACTGTAGATGTGTGCACAATCTAGCACCAACTCAAGTCTAATCCTTATGCAAGATTTATTTAAATTTAAATACATCTATTTAAAAACATATTTTTAATATAATTGGCTAGCCTATATATAATTATTTTTTGCACATTTAAGAGTTATTATAAGTGATTGTAATGGTTTTGTTCTGTGTTTACTTGTGTTCTGTGTATTTTTGTATTTTGGACTTTTATTTTGATACCCTGCTCTGTTCTGACTTTTATTTTGATATTCATCATGCCATGTCACAGTTCACACTTCCTGTCTGTCTGTATATAAGTCACTTCCTGTTCACCTGTTAGCTGCTGATTAATGCTTAGCCCAACCAACCTGTTTCCCTGTACTCTGTATCTGTTATTTGTTATCTGTATTCTGCCTGTATATCTGCCTGTGTTTGACCCGTGCCTGTTTACTTGGATTTTTGATTGAACTCTGCCTGCCTTGACCTTGTGCCTGATTTGGATTACGTTTTTGGATCACCCTTTATGGATATGTTTGCTGGCCCTTTTTGGGATTTTTCTAATAAACACCTTTTGCAAATGGATTCACCCTTTCACTCGCTTTCTTCAAAGCACGCCCCGTTACAGATTAATCAGCCTAAACCGGAATCCAGCGGAGGTTGGAAATTTCCCACCAGCAGCATGACTCCAGCGGATCGTCTTGTTGGTCTTCGCCAAGGTAACAAACCTATTGAGGATTTTGTTGAAGAGTTCTGTGAACTATCTGGTCTGGTGAACTTTAAAGATTCATTTTTGAAGGACATTTTTTACTGTGGATTAAATCGCGACATTGCCCGTTCCATGCCACTCCATACACCACACTGGACATTAGAACAGTATATCGATCACGCTCTGTTGTTGTGTGGTTCACCATTCACTGTGGGTGTTGGGGATGCACCTCCAGTGAATATTCACGACACGCCTAGCCACATCATGCCTGTTTCTGCACCTGGGTTTGAGAAAACAATCACCATGACTGATCATAAAATGGCCGCCACCATGCCTGCTCCCAAATGGCCGCCACCCTGCCTGTCCCTAAAATGGCCGTCATCCTGCCTGTCTCTGCACCTGTTTTCATGAGAGCGACCATCATTCCTGCACCTGTACTTCAAAGGGCCATCATCACCACCACACCTGCACTCATGAGGACTATTAGTCACCCAGCACCGTATGTCAAGATGGCCGCCCTGCCTGAACCCACCGCCACAGAGGTATGCCTCATTGACTGTGTCATTCTTGAATTTGCTATGGCCCTGTGGTGCGTTTGGTCTGCCTGCTGCTCGTTTGTCTCTTGTGTATCTCAAGGCCCTGAACCCGAACCCCTGGACTCACCTGACCGGCCTGATTCACCTGACCGGCCTGATTCACCTGACCGGCCTGATTCACCTGACCGGCCTGATTCACCTGACCGGCCTGATTCACCTGACCGGCCTGATTCACCTGACCGGCCTGATTCACCTGACCGGCCTGATTCACCTGACCGGCCTGATTCACCTGACCGGCCTGATTCACCTGACCGGCCTGATTCACCTGATCCGCCCGACTCCTCTGATTCTTCTGATTCGCCCGACTCCTCTGATTCTTCTGATTCGCCCGACCCATCTGATTCTTCTGATTCGCCCGACCCATCTGATTCATCCGACTCATCTGATTCATCCGACTCATCTGATTCATCCGACTCATCTGATTCATCCGACTCATCTGATTCATCTGATCCGCCCGACTCATCTGATCCGCCCGACTCATCTGATCCGCCCGACTCATCTGATCCGCCCGACTCATCTGATCCGCCCGACTCATCTGATCCGCCCGACTCATCTGATCCGCCCGACTCATCTGATCCGCCCGACTCATCTGATCCGCCCGACTCATCTGATCCGCCCGACTCATCTGATCCGCCCGACTCATCTGATCCGCCCGACTCATCTGATCCGCCCGACTCATCTGATCCGCCCACTCATCTGATCCGCCCGACTCATCTGATCCGCCCGACTCATCTGATCCGCCCGACTCATCTGATCCGCTCGACTCATCCGATCTGCCTGACTCATCTGATCTGCCCGATTCATCTGATCTGCTTGACTCATCTGATCCGCCTGACTCATCGGATTTGTCTGTCCGGCCTGATTCCCCATCTGGGACATCGCCACCCTGGGCTTTGGGAGCTTTCCCAAGTTTTTTTTGGGGGGGGGGAGTACCCGGACACAGGGAGGAGGCAGAGGACACCAAGGCGGAGGCCGAAGTGTGCTCGGACCCTTCCTCTCCCTGTGTTCCAGGTCTATTCCTGCCCCATGACCCAGGTCCTAGCCTGCCCCATGACCCAGGTCCTAGCCTGCCCCATGACCCAGGTCCTAGCCTGCCCCATGACCCAGGTCCTAGCCTGCCCCATGACCCAGGTCCTAGCCTGCCCCATGACCCAGGTCCTAGCCTGCCCCATGACCCAGGTCCTAGCCTGCCCCATGACCCAGGTCCTAGCCTGCCCCATGACCCAGGTCCAAGCCTGCCCCATGACCCAGGCCCGCATCTGCCCCATGACCCAGGCCCGCATCTGCCCCATGACCCAGGCCCGCATCTGCCCCATGACCCAGGCCCGCATCTGCCCCATGACCCAGGCCCGCATCTGCCCCATGACCAAGGACCATCCTGGCCATATGATCCAGGACCTCTCCTGAACTGCCCTGCCTTCGCCAAGAGGTCCTGGCCCGCCCGCCCACCCTCTATTGGACTGTATGTTTTGTTTGTTGGGCTCCGGGAGTCGCCCTTTAGAGGGGGGGTTCTGTAATGGTTTTGTTCTGTGTTTACTTGTGTTCTGTGTATTTTTGTATTTTGGACTTTTATTTTGATACCCTGCTCTGTTCTGACTTTTATTTTGATATTCATCATGCCATGTCACAGTTCACACTTCCTGTCTGTATATGTCACTTCCTGTTCACCTGTTAGCTGCTGATTAATGCTTAGCCCAACCAACCTGTTTCCCTGTACTCTGTATCTGTTATTTGTTATCTGTATTCTGCCTGTATATCTGCCTGTGTTTGACCCGTGCCTGTTTACTTGGATTTTTGATTGAACTCTGCCTGCCTTGACCTTGTGCCTGATTTGGATTACGTTTTTGGATCACCCTTTATGGATATGTTTGCTGGCCCTTTTTGGGATTTTTCTAATAAACACCTTTTGCAAATGGATTCACCCTTTCACTCGCTTTCTTCAAAGCACGCCCCGTTACAGTGATCTAGGCTATTTCTATTAATGCTCTGTTTTCCTGTTCCTTCCTAACAGGAATATTATTGTAGGCTAAGCGTTAAATGACTGATACTTGGTTAAACTTGTTTTTGCACTGTTGTTTGCATAATTCCACTGTATATATACTACTCTGCGGTGATATTGTTTTGTAGCTATATACTATGTGGATTCTATTTTTGTTGTTTATTCTTCTGAGGCTGCTGGTCTTTGAGAGCTTATAAACAAATTTTATGATAGATTTATAATGACAGTAAAGTTTCTATTCTATTCTATTTTATCTTGCAGTGTAGGGTCTAGTGTTTAATTCAGTATTTACATTACCAATGGTTTTGGACAAATATGTCATTTAATGTGAAACGTTGTAAGTGTCGATATGAGGCTAATCAGATTCTCAAGTGTGCGGTATTTCAGCAATCAGTGCTGCACTTGGGTGAGGTTCAAGCGGATCATTTATATTTTGAACAACTAATTGCGTGATATAACATAATGTTTGTTAGTACATATCCTGCATGCCGGTGAACACTGAACAGCAATGCATGCATGATGACCTGAAATTACTTAATACAGATAAAAACTTTGTGCGTCTGTAAAGTAATTTTTAAAACATGATGCGCTTTCTGCCGGCTGCCCCATCGGTTTCTGTGCGTTTGTGGAGCGCGTCACAAAAAAAGAAAATCATCATATCATTTTAAATTCATTTTGTTAATAAGCTAATTATTTAAGTGCAACTTATTTCGTGTATGCCTATTTATTTTGTTAAATTTCCTCTATACACATAATAGCTGCAGGTGCGTGATGTGACTGACCATCATCATGTTCTGTTGTTTTTAGGATATTTTAGATTATGTTTATAAAAGAGTGACAACGTGAATCGAGCAAGGAAATTATTTCTATATTTTAAATAGTCTGTCTGCCCCAACGAGCTGCAGTTGTGGCGGAATGAAAGTAGAATGAAACACTTGACTTCCACAAACTGTTTCTCCGGCTGCGCTGTCTACTCACAGCAGCTTGATTCGCGGTCCCGAAAGCTGTCAATCATCTCCGTCTCTCAATGATTATTGTGAAAGTACTGACGTAATTATGCGGATTTAAAATCCTGAATATCAAACATGTTTGATAAGATGTTTGGCCCCGATTTGCTTGAGAGCATATGCCTGGCTCACACCACAGGATAATCGGGCCGAATTTACCCCGATTTTCCCCTCCCGAGAATCCGAGGGAAAATCGGGCAATGGACCTTGATCGGCTCTGAAGTTCGGGCCAGATTATCCTGTAATGTGAGACGTTTAAAAATCTAAACTTACACCTTCCGATATGCTCTCAAGCAAATCGGGGCCGCCCCGATCTTATCAAACATGTTTGATATTTAGGATTTTTACGTCATACTTTCACAATAATCATTGAGAGACGGAGATGATTGACAGCTTTCGGGACCGCGAATCAAGCTGCTGTACGGGTAGACAGCGCAGCCGGACTCATTCCGCCACAACTGCAGCTCGTTGGGGCAGACAGACTATTTAAAATATAGAAATTAATTCCTTGCTTGATTCACGTTGTCATAAACATTATCTAAAATATCCTAAAAACAACAGAACATGATGATGGTCAGTCACATCACGCACCTGCAGCTGTTATGTTTATAGAGGAAATTTAATAAAATAAATAGGCATACACGAAATAAGTTGCACTTAAATAATTAGCTTATTAACAAAATTAATTTAAAATGATATGACAATTTTCAATTCTTTTTTTGTGACGCGCTCCACAAACGCACAGAACCCGATGGGGCAGCCGGCAGAAAGCGCATCATGTTTTAAATATTACTTTACAGACGCTCAAAGTTTTTATCTGTATGACCATATAACCATAAAAGTAATTTAAGGTCATCATGCATGCATTGCTGTTCAGTGTTCACCGGCATGCAGGATATGTACTAACAAACATTATGTTATATCACGCAATTAGTTGTTCGAAATATAAATGATCCGCTTGAACCTCACCCAAGTGCAGCGCTGATTGCTGAAATACCGCACACTTGAGAATCTGATGAGCCTCATATCGACACTTACAACATTAAATGATATATTTGTCCAAAACCATTGGTAATGTAAATACTGAATTAAACACTAGACCCTACACTGCAAGATAAAATAGAATAGAATAGAAACTTTACTGTCATTATAAAACTATCATAAAATTTGTTTATAAGCTCTTAAAGACCAGCAGCCTCAGAAGAATAAACAACAAAAATAGAATCCACATAGTATATAGCTACAAAACAATATCACCGCAGAGTAGTATATATACAGTGGAATTATGCAAACAACAGTGCAAAAACAACCAAGTATCAGTCATTTAATGCTTAGCCTACAATAATATTCCTGTTAGGAAGGAACAGGAAAACAGAGCATTAATAGAAATAGCCTACATCACTTATAATAACTCTTAAATGTGCAAAAAATAATTATATATAGGCTAGCCAATTATATTAAAAATATGTTTTTAAATAGATGTATTTAAATTTAAATAAATCTTGCATAAGGATTAGACTTGAGTTGGTGCTAGATTGTGCACACATCTACAGTATGCATTCAAACACTGCCTGCATAACACATCCTAAAAACATATCATGATTGTTGCCTCATAAACAAGAGCTGAGGAGGAGAAATCGCCTAGGTTTCAAAAAGAAAGCTGCTACTTTGTAAATATTTAAAAAGAAATCATAATAAATGTGTCATAATCTTCATTCCTTTATATAGTCTTCTCCTGAGGTGAAGTGAAGTGCTTGCTCTGGCAAGATAATCCTAATAATATCCTGTAGTGTGTGATGCACTAGGATTTTTAATTCCTGTAGTGTGAGCATGTTTAAGATTTAAGAGAAGAATATCTGACAAGATTCTCTTTATGTGTGTGCTGCAACCAGATTTCAAAATCTGCCAGGATTTTAAAAATCCTGTAGTGTGAGCCAGGCATTGTGTAAATTTAGATTTTTAAACGTCTCACATTACAGGATAATCTGGGCCGAACTTCGGAGCCGATCAACGTCCATTGCTCGATTTTCCATCGGATTCTCGGGAGGGGATAACCGGGGTAAATTCGGCCCGATTATCCTGTGGTGTGAGCCAGGCATTAGTCACAACTTCCCCCCATGAGTTTGTTATGTGCGAATATTTACCTGCTCTTGAGTCTGTGATTCCAATAATAATCATCAGAGTCACACAAATGAACTCCATCACTCAAAACAGAGCTTCTTAAAAATATAACAAAACAAAAAATTAATGTTGTTAGACAAACACAAATTTTATTTTTACCTTCAATCACAAATACAAATAAAAAGAATACATTTACATGACTAACAATAGCAGGAAAAAATTTAGATGGATGCTTAAATAAAACTTTAATTAGTTAAAACATACTATTAATAAGTAAATTACTTTTTTGTCAGATTTATATTGACTGGCATGACAGCCTGGCAATCAGGTGGGACAGAGACACACACATACCTATGTGATTTCATGAGGATATGTGTGTATTTTTACATTAAGTGTGGTACCACTCGTACATTTACTTATGTTTCAATATTGACGTGTTGACAGGACTAATATATGAAGGTATGTTTTGTGCAAAACACCTGCACACCCATCACAGTATAATTTATAGTAGTAGAGATCATCCACACAGGTGTATCAGTAAATTTTAAATCCCTCACATTTTTTGCTACAAATCATGTGCTTCTGTGAGATGAGAATTGCATGCATGTACAATGTTTTTCCACAATTTTTAAGTGGGGATATTTTCTAGCACAAACACAAGTACATAACTACAACTGCTTGATTCTGCTGCTATGAGTTTCAAACACTTGTTTTTGCTTGCACGTGAAAAGTGCAGATGTCATTTGTACCTGTATGTTATGGCGAGCACAGTTCAGCACTTCCCACCAGGGGGCGCCGACACTCACTGAAGCAGAGTTTATTAATTACCACCAACGTTTCAATGAGGTATTATTATTATTATTACCTTTATTTAACCAGAAAGAAAACTCATTGAGATTAAAAATCTCTTTTCCAAGAGCGTTCTGGCCAAGACAGGCAGCAGCACAAATTAACAAGGTTACAGACATAACAACATGAAACATGTAACATAAAACATAGTACAATAAATAGTAAATTACAAGGTTATAAAATATCCAAAGTTTCATATATACATTATCTAATGCGATAAACAACAGCAAGGATCATTCCAATAATCAATCGAAGCATTTACATCCATTTTGAGTAGCCTCCAAGTCATTTAAAAGTAGTTTAAAAACACCTAAAGAAACTGGCTCCTTAAGATTCAAAACAGTTTGCAGCTGATTCCAAGCACAGGGGGCCGCATACTTAAAAGCCCCTTTTCCCAATTCAGTCCGAACTTGAGGGACAGATAAAACTAGTAAGTCCTCAGAACGAAGACAATATCCTGTACCTTTCTTTTTAATGTAAGATTGAAGTTATGGAGGAAGCAGACCGAGAATAGCTTTATAGATAAAAATGAACCAATGAGTAAGTCTACGTGTAGACAATGCAGACCAACCAACCCTCTCATACAAAGAACAGTGATGAGTAAGTGCTTTAAAATTCGTGATGAACCTAAGAGCTCCATGATAAACAGTATCCAACAATTTCAAACTTGTTATGGACGCATGCATGTATATAATATCGCCATAGTCTAGCACTGACAAGAAGGTGGCAGCAACAAGTCTCCTTTTGGCCTCAAAAGAAAAACACGACTTGTTTCTAAAATAAAAACCCAGTTTCAATTTTAATTTTTTTACCAGCTGCTGAATGTGAGGTTTGAATGAGAGTGAGTCATCAATTATGATACCTAAATACTTATATTGAGATACTAACTCAATTTCGAAGCCCTGAGAAGTAGTGATGGGTTGAAGGTTACGTAACTTTGATTTTGCACTGGAAAACAACATAAGTTTTGTTTTGTCGTCATTCAGGACTAGTTTTAAATCGAACAAGGTACGTTGTACAGTATCAAAAGCAAGTTGTAACTAACAAAGAGCTTGATTAGGAGTTGGTGCAGAGCAGTTAATCACAGTATCATCGGCATAGAAATGGAAATTCGCATTTGAAACATTTTGATCAAGACTGTTGATATATAATATAAATAAAAGTGGTCCCAGCACTGATCCCTGGGGCACACCTTTGGATATACTAAGAGGGCTGGAAATGAAGCCATCTGCCTTTACGCACTGAGATCTACCTGATAAATAATTATTAAACCAGCAAACTGTTTGTTCTGATAACCCACAATTGAGAAGTCTTTCTTTCAATATTGCATGATCCACAGTATCAAAAGCCTTCGATAGATCAATGAAAAGAGCTGCACAATGTTGTCTCTTATCTAAAAAAATCAATAAAATCATTTACTACTTTTAGGGTTGCGGTAGTTGTGCTGTGTTTTTTTCAAAAACCTGACTGAAAATTAGACAGAATATTGTTGGCATTTAGAAACTCTTTCAATTGTTCATTCACTAGAGTTTCCATAACCTTTGCAAGGACAGACAACTTTGAGATGGGTCTGTAATTATTTAAATTAGTCGGGTCTCCCCCTTTTAACAGAGGAAGAACAAATACGGATTTCCATATAAGTGGAATTTCATTTGTAGCCAGAGAAAGATTAAAAAGATATGTCAAAGGTGGTGCAATAAAATCATATGCCAACTGTAGAAAATAAGGCTCCAAATTATCGGGACCAGCCGATTTTCTAATATCTAAAGATGTAAGGGTTTTATGTACATCCGAAACAAGAAATGGCTTAAAACTGAAAGAATTACTGACCCCAACATGACCAACAGTATGAACTTTAGGGGGATTCTGATGCGAAATATTAAGGGAATCGAATAAAAAACCAGATGCAATAAAATGCTCATTAAAACAGTCAAGCATTTCAGCCTTATCAGATAATTTACGTGAATCTTTAAGAATACATGGTGGCAGCTCGATGCCAGATTTATTTTCAGCCAGTGACTTTATCGTCTTCCAAAATTTTAAAGGGTTGTTTAAATTTAGGTAATTTAGGTAAATCGCCTTTATCAATATGGTTTAATAATATTAAATAATAATAATTAAAAAATATAGCTGCAAGCAGCAATGGCGGGCCCTCGCACGTTTTTTTACCGCTACACGGTGCGTCCGAGAAAACGATGCACGGTGGGCAAGGGCATCAAGTGGGTAAAATATCAGTGGGCTATTTAATGTTGTTTCTGAGCCATTTGGGGACTGTAGGTAAAAGAAACCCCACATTTTAGACAAACAGGGGCACTAGTGAGCCACTTAAGAGACACGCCTATATCTGACCTTTTTGTCAACACTTAACAGCCGACAACTCTGATGTGTGTGCCAAATTTAAAGTTCAACTAAGCACGCCAAGAGCCTTAAACATGCCTGAAATTAAAGTAAAGTTTGACGCATTGCCATGGGAACAGCGTTCGAGATATCAAAAATCCCTTCGCAATTTATCATCTACAATGTCTCGGCATCATCTTGACCACTTCTCGTGTCAATTGCATGAAAATCCTAGAAGGAGTATTTAAAAGAACATTGGATGGAACAGTCAAAAAAATCAACCTTTATGACTGCAACACTTCCTGGCGCCTGGTGGTGGCGCTATACCCGGGAGTCACAATAGGCACATCGATGCGATCGGAATCTTCAGACGAACAAACACCCCGCGTGTCATCACAATAAGACATTTTTTACCTTAGATATTAGACACTTCCTATTTCTCTGATTTCGCCATGAATTTGTCGCCTCGCCATGGCAGAACCGTTCGAGATATCAAAAATCCCTTCGCAATTTAGCAAGTACAATGTCTTGACATCATGTTCACCACGTTTGGTGTCAATCCCATTAATCCACTAGGAGGAGTATTTAAAAGTTCACCGCATGCATTTTTTAAACAATCCAAAATGGCCGACTTCCTGTTGGGCGGAGCTAATATGTTAGAGTACGAAAGTTGTTTGGGTCGATGAGATCTATATGCGTACCAACTTTCGTACATGTGCGTGCATGTTTGTCCGATCTATGCACCAATGTTTTTTTTTCATTACAGGGGGCGCTACAGAGCCCCCCTGCCACGCCCGTGTTCCAGCCTTTGGTTTTCTGCGATGACGGACGACTCTGACATCTGTGCCAAATTTCAAGAGTTTTCGAGTATGTTAAGGCACTCAAAATTCCCAAAAGTGTTGAAAAAAAAAAAAAATAATAATAATAATAATAAAAATAATAATCCGAGCAAAAACAATAGGGCTTCGCACCTTTCGGTGCAGGCCATTCTGGCCTGCTCCTCGGTGCTCGGGCCCTAATAATATTTATAAAACAGTTCCAGTCCTTGATTCTGATTGGTCAATAGTTGTACTTTACTCCACTTTACGTTGTGCCTAATACGAAAAGGCAGCCTCTTGGACCTCACTGATTACTTAAATATCAGTTTTACACATTTAGTATCAGGGGGTCCCTGCTCCATGCCTCTCTCATCTAAGGGGTCCCCGACCCAAAAAAATGTTGAAGACCCCTGTATTAGGATGGGAGGTAATGGTGGAAGAGATGGTTTTTTAGCCGATTCTTAAAGACAGCTACAGAGTCATCAGATCGTGTCGCGACCGGCAGATCATTCCACAGTTGTGGAACAGCTCCAGAGAAGGTACAGTATGCTATAATGTTTTTTTCCCTTTTTGAGATGGCACCACCAGCCGTCGCTCAGTGACAAAGAACAGGGATCGAAAGGGTTTGTAGGGCTGTATAAGCAAGCGAAGGTAAGGGGGTACTGGCCCAGTGGTGGTTTTAAAGGCCAGGAGCAGAGCTTTAAATTTGATGCGAGCTGCTCTAGGGAGCCAGTGTAACTTGACAAAGAGAGGAGTGACATGCACCCTCTTTAGCTAATTGAAGATTCTTTCCGCTGCGTTCTGAATCATCTGTATATGTTTGGTTGTGCAGGCCAGTATTGCGTTGCAATAGTCCATCCTTGGACTAGGACCTGCGTGCATGCTCATTTAGGAATTTAAGATTGTAGAGAATAAATCTACAAGAGCAGGTGATGCTGGCAACATGGGCCCTGAAGCTAAGCTGATCATCAATGACCACTCCCAGGTTTCTGGCTGTCCTGGATGGCTTGATGGTCTAGGAACCTAGCTGAATGGAAAGGTTGTGATGAGTCTTTGGTTCAGATGATATGACAAGCAGTCTTCGCAAGGTTAAGCTGGAGATGGTGATCCTTCATCCAGAGTGAGATGTCCTTTAGGCATGCTGAGATGCATGCAGAAACCGTGGGGTCATCAGGGTAGAACGACAAGTGAAGCTGAGTGTCATCCACATAGCAGTGGTAGGAAAAGCCATGTTTTCAAATGACAGAACACAGGGATGTCATGTATACCGAATAGAGCAGTTGTCCAAGCATGGAGCCTTAAGGCACCCCGGTATTGAGAAGTTGGGGTTCGGAGAAGTCACCTCTCCAGGATACCCTGAATGACCTACCTATCAGGAGTCTTGGCAATGAAGGGAAAAAAGAAAAAGGTCTGAAGTTCTCTAGCATAGCAGGATTGAGTGTGTTTCTTTCGCAGCGGGGTTATCCGAGCCTCTTTAAATGCTGGGGGAAGGTACCAGTGGAAAGAGATGCATTGATAATGTGGGTGAGAGCAGGGATAATCGACAAAGAGATGGCCTGAAGGAGATGGGTGAGTTTGAGATCTAGTGAGCAGGTAGTCTGATGGTTAGAAGCAAAGACCTTGGAAACATCTGCTTCAGATAGGAGAGAGAAAGAGGGAAGCGAGCATTCCTTAGATGCTGATAGTATTCCTTTTCTTCACAAAGAAGGAAGCAAAATCATCAGCCGTTAAGTCAGATGAAGGTGGGGGTCAGGGGGACAACATTTACATTTAGCTGACGCTTTTATCCAAAGCGACTTACAATTGATATATATGTCAGAGGTTGCACGCTCCTGGAGCAACTAGGGGTTAAGTGTCTTGCTCAGGGACACAATGGTGTGTCACAGTGGATTCAAATAAATAGTTTCAAAAATTCCCAGGTCTCTCACACCAAAGGCGTGTGTCTTATCCACTGCGCCATCACCACCCCTACAAAGAAGGGACAAAGAAGAGTAGAGAAGGTCTTGAAGGGAGTGCAAGAGTCAGGTGAGTTGTTGATCTTTGAATAATAGTGTTGGGTCTTAGCAGAGAAGACATCCGTGGAGAAGGAGGCAAGAAGAGACTGATTGAGCCAGAGGTCAGCAGGATCTTTCAATCTGCGCCACTTCCTCTCTGCAGCCCTGCTCACATAGCCAAGGGGAAGATGGTGTGGCCCGTGCCGGTCCAGATGTCAGAGGGCATAA
Organism: Misgurnus anguillicaudatus; assembly: GCF_027580225.2. Lineage (NCBI taxonomy): Eukaryota > Metazoa > Chordata > Actinopteri > Cypriniformes > Cobitidae > Misgurnus > Misgurnus anguillicaudatus. Next base: position 6,121,409 of record NW_027395279.1, read on the forward strand.
ACTGTCTAAGCAGGATGTTAGAGTGGAACATAGTGTGTCGGTGGCGTTAAAGAGAGAGTTGGTTGGGAGAGGGAGTGTGGAAGAGACCACAGATGATAAGCGGGAGGGAGAGAGCGTACACAGGTTGCACCAGAAAGTGACCAATGGGGGATTGTGTGCAGTGACTGGGGGAGTTAGATCGAGCTCAAAGTGAGGAGGAAGTGATCAGATGTGTGTAGTGGGGTGACCTGGGTGTAGTAAGTGGAACAGCAGCGGGTGTAGATAAGATCTAAAAGATTACCAGACCTGTGGGTTGGTGAAGTTAGAACTCGCTTGAGGTCAAACGACGCAGTCAGGGTGTTGAAGTCAGCTGCCTGTGATTTCTTAAGGTGGATGTTGAAGTCACCAAGTACTACTAAAGGAGTACCATCCTCTGGGAATGAAGACAGAAGTACAAGTTGACCTGGGGAGCGATAGATAACTAGAAAATGGATTTTAGTAGGGTGTGTGATAGTTAAAACATGTGACTCGAAAGAGCTTGTGTCACATCAGGGTGTGTAGAAAGAATTGAGTTGTTCAGTGCCCCATTCAAAAAGACAGAAATAATCATCTAAATTAGTATATTTGAGGAAAATCGCATGCAACTCTTATTGCACAGATGCACATACTGATTTGCAAAATTTGTGTGTGACTTCAAATTTTTTTATGCAGGCATTCTCTGTCAGGTATTACAGATGAACCCGAGAGCAGATGACGAAGCGGTTAACAAAAGAGTTTAATTATGAAAACAAACGAGAAAACAAAGGCCCACGAGGAGGCAAACACATGAAACTTTGACATATAAACTAGACTCGGCTTGGTAGTTACAGACTGGAACAATATACACAATATAACAATATAACCTGCACAGGAATATGAACACAAGAGTATTAAATAAGAGAAACTAAACAAGATAACAAGGGGAAATAGGTGAGGGGAATAAACTAATGATGAATAATTATCAGGAAGAACGAGGGGCGGGGACTAGAGGAAGGCACCTTACCCGATACGCAAGGTCATTAGCCTTCACAAAGAACATGAGGCTGTCAGCACCCTGCCACAATGAACTACATACAGACATAAACAGTGATGGGAATAATGCTGTTATTAATAAACTGGGTTTGCTAACGTGTAATCAAATAAATTACTGTTTCCCCTGTTATAACGCAGTTACCGTTACTGACATTAATAGTCTGCGCGCTACTATAATTGATCTCACTGAAGCGATTTTCACCCATGTAGGTACTTTCTCGTTTTTCTATAGTGTGTGTGTGTGTGTGTGTGTGTGTGTGTGCGTGTGTGTGTGTGTGTGTGTGTGTGTGTGTGTTGGGAGGCTGGGAGAAACATAACTGATGATGATTGGTATGTGTGTGTTTTAGAGGGGGTGGGACAACCACAAAGCTGATGATGATTGGCTTAGTTTCCATCATTAGCCAACCAGAGGCAGAGTTCACACACAAGCACGAACACAAGCACGAACAAGTTTATTTAATGAATGAACACAAAAACCCATGTGGGGGTAAAACAGAGGATGAAATAATAATACTGTGATGGAACACAAACATAAACACAGGAACAACAGGAACAGGTCTCAGTGTACACAAAACACATGAACACTGACTTCGACAACGAACACGCCCACGACAGAGAACGAGAGGGCATAATAAAGACACCACATCAATGGGGAACAGGTGAACATAATTAATTACGTAAGACACGAGTACATAAGGGAGTAGGGTAAAAGTGACAAGACACTGGGAACACGTGACACAAATACATAATGTGAAAACACGTGTTCCCACACAGACCACAATGCTGCCATGACCTTGGCCTCAGAACACAGACCTGAACCTATACTAAGGTCTGGCAAGATCACGACAGCGACAAGAAACTGGGAACATGTGGAAGCCACACATACAATATGACTCCACATGTCCCCACACAGAACATAATACTGTCATGGTCCTGCCAGAAGCACTCAGACCTTAATCTAGCACAGAAGTCTGACAAGACCATGACAGTACCCCCCTCTTTAAAGGCGGATACCAGACGCCATGAAAACCAACACATCAAACACGAGGAACGAGAGACTGTACAATAGACAACACCCACGACAACATTACAATAAACAACAACGGTAGACAAACATACGTAACAAACGGGTTGGGGTGATTTAACAAAAATAGTACATAATGAAGGGGTGGTGGGGCAATAACGGGGAACAAAATGTCCAGGGTGAGAAAAATGAGTCCCAAAGTTCTGCTGGAACGATGAGGGGTGACGTGGTCCGGGTTGCGCATGCGGCTGCGCAGGTGGCTGCGTCGGCGGCTGATGTGTCTGCGGCTGCGCCGGAGGGTGACGTGTCTCCAGCTGCGCTGGTTCCGAAGCCCTCTTCGTTCTCTTCTTCCTCCGTCTAGAGGCAGGGAGTGCAGGACGGAGACTGGCCGCGGAAGTAGTCTCCAGCGCCGGGGACACGGGAGTCGACCTCCCCAGCCTGATAGCCCCGGTCATGATGCCCCTCGGGCTGAACGGAGTCGGGCGGAATCCGGCAGGCTCAGCTGGTCTCCCTGGTTGCTGCCGAAGCGCGAGACAGTCCACTAAGTCCCAATAGGGAAGTTGCAGCAAACTCCCTCGCTCCTGAATGGGTGGAGGATCCTTCATGCCAGCCACCAGGTAAGCGCTGGCCAGAAACTCCGGGTAACTCCCCCTACTCCTCTCCACCGCCAGGGCATAGTTTCTGTGGGGAAGTCCCCTCTGCGGTGGGAAGGGGCCACCGCCGGAGAGCGTCTGGTCAGATATGGAGGACCACCACTCCGGGTCCGATGCACACTGCATACTGGTAGTCCGCTGGGTTCAGTTTGGCGCGTTCGTTCTGTCACGATACGTAATACAAAAAGAGAGAACCCACACGCAGACACGACTTAAATAATAAATAAACTGCAAGTTTATTTAATGAATGAACACAAAAACCCACGCGGGGGTAAAACAGAGGATGAAATAATAATACTGTGATGGAACACAAACATAAACACGGGAACAACAGGAACAGGTCTCGGTGTACACAAAACACATAAACACTGACTTCGACAACGAACGCGCCCACGACAGAGAACGAGAGAGCATAATAAAGACACTACATCAATGGGGAACAGGTGAACATAATTAATTACGTAAGACACAAGTACATAAGGGAGTAGGGTAAAAGTGACAAGACACTGGGAACACGTGACACAAATACATAATGTGAAAACACGTGTTCCCACACAGACCACAATGCTGCCATGACCTTGCCCTCAGAACACAGACCTGAACCTATACTAAGGTCTGGCAAGATCACGACAGCGAGAAGACACTGGGAACATGTGGAAGCCACACATACAATATGACTCCACATGTCCCCACACAGAACATAATACTGTCATGGTCCTGTCAGAAGCACTCAGACCTTAATCTAGCACAGAAGTCTGACAAGACCATGACAAACACAAAAGATGTTAATTTTATTCATTCGCTTTAATCCATATCTTTTAAATGTATACGATTGCGAGGAACAGATTAAAATTCAGCAATTTATCCAGCGATCTTGATGCCAATTCTCAACAGTGACATTAAATATTGCATTTCTTATAAATTCAAATAAATGGCCTCAAGAAGCTTTACGACACATTGCTTTATAGCAGTGATATCAAACGCTCATTGGATCTTGTATACCAGATCACAGATTTGCGACATCTCGACATTGCCACCTTTCACTCGAGGTACTTTTGAAATTTAAAATGACAGAGAGAAGTTGGAATAACATATTTGTGGATTAATAACTTTTATACATCTCTGTACTTCATAAACTTTAGAGAGGACCGCGGCTGCAGCACATCTTCTGCTTTTAAATTATTGTGATTACACTACTCTGTCTGTTTTATCAGTTTATAAATATATAGATTAATCGAAAAATAACCGAAACCGAAATTCAGAACCTCTAACCGACATTATTTTATCATGTCGGTTATTTCGGTTTTTAATCCTGTTAATACTTTCCCCTTTAAAAACAAACTGCTGCGTGTGATGTTGCGTAACTCCGCCCCGTCCTGTCAGTGGCACAGCGAAACATGGAGGAGAACTCAAACACTGTTTAACTGAGCAGCAGGATCATCTAGTGCCCAAAAGAAGCACAGTATGTTTTTTACGAAGTACTCGCGAATGTGCAGGCACCTGTGACAAAAATACGGAATGCGCGATCGGGTTTTTACCGCACACGCGCTCATTTTAGTCTACCGATGGGTCTCTAAGCAGCCCGGGTAATGTCATCACATCTCACTCACTCAAAACCGCGAAAAAACGCGCCCGCGTGAGTTTAATTAGACACTTCAGAGATGTAGTTTTCTTAAAAGTTATGCGAAATGATAAACAATACGCAATGCGACAACTTCCATGAGCACTCTGCACCCAGCGCAACTCAAAGAGACCGTTTGTTGAGAGACGCGCACGCGTTCAGCGGGGCGATGCGGACCAAAGCGTCACCTTCCAGAGAGCGCGCAAGAGCTGATGGATTTGCGAATGCACAAGAGGACGCAGTCTGAGCGCATACACACTTCGGGAAAGATAAAACAATTGCATGGAAGTGATTGATTAGATATAAATTGCGTGCAAACTCTCAGTGCACGAGCGAAGAGAAATTCAGCGCATACCTGAATGCACACGAAATCAAAGAAAACCCGCCAGCTGAGTGGTTTGCGCATCATTTTAATGTTACAATAATGCCCTCTCAACATTTGTCATTAAAAAGTCTTAAATCACTTTTATCAGTAACCATGATCAAGCTTATAAAATACATCTGCATAAACTAGCTGACAGTAAAATTCATGTACATTTTTTTGACAGTATTTACTGCTGTTGTTAATAAATATTTAAAGTGGTTGTCGATGGTTTTTGTGTTTATCTTTTCAGTTTAGAATTAGTGTTTCTTCTACACCCCTGCTCTACTTTTAATATATTCATTCAAAGTTAATCTATTTATGCCTTACTTACTAGCATGTTTTTCATGCACCTAAATATATGATATGATCTATACTGATATACCAGCTATATACCAGCTAATAAATGTTGTCTTAATTTGGGTAGTCAGACTGCTTTTAAAATTCAGTCTGCATCTAATTTAACAAGTAAATTTGCTCGAATTAAAGTCATTTTAGGATGCCAAAGTCAAGTTTAATCATATAAAATTGATTTTACCAGCAACAAAATTTTGGCCAGTGAAAATGCTGAGTGGCTAGTAACTTTGAAAAACTAGCCACTTTGGCTGGTGTACAAAAAAGTTAATGTCAAATCCTGATTATTACAAAAGAGATAATCCGTGGAGACGTGCTGCGCTGCGTGAGACAAACACGCAATATAGCCAAAGTCACCTCATATATCCGCTATTCAATTTAAAAATTTAACAATTTCCTACCTATCCCTTGCTGCCACTGAAAAAAAATAAAAATAAAATAAAATAAAATCCCTACCGACCCATGACCTAAACTGACAACTAACCAGAACCAAACTTATTTTTTTATGCCTAGTCTACATTAACACCAAAAGCATTACAGATGAGAATAAATGTCTTAGACATCAGTGCCCAGTTAAGAAAAAATTGATTGAATACAAGAAACGTGTAAAGGATACAGTCCAAGTATGTATTTTGCCCTTCTCATCTCATTACAATATGCTATCTGGATACAACTTATTATGTATGTATCTTATGTCTATAATTAGTCATGGGGGTTGTATGATTCTTTGGTTCAAAACTTCCCATTCTGAAAGTTTCATCAATTGTACATAATGACCTGCAACATCTGCATAGAGTTAAGTCTATTTAATATTTTTCAGTAATGCAGTTATTTTGGGAAAAATGTGAATAATTGCATTGCAGGCTGATTTAAGGTGTGCCCTAAACTTTCCAACCTTGTCAGTGAACTATGAGGCAAAAAATAATTGTTTATTAATCGTAACCGATGTCAAATGTTAGATTAACCGAGGTTTTGATTTTAGGTCAAATCGCCCAGCCCTATATATATATATATATATATATATATATATATATATATATATATATATATATATATATACAGTTGTGTTCAAAATTATTCAACCCCAACTGAAATTGATTGTTTTGGCCGGTTTGACATTGATTTTGATCATTCAGTCATCCTGCTTACAATTACATCAAAGAGGCATGTGTAGGTCAGACAAATATAACATAACATTTATAATGAAATAACCACAAATGTCTTTTCTGTGCTCACATCATTATCAGTTTTATTCAACCCCCAAGTGACATTCAATCTTAGTACTTAGTACAACATCCTTTTACAGTTAAAACAGCTTTTAAACGTGAAGCATAGCTTGACACAAGTGTCTTGCAGCGATCTACGGGTATCTTCGCCCATTCATCATGGGCAAAAGCCTCCAGTTCAGTCACATTCTTAGGCTTGCGCACTGCAACTGCTTTCTTTAAGTCCCACCAGAGGTTCTCAATCGGATTTAAGTCTGGTGACTGCGATGGCCACTTCAAAATGTTCCAGCCTTTTTTCTGCAACCATGCTCTAGTGGATTTGGAGGTATGCTTGGGATCATTGTCCTGTTGAAAGGTCCAACGTCTCCCAAGCCTCAGGTTTGTGACGGACTGCAACACATTGTCATCCAATATCTCCTGGTACTGAAGAGAATTCATGGTACCTTGCACACGCTGAAGTTTCCCTGTACCTGCAGAAGCAAAACAGCCCCAAAGCATGATTGACCCCCCACCATGCTTCACAGTAGGCAAGGTGTTCTTTTCTTCATAGGCCTTGTTTTTCCTCCTCCAAACATAGCGTTGATCCATGGGCCCAAACAGTTCTAATTTTCCACAGAACACTATCCTAAAACTTCTGTGGTTTGTCCACATGACTTTTGGCATACTGCAGTCGACTCTTCTTATTCTTTGGAGACAGCAAGGGGGTGCGCCTGGGAGTTCTGGCATGGAGGCCTTCAGTACGCAGGGTGCGCCGTATTGTCTGAGCAGAAACTTCAGTACCCACATCTGACAAATCTTTTCTCAGTTCCTCAGCAGTCACACGGGGACTTTTTTCCACTCTACGCTTCAGATAGCGCACAGCAGTCGCAGTTAGCATCTTTTTTCTGCCATGACCAGGAAGCGTTTCAACAGTGCCCTTTGCCTTGAATTTGCGAATGATGCTTCCTATGGTGTCTCTTGGTATGTTTAACATCTTTGCAATCTTCTTATAGCCATTGCCCTTCCTGTGAAGATTAATCACCTCTTCTCTTGTCTTCCTGGACCATTCTTTTGACTTCACCATGTTTGTAACCACACCAGTAAATGTTTAGAAGGAGTTGAGTATCACAGTCATTTTAAAGCTGCCTAATTGGTGCTTATTAGGCTTTATTGCTGTTCCCTGACATCCATAGATGTTTTCAATACCTGATTGAAAACACTTCAATGAACCTCTGTTCTTCAGAGTGGTAGTTAAGGGGTTGAATAATTGTGTCAATGAAGAATTCACAAAAGAAACATTTACTACTATATTACAAAACCAATTGATGTCATTTTAGTTGCATATGGTTCTTTAAGAAGTCATTGTAGGATTTCATTCTGAATACAATTACAAATGTACACTAAATTCCCTAAAACCCTTAACAGCATTGGGGGTTGAATAATTTTGAACACAACTGTATGTATATATATATATTAAATTGTTAAAGGGATATTATACAGCAATTGTTATTGTAAATGTTTCACATTTTGTAGCTATAAAAACATAAACCCTGTATGCTTTAGCATCTATTAAACAAACAAAAACTTATTTTTTCAAGTTATGTATTAACAGTGAGACCAGGCTGCACATACACATACAGAGCTTTATGATAAAAGAGCAAACAATTTAAAGGTTTGCTTGCTAAACACAAAAGCGCATATTCATGTAATGAAATCTTTCTACTACCTCCTCAGAAAAATATAGTCTTTTCTTCTCTTCCTGTAATGCAAACATGTTTTTCACAATGGAAACATACAGTGATTCCAATCTTCATCATCATTTGTAATAGTATTAAACTTTAACACACAGGTAGTAAACACCTTCAAGTAAATGTTTTTTTCAGAAAAAATCAGAATAGACCTCAGAAACATCACAACCTCAGAAACATCACAATGAAACATCACAATGGTTTTTTGAGATTTTTCTTGTGGATAGAGATTTTTTACGTTAATAATTGCACATTACAACATTGCTCTAATCGTTAATAATTGTATATATTTTTTAACATAATTTAAACATACTGTACATGACCTCTCGGCTACACTAATGTTACACAAGCTCAGTTAATTCATCATTCTTACCTTCAGCTCAAAATTATGTTTGTTCACAATCATCTAAAGCATCTGAATAAATTCGGTTCATGAGAGGTTGACAGATGATTGAACAGAAACTTATGATCTTATACACCTGAAGTGTTTACGCGGCTCCACCCATCATTCTCCACATTTTTATGTCTGCAGTCATAAATCCTTGTGAAAGAATCGTATTCTTCCTTTTTATTCATCACCTCTTTCTCATACTCTTTCTTTTCATTCACCACATCTTTCTCATACTCATCCTCTACATCCATCACCTCTTATTTATAAATTTCCTCCTCATCTACCACATCTTCCTCATACTCTTCCTCCTCATTCATCACCTCTTCCTCATACTCTTCCTCCTCATCCACCATTTACATTTACATTTAGTAATTTAGCAGATGCTTTTGTCCAAAGCAACTTACCAATGGGTAAACAATAGAAGCAATTAAAGCAACACAAGAACAGCAATACATAAGTGCACTGGAAAATAGTCTCATCAAGTCTAACACAGTATATATAGACAAGGGTTGGTTAGTACATTTTTGGTTAGTAGTGTTTTTTTTTAAGAATGTACAGATAAAGAGAACAGAAAAATAGAGAAAGATAGTAAGTCCTTTATTAGAAGTAAGGTAATGGTGGTGTAACGGGTGCTTAATGAAAGCGATGAAGGTGAGAATCCATGTGCAAAAGGTGTTTATTGAGTAAAATCCCAAAAAGGGCCAGCAAACAAATCCAAAGGTAAATCCAGTAATCGTAATCCAAAACAGGCAGAATATCAGGGCAGGCGGCAAACAGGCAATAAATCCAAAATACAGGCAGAAGTCAAACACAGGCAACAGGTAACAGGTTAACAGATAAACAGAATAACAGAATCAGAATACAGGCAGATACAAACAGGATGGCGATGTATTTCAAAATAAAAGCCAGAACAGAACAGAATGTCAAAATAAAAGTCCAAAATACAAAAATATACAGAATACAACAAAACACAGAACAATACCATTACAGAACCCCCCCCTCTAAAGGGCGACTCCCGGAGCCCAACAAACAAAACATACAGTCCAATAGAGGGTGGGCGGGCGGGCCAGGACCTCTTGGCGAAGGCAGGGCAGTTCAGGAGAGGTCCTGGGTCATATGGCCAGGATGGTCCAGGAACATGAGGCAGATGCGGGCCTGGGTCATGGGGCAGATGCGGGCCTGGGTCATGGGGCAGATGCGGGCCTGGGTCATGGGGCAGGCTTGGACCTGGGTCATGGGGCAGGCTAGGACCTGGGTCATGGGGCAGGCTAGGACCTGGGTCATGGGGCAGGCTAGGACCTGGGTCATGGGGCAGGCTAGGACCTGGGTCATGGGGCAGGCTAGGACCTGGGTCATGGGGCAGGCTAGGACCTGGGTCATGGGGCAGGCTTGGACCTGGGTCATGGGGCAGGCTTGGACCTGGGTCATGGGGCAGGCTAGGACCTGGGTCATGGGGCAGGCTTGGAGCTATATCATGGGGCAGGAACAGACCTGGAACACAGGGAGAGGAAGGGTCCGAGCACACTTCGGCCTCCGCCTTAATGTCCTCTGCCTCCTCCCTGTGTCCGGGTACTACCCCCCCCAAAAAAAACTTGGGAAAGCTCCCAAAGCCCAGGGTGGCGATGTCCCAGGTGGTGGACCAGATGAATCAGAATAGTCAGTTGAGCCAGGTGAATCAGACAAGACAGGTGAATCAGGCAGGACAGACGAATCATGTGAATCAGGTGAGTGAGACGAATCAGATGAATCAGACGGGACAGGTGAATCGGGCAGGACAGACGAATCAGATGAGTCGGGCAGGACAGACGAATCAGATGAGTCGGGCAGATCAGGTGAATCAGGCAGGTCAGGTGAATCAGGCAGGTCAGGTGAATCAGGCAGGTCAAGTGAATCAGGCAGGTCAAGTGAATCAGGCAGATCAGGTGAATCAGGCAGATCAGGTGAATCAGGCAGATCAGGTGAATCAGATGAGTCGAGCGGATCAGATGAGTCGGGCGGATCAGATGAGTCGGGCAGATCAGATGAGACGGGCAGATCAGATGAGACGGGCAGGTCAGATGAGATGGGCAGGTCAGATGAGACGGGCAGGTCAGATTCAGGGTCTTGAGGAACCTCGGGAACAAACAAACAGAAGGCAGACCAAACGCACCACAGGGCCATAGCAAATTCAAGAATGTCACAGTCAATGAGGCATACCTCTGTGGCGGTTGGTTCAGGCAGGGCGGCCATCTTGATGATAGGTGCTGGGTGAGTAGTAGCCCTCATGAGTGCAGGTGTGGTGGTGACGATGGCCCTCTGAAGCACAGGTGCAGGAATGGTAACAGCTCTCTCGAGAACAGGTGCAGGTGCAGAGACAGGTAGGATGGCGGCCATTTTGGGAACAGGCAGGGTGGCGGCCATTTTAGGGACAGGCAGGATGGCAGCCATTTTGGGAGCAAGCATGGTGGCGGCCATTTTGTTAACAGGCATAGACAGAGCAGGCATAACGGGTACAGGTGTGGGCATAACAGGCAGGACATGGTGTGGCGTGTTGGGAATAGCCTCTGGTTTGCTATCCGCAACCCCCACCGTGAAGGGAGAGCCACACAACAACAGGGCAAAGTCAATATAACTCTCCAGGGACCAGGCAGACATATCACGTGGCATACATAAACGCAACCATTCATCCAATGCATTATAAAACAAGTTCTTAAGTGTCACATCGTCAAAATGTACCTGATGGCATAAATCCAAAAACTCACTCACGTATTCTTCGATTGGACGGTGGTTCTGGCGTAGTGCAAGCAGGGCATAAACAGGTTTCATGGTGCTGGTGGGAGATTACTGACCTTTGCTGGATTCCGGGTTATGGCTGATTATTCTGTAACGGGTGCTTAATGAAAGCGATGAAGGTGAGAATCCATGTGCAAAAGGTGTTTATTGAGTAAAATCCCAAAAAGGGCCAGCAAACAAATCCAAAGGTAAATCCAGTAATCGTAATCCAAAACAGGCAGAATATCAGGGCAGGCGGCAAACAGGCAATAAATCCAAAATACAGGCAGAAGTCAAACACAGGCAACAGGTAACAGGTTAACAGATAAACAGAATAACAGAATCAGAATACAGGCAGATACAAACAGGATGGCGATGTATTTCAAAATAAAAGCCAGAACAGAACAGAATGTCAAAATAAAAGTCCAAAATACAAAAATATACAGAATACAACAAAACACAGAACAATACCATTACAGGTGGAAGAGATGGGTTTAAGCCGAGTCTTAAAGACAGCTATAGAGTCATCAGATTGGGTCACGACCGGCAGATCATTCCACAGTTGTGAAACCGCTCCAGAGAAGGCTAATGCTTTTTTCCCTTTTTGAGATGGCACCACAAGTCGTCGCTCGGTGGCAGAGCACAGTGATCGAGAGGGTACATAAGGCTCTATAAGTAAGCGAAAGTAAGGGGGTGCTGACCCAGTGGTGGTTTTAAAGGCCAGGAGCAGAGCCTTAAATTTGATGTGAGCTGCTGAAGCCTGTGTAACTTGACAAAAAGAGGAGTGACGTGCGCCATCTTTGGCTCATTGAAGACCACTCTTGCCGCTGCGTTCTGAATCATCTGTAGGGGTTTGGTTGTGCAGGTTGCGCATTGCAGTAGTCCAGCCTGGACAGGAAAAGAGCTTGGACTGGGACCTGCGAAGCGTGCTCAAATAGGAAGGTCTAATTTTCCTAATATTGTAGAGGATAAATCTACAAGAGCAAGCGGTGCTGGCAACATGCTCCGTGAAGCTAAGCTGATCATCAATGACCACTCCCAGGTTGACCCCTCCCACGTCCCCATACTCTTCCTCCTCAACCACCACCTCTTCCTCATACTCTTCCTTTTTATCCACCACATTTTCTCATACTCCTCATCCATCACATCTTCCTCATACTCTTCCTCAGGGGTGTCAAACTCAATTTCACCCATAGGTTTCTGAAGATCGTTTTTTGAAGATTAAAGTAGGCGGTGCCTGACGTTGCCATCTTGGGTGTGCATCACTCGTGGATATCAGAAAATGGGTAAAGAAGCGGGACGTGGGTGAAGCTGAGGTGGCTGGTTGCTAAAACCACGCTCGTCTAGTAGTGGCTGTTCAACCGTCACTCAAGTGGCCACGCCCTTAATTATGCAGAACTTTAAGGCTTAATTTAATTTAAATGGATAAGTTACAAAAAAAATCACCCCCTTCACAGTTGTAATAAAGTGCAAAATTAGCTCTACAGACCAAAAACTATTTTTGTGCCTGGCTGTAAACATTTCTTCTGCTCTAAAGATGGGCATTTTAACGTGGAGGTCTATAGGAATTTACTGCCTTTTGGAGCCAGCCCTTAGCGGCCAGTCAATGAACTGCAGTTTAAAACACTTCCGTATTGAGTTGACTCAAAAACACAATTTTGTGTTGTGTTTACTCGACGATAACTGTGTTGAAATTGTGTTTAACTTTTTCCGATTGTGTTTAGTGTTTTGCAAAAGACATGCATGAGTTTTGTAAATATCTAAACTTGAAAATACATTTTGGTCCAAAAATAACAAAAACAAACTTTATTCAGCATTGTCTTCTCTTCCGGATCTGTTGTGAATGCACGTGCACAGTGACTCTGTTGATATACAACGCTGCTTACGATTTTTTTCTTCACACTTACATCGTTCCTCAGACTGTAAACGAAGCTCAAGCGCAAAAAAGCTTGGGCGCACCAGATAACACGTCAGCAGCGTTGTATGTCAGCAGCGTCACTGCAGTCTCGTGCACGCGGTTCAAAACAGACAGGGAAGAGAAGACAATGCTGAATAAAGTCGTAATTTTTGTTATTTTTGGACCAAAATGTATTTTCGATGCTTCAACATATTCTAACTAACTCGCTGATGTCACATGGACTACTTTGATGGTGTTTTTACTACCTTTCTGGACACGGACAAGCTATCAGACTAAATCTAAAATAAAGATGAATGGAGGTATTACGGGTTTGGAATGACAAGAGGGTGAATCATTAATGACATTATTTTCATTTTTGGGTGAACTATCCCTTTATCAAAAAAGTATTTTAGTGCAGTGATAATATGACCATTTTATGATATGTCTGTCATGGACCCAGTACCACATATGAGATACTGTTTGAAAGCTTAGACTCTCTACTTTCTGCAGATATGCATCACTTTGAGATATGTTTCACTGTAAGAAAGTTAGTTTCCCCTAATTTACACTATCACCCCCCCCCCCCATATTTTTTAATATCATTTAATATTCACATATTTCATATTTTTCAAGTATGACAAACATGGGCAAGTCTTATATCAAATGAAAGCTCTCACTCTCAGGAATAAGGCTGCAGTGTTATTTTTGTCCTATTATTATCACATAACCAACAATGGTCGAATGAATAATGATGTAAAAAAATCATCTTTTGTAAACATATGGGAAATGTGAGTGTGGACTGCCTCAGATAGCACAGATAGCCACAAATGATACACCATCTTTTCTCTTAGGTCCTACTCTAAAAAATGAGTCCATTCACAGCATTTTCTTTGGTTATGTGCATGAATAATCCCTTGCTATTTATTATATGTGCAAAACAAAAAAATAATATTTATATGAAAAATGTATTTTCGCACACTTGAGAATAACTTTTGAATGCGACATGCTAAAGAGTTCATTCTTTTTTTGGGTGTTTACTGTCTGCTGCTGGTAACAACCAGAACTGTCTGCAGTCTGCTAGAGCACCCAGAACCAGAGTTATGCACTATCAGAGACAGTATTTACAACATAAAAAAAGAAAATTTGGTGTTTCATCATATGAAAAACAACATAAATAACAATATTTGTCACAAACAGCAGCTTTTTATGTAACTTCAAAGGGTTTTCTTTAAAATGATATAAAGATATTGCATTTATTCCACTGTATGTGGTTATGGGAGCACTTCAAATATTTTTGGGGGAAATTAAATACAAAAAGGGTATTATTCCTCCCATCAGTTGGAGTAAAATAACTTTTGCATAGATTATGATAGAGAAAAAAAATTATTTTTTCCTCTGTAAGCTGACAATTGCTGGAATCAAACAAAACTGTCTGCAGGGAGCTGAGATACCCAGGGCCAGAGTTATACACTTTCAAATAAAAACTTTAGAAAAAAAACATCAAAAAGCGCCTATTTATTTTTGTGTTTATTAGAGGACTGACATCACATACAACCATGTTTAGCACTTTCAACAGTGTTTTATGTAATTTCAAAGGGTTTCCTGTAAAATGATACCAAACATGTGTATGTAAACCTCTGCATGTGAGTATGGGAAGCTTTTGAAATTGGGTAGGCCAAATCCAGGCGAAAATCCCCAAAATAGCTTCAGGGTGGAAGAACGTGTGAAGTTATTTTATAAGTTCCTTGGAAACATTATTGTGTCTTATAACTCATCAGTCAGGTTTGTCTGGTTCTGTGTTAAGACTCAAATGTGATTTGTTGATATCCATCATAAGCAGATTTAGTTTTTGGCCCTTGAGGTTCATTCCACAATAGATTCAGAGAACAGATGATAAAGAACCAAAAGCAGAATTAAAACACAGATCGACACCGCTGTGCTGTAATCATCATTTTATTTTAGACAAGAGAAAAACTGCAAATAAACTCAACAACATACAGACATCATGTTTTCCAACCATCACACATACATCAGTGTCACAGTTCGAGGCGGACCACAGATTGTAGCAAGCCACGCCCCTTCCTAGTTTCCACCTCGAGTAGGTCCCAAAGCCACCCCAATGACCAGACACACAAGGAATGAATAATATTAAAATGAACTTTATTAAAGGAACAGTATGTAGGATTGTGGCCAAAACTGGCATTGCAATCACAAAACTTGTAGCTAAAACTGGTACTGCAATCACACAACTGGTGGACAATACACAAAATGACAACATAAACATCAGTTGAGGGCTGCAACTCCACTTTTTTAATGACAATATCCTGGCCATATTACTGTTGTCAGTGATATAAGTATTTGAAATGAAAATAATTTCTTAATGTCTAGTGACATACCAGGGCCATTTTATGATTAATTGATATACATTTCTTACATACTGTTCCTTTAAATATTTAAAATGATGTGGGGAAGGGGAAAAGGGGCAATTAAAACAACAACTCCTTCGCGCCTCCAGGCGGAGTTTCCACGGGACGGGGGGACGGGCTCCTTCAGGTTTGGTCCCTTGAACCCGTGGCACGCTCCTCTTCTCCTGGAGGCAAATCACAAGAAAAGGTATTAAGTGTGCTGTCCACCAATCTTACTCTGTGCCCGGGGTGCTCCAACGGCTGATGTCGACGAGGTGACTAATCTTCTGCTCTCTCCTCTCAGGCTCTTGGTGGAGGGTCTAATGAATGCTATCCTGCCGGTGGAGGTGAGTATTACGCAAGCAGGGACGTTTTCTTCCTTCCTCCAGTTCGTACTGCAAACAGAGATGATTAGTACACAAGACTGGGCTTTCGCTTCTTTCCTCAGGCTTGTGCTGTAAGCAGAGGAAAGTGTTATATAGGACTGGGACTTTACTTCCTTTCCTCAGGTTCGGGCTGTAAGCAGAGGTAAGTATTACAGCATTGGGACTTTACTTCTTTTCCTCAGGTTCGTGCTGTAAGCAGAGGTAAGTATTACAAGATTGGGACTTTACTGCTTTTCTCAGGTTTGTGCTGTAAGAAAAGGTAAGTATTACAAGACTGGGACTTTACTCCTTTTCCTCAGGTTCGTGCCGTAAGCGGAGGTAAGTATTACAAGACTGGGACTTTACTGCTTTTCTCAGGTTCGTGCTGTAAGCAAAGGTAAGTATCACAAGACTGGGACTTTCCTTCTTTTCCTCAGGTTTGTGCTGTAAGCAGAGGTAAGTGTTATACAAGACTGGGCTTCTACTTCTTTTCCCTAGGTTCGTGCTGTAAGCAGAGGTAAGTATTACAAAACTTTACTTCCTTCCTAATGTCCCTCAACACAACGGTCTTTCCACATTAACTTTACTCTGGGGCAGTAGACTTAACAAGATGTAGGGTTTAACACAATGTGCTTCAACTTACGGCGTCCAAGAAGGCAGGAGGGGGGAGACGTCAAGTGTGGATGTGCAGAGCCGAACGCTTCCCTTGTTCTTCTTCCACTCACAGTACTGGAGACATGGAACAGGGGCGAACCTTTGAAGAGGCTCCACACAAGGACGGTTATTTCATGCAGACGTCAGCCCAACGACCCTTCGTCAAAAGCACAATTCGTAAAATAGTTTACTCACTTCGGTAAACAGATGCTTCACCACCGCCCGTCCGTTCGTCAAGAAAAGATTTGTCGCTTTACCCTCAGGAAATCCTAATTTGCAAATTTCTTCAACCCACACTCCACCGACCTCAACGGCTGGAATCTCCTTACGACTCCTCTGGCCTCGAAGTGGCTTCGTTCCACATGAGCACAGCACGACACTGCAAGCTTTTAGGTGTACACACACAAATGAAGACAAAGACTCACCCACGGCACTACACACACACTTAGTGAACTACGGAATGAGCCAGAACTCGACCCGGGCCCGCCGTGCGGTTGGTTGGGTGATTTTCTTGGTGGAGGGGAAGAAGTGAACAGGAGATGGACACAGGACCCCCTGTAGTTATTACTGGTGCTCCTTGGCTCACCCACGTTTCCCTCCTCAGTGGGACCGCTACGCTTCGTGATCAACTCACAACACAAGAGCAGGTAATAAACTTTGAGTTTACAATTCGTAATACAGACTTCAATGTCACTCACGTTCTGTCATGACACGGTAGGAGAGACAGGACGCAAACGCAAAGTTCGAAAATAAATAACATTTAATGATAAAACACGAGGGATAACACGGGGAAAACAGTGAACACAGGAACATCCAATACAGGGAACATATGAGGTAGCAATGACAATAATCCGGCACAGGCTGACAGAACAAAGGCGTATAAATACAAACACAATCAAACATACAACAGGTGTGGTGTGTTGGTGTAATTAGTCCATGAGAGTCCAGGTGAAACGGATAAGTGCGACACACAAAACATGTCACTAGCCGTGACACGTGCATTTTATACTTCCAGTGTTCCTCCCCGGCTTGCCCACGCTTCCCTCTCTCCAGTGGGGCCGCAATGCTACGTGGTAAACTCACAACACAAGATCAGGTAATACATTCTGCTTAATTCTTCCCAATAGTTTACTTTGTTTACTCACACTCTCGGAGGCTTCTCGGCTAATTCTGTTCTTGTTCACAGCTGGAGTTCTGCTGTTAATCGTCTTCGCCGTCAGCTACAATAAGTGCTCTCCCAATATTCTTTAACTCAAAAAGGGCATATCCTGTCGGTACATTCACATCAAAACAGCAACTGTCTTCAGCTTACTCGACCCAGTAACTCGCTTTAGCAATGCTTCTTCACCCAGTTAATCCAACTCCAATTCCTCTGTTTACCAGATTCGCCAGGCCTCAGTGGCAACAACAACACAGCAACACAACTGGGCTGGCCCATTTGCAGGGCCTCTCGGGATCACGGCCCATCCTCCAATCCAGTGGGCTACTGGTGCTGGCTCCCTAGGAGCTGCTTCCACAGGTAGTGGCGGATAGTTCGGACAGGGGCGGATCATGTTCTGTGCACCACACGATCTGTCCCGGGCTTCCCTTCTGGCCTGATCGTATACACCGGTTGTCCCGGCCGCTGCTGGCTTTGGACGACGTATGGTCTAGTCTCCCACCGGTCACTCAACTTGCCTTTCCCGGGTCGTCGGTTGTCCCGCACAAGGACCCTTTCTCCTGGCAGTAGTGGAGCTTCCCGTGCCGTCCGATCGTACAGCCTCTTATTTTTAATCCCGGCCGCCTGAATCCGCTTGGTAACCTGTTCGTAAGCAAAGTGGAGGCGCTGGTGATGGTCCCACGCACTCAGTCAGGCTCACTTCCTCTTTGTCCCCTGCCTATGCAAAAGTCACACTGTGACATCAGCATCACATTCCTTAAGAAACAATGTCATTATAATGCATTACCAAAAAGAGAAAATATAAAACACACAGCCTTAAGTTACATGAGTTACCTTTCAGTCGGTCACTACGACGTCACGTCGTGACCGACGAATGAGGAACGCGCTCCGCAGGACCAATCTACTTCTAAAAACACCAATGAACTTGGCATGCAGGTATTTTCATCTGCCAGCGCCGCATCGCCATGCGAGTATTTACTGCCTCACTCATCAGGACAAATTTATATTTTCAGCAGCAATGGAGTAGTATAGAGCCTTTCTCAGATGTGATTTTTGTGATTTTAATATAAAACAATTTTATCATATTTACACCTGAGATTGGGTAACCTGACACACCTGAATCTTTACCCCAGTGCAGGTTTAAAATGTGGTCTTAGTTAATCAGGTCACAAATATGTTCAGAGTATTCAATGTAACTTATTATCTTTAACACGTGTGAAATTATTTTATAAGTTCCTTGGAAACATTATTGTGTATGATAACTCATCAGTCAGGTTTGTCTGGTTCTGTGTTGAGACTCAAATGTGATTTGTTGACATCCATCATAAGCAGATTTAGTTTTTTGGCCCTTGAGGTTCATTTCACAAATTAGACTCAGAGAACAGATGATAAAGAACCAAAAGCAGAATTAAAACACAGATTGACACTGCTGTGCTGTAATCATAATTTTTATTTTGGACAAGAGAAAACTGCTGCAAAAAACTCACAACATACAAACATCATGTTTTCCAACCGTCACACATACATCAGCATCACATTCCTTAAAAAACAATACCATTATAATGCATTAAGAAAAAATATAAAACACACACCCTTCAGTTACATGAGTAACTCAGGGTATGCAACAACGTAACTTTTCCACATGACCACGCCGGAGCTTGCCCTGTTGAGTGGCAAAACATGGTTTTCATAGCATCTGCTGCGTAAAACGCCAGTAAAACTAACTATTATCAGCTTAAATTGAACTCATTTGGCCTTAACAGTGACCCTAACAACTTGCCAAACAACCAGTAGTCTGTGGACATTGTCATATGGCCAGACATTGTCTTTCTTAACATTACTAAACCATCCCACCTTTGTAGAACACAATACTCATTCTAATGGATGTTTTTTAATGAAGGCTCACTGACAAAACTTTGCAATTACACAGAATAAGGGGCTAATCACACCAAAAGCGCTTTAAACGCTTGGAAACGCAAGGCGCGACACACTGCCTTTTTTCATTTTTATACTGCTAAGCAACCACAGAGTAAGCTGTCTTGTCAATCAAATATTTAAGCGTGAGCACTCTTTTGCTGTTAACTGTCATATTAGCAGAAACTTTAAAAAGAGGACGCTTGCTCTGACCTTGTTTGAGGATAAGAGGAGCACAAACACGCAGGAGAGAGTGAACGAGTGGAGTCCGGTTCTTCAAAGCAGCAGTAAACTTCCCTCACACAACGTAAGCAACCGAAAGCGATCGACACAGTTTTTATGGTCACGTGACGTTTGACATATACTGATTGTGGTTTTATTGTTCAAAAATTTAAAAAAGCAATAGTGAATGTTGAACAGTTGGGCACTTGAGTGAGGTTGTAAATTTTGTATTTCAAAATCTTGCTGTCCGTTTATCACTGGGAAGAAAATAGACCCAAATGTGCAGGTATATTTATATAGACATCTACTGGAAAAAGTTTTTTTATATTTAGGCCTATGGATGGACTGTAAATAAATATGGAAAGTCATATAGAACATATTGAAAAGAAGTATAACCAGGTTTTTAGCCTAATGAGATATGAGGTTGGGCAGGAGTGGGGAGCAGATAGAAAAGCATTGATGGGAGTTTATTATGCTCTGTTTCGTTCCATATTAGACTATGGGTGCATTGTATATGGCATACTGGATTAATTAAATGGATCATAATAAAGATAATTTCGCTAGAAAAATTCTAGAAGAAAGTTGGGAAACTAGACGGATAAAGGGATCAGGTTTTGCATGGAAAGCTAATATGGGCAAAAGAAATTAACCTGGATAAAAGAAAGTATGGACCAACTATCACAATATCAACAATTCTGCTTTGGTTTTTTAGTGAACCACAAATAGACCTCACAATACATGAAAAAATGCAAAAGGGAGAAAATGGAGGGGATATAAAATCAATGGCAAATACATATCAAAACGGTTCATTATTCATCTTTTCACATTTATACTGATGGGTCAAAAAACTCAGGGGTCACTGGTGCAACCTTTTATGTCCAAGAGTTTAAGTATGGAAACAAAGGGAGATTAACTAATGCAACGTCAGTGTACACTGCAGAAACTGGCTCTTCAATGGATTGAGGATAGGTAAATAGGTAAACACAATACAGTGGAGCATGAGGTATCAGCAGGAAAGAATATCATATATTAGAGAAGAACAAGACATCCTGTAGGTATTACAGAATTCACAATGGGTAATATTTTAAATAAAGGGACAAAAACAGTTATGTTAATATAATAGCAATGATGAGGTTATTAAAAAACACTGCGTTAATTACAGTTTTTCTCAATTGCTAAAATACTAAAACCCATTGGCTGAACAAAGTTTTCAGTTGCCTGAACTCATTTATCTAATTGTGCAGTCTGTTGTCAATACTGTACCTTAAAACATTTCACATGATAAAACACAATTTGAGATTCTTCTCACTTAGACTTTTTAGCAAAACTCCAAACACATACTTATTTTCGAAACACAATCTGCACTCAATGCACATGTCATGCATATTGCTAAACACAAGCGGCAACAATCAAATACAAATAGAGCACATGTCATTGATTAAACACAACCACTCAAAATGGATTTAACCTGTTTCAAATGATGTGATGTTACCCTGTTTGGATGCAGGGTACAGTACTGTAAAAATAAGGATAAAAATCATTAGATCATCTCTCAAAAGTTCATTTTCACATCATTGAACATGTCAGTCCCATCAAAATGGCAAGTCCTTGTGTCATTGTTCATGAACAAGACAGTCGAAATGTTGCCATGCTGTCAATATACCAAGTGTACACGTGTACAAAATGTGTCAGTATTTTTTTATGTAAACTGTGGATGAGTTTACATTTTCACCTTTCTTTCTATAAACAAATTATTTGAAAAAAAAAAATGTTTACAGTACAAATAAAAAAATTTACCAAAAATATTTCAAATTTCAGGATTCACTTGACAGGAATTTATCCATTCAGTTCACATAAAAAAAAAACATATAATACATGATTCATGCTTACAGTAACAGATTATGACACATATGGACACAATTTTGCATGACATGTCTTGCACGATGAACTAATTCCTAAGTGAGACTATTCAACAGAAACCAGTATAATGTATTTTAATGAAAATTCAATTGAGAATGAAAATAAAAAATGTAGAAAACTGCAGACAATTGTACATAATCATCTGCTTGATTGTATCAATGCATTTGCAATTTGTCCAGTCAATGACAATTAAACTGTAAAAATGTACTTCTCCCGGAGAACTATATGTTTTGAACAATGTGTTTTCTATTTTTTTGGTGTAGTCTTTACTCACTGTTTGATAGTGTATATCATTATGATTACTTTGTTTATGGATTGAGAACAGTGTTTGATTTTGAACACAGGTAAAACTGTTTTGGGGTGAAAGTTTCATTTTTCAAGAGGAATCAGGGGTTTTGCAAATAGTGCTTGAAGATGGTTTTGTGTTTAATGTTTTCAGAAAATGGAGCAAGGTTTCAGAAATTGTGTTTTAGCAGTTGAGAAAAACTGTAATAGATAACCACCAGTATCATGCAGATTATCATTGTCACACTCCAGTACAGTAGGTGGCAGTGTGCACCTTTAAAGTTAGTTTGCAACCCGCCAGTAAACCCACAAAAGAAGACAAGACAAGACGATAGAAATGTATGGGAAGAAAAGGCGCGATTTTAGCGTTTTTTTGAGTGTTTAAAAACGAGAATCTTGCTGCAATCAGAAGTACAGCATGTATTTTTACCCCGAGGAGGTGGTTCGTTATTTCTTCGGACTGCTTCATGTAAGTTTGGAGGATAAGAGCTACACAAATGTTTGTGATTTGAATAGGATGAGGCTTGTAAAATGCAGATGTAACTTACTATTGCTTTTAAAAGGATATTTTCAAGTATCTATTTTGCGTTTTTCTTTTACTTTACTATATTATAATATAACACAATACTTTAAAAGCCACTACATTTCATACACGTTGATATAGTGCAGGAGTAGTGAGTAAAAGTACTTCATTACTTTACATCTCTGGTAAAATTTTAAATCAATTTTGATACGCTAAAGTTTAAAACACGTGAAACAAATAGATCCTGCTAGAATACATTTAATGAACTGTTTTATGACTTGGTGCCTTTCATTAAATGTATGTCGGTTCATCTCGTGTTCACACAGGTGTAAAAACAAGTTTTGAAATCTAGAATGTTTCACATTCAATTTTATGACTAAAAACAACTTAAATCTGATTACACTTTAAAGTTGTTTTATGAAACATTGTTACATTAATTTTGGTGTCTAAGACTTCACATATTCAGATTCTCTTATGATACAGTTAAAGAAATAAGTAGATGAATGTTTACACCTTTTGCACTTAAATTCTTAAGTATAATTAACTTATAATCAACAAGTCATTTAAATTTTGTATTTTTTATCTTGACTAGGGTAGGCATAAGTTTACGTTTTTAACAGTGTATCTGACATAAACATTAAATCCTGAAACAGATCTCTCTATGAATGTTTTACTGACAAAGTCTTTCTAAAATTTCCAGCCACACCTATAAAGTGATTGAGACTTTCAGTGAAGCTCCTCCTACAACAATCCACCAATAACACACAGAGAAATCACTTCATGTGTGACAACTGAAATCTCAGAGGAGCTCGAGAAGATGAAAGATCCACAACCGTGCAGAATAAAGACTGAAGAAACTGAAGAACAAATAGGTTGGTTTCTGTTTTTCAATCTTTATTATTCATGGTTTTGGAATAATCATAAAAAATTGGTATTGAGAAACATAAATCCATGAGATGATAACTTTCTGCATCCATAATAGTTTCAGTAGAATTAGATTGAAACATCAGGGGCCCGTTCTTCGTATGTCGCTAACTCGGTTAGCTGGATTTGATTGTTGACGATTTGGCATGATCTTGGATTATTTGGTTCTTCGAAGCTCATCCTAGACTTGCTGTCATAGCAACAGGTTCGTACGCTCAAACCTGCTCGGGAGCAGGCTTATTTCATGTAAACAAGATTAGTTTGTAACCTTTTTAAGCGGATGTGATACGGAAAGTCTGACGCAGTCGCGTATTCTCCATTATACGAGCGCAATCTGCGTAAGATACATGATTAATATAAAGAGCTTTTCAAATTCAACACGTAATAAAAAAGGTTAGATTAATTAAATCTTTTAGCGATGTTATTTAAAAAAATATATATAATATAACAAATATTTTTTTTCTGAACTTGTGCAACTTGTTTTTGTGTAACAACTGTTTTGATTATTATTCTTAAAGGGGTCATATCGTGAAAATGTTAGCATTGCCACTTTGTAGGTGTGAGCAAAAATAGGTCATTGAAATTTGGCTTTCTTTATGATGTCATAAGGATATCTTATTAGAATAATACCGCCCCCTTAATGTATCCAACCACTGCACTGCTATTTAGTGCAGAGAGAAAGAAAGAGAGAAAAAATAATTCACAGCACAATTGAGTTTGAATTGCATTAAACCACCATCATTGTGAACAGTGTTTGCACTTCATCAGCTCATTTGCATTTTAAAAGACACACCCAAAACGACACATTTTTGCTCAAACCTACAAAGTGGCAATGCTAACATTTTCACGATATGACCCCTTTAAACGAATGAGAAGACAAACATGCTGATCACATTCATTTTAAATTTGTTTGAATTTTCTTTAATAAAAACAGCAATCAATCCTACCCAGCACTAATAGATGTTATGTACAATAAAGACTATTACTCAGTGTGAAATAATTTTCATTTGAATAAACTAACCTCATATTTTAATTTTGTCTTTAGATTGTCAAGTAGCTTACAATGTCATGCATGAAAGGGTTTTTGTTTAGTAATTTCTATCTGTTCTATCTTTAAATCATTGTCAGTTTAGAGACATTACTCCTGCCAGCACATTATACGAAGATGCAGGACTACCACCTGTGTTTTTTATTCTGCTTTTTAAGTTGCTATTACAAACAGACAAAATAGCATTTAACTGTTTTTTTAAAGAGTCTTAAAGTACTTTAAGAGCATCAAATTTTAATTACAATCATTAATTTCAATCTTTGACAAGCATAGTAAAGATATCAAGATTATATTTTTACAGAAAATGTTACATTATTTATGGTGATTTGTGTACTAAAGTAGCTTTAACTGGGTTTTTAAATTCAGTCACATAAAAAGTTCACAACCTTCCATCAATAGCTCTCAGACTGCAGGGGTTAAAAAATGGGTGCGCAGTGATCTCAGATAATTCAATCCTGCCATACTGTGTTCCAACAACCAAATAAGCGAGATCATAATTAGCGAGATCTAAACATCTCGGATGTAATAAGCGACGTACAAAGAACGGGCCCCTGGTAAAAAAATGTATCCAAAGCAACCTTCAGTGGATTGAATGACTGTGTTCTCCATGCAATGCCCTACTACAGTTAAACTACAAGAGCAGAAATTGACAATAAAAATGACATAATGTACTTCACATGAAAGATAACACACAACAGATACATGACACGCTGCTTTTGTCATACAATCTTAAAAGTGTTTTGTCACTCTGGTTTATTAATTGTAACTCTTTACTGTCTTCATTTTAGACATGATAGAAGTGAAAAAGGAGAGTCACGATGAAGTGGATGAGAAACATCAGATTGTAAAAATAAACCATAATGTTTCACAGAAAGGAACTCTGAGAACAAAAGACATAAAGTGTGAAAAGAGTTTCAGTAAAGATGGACGCCCTGAGGATCACAAGAAGACTCACAGCGAGGAGAAGCCATTCACATGTCATCTATGTGAAAAGAGTTTTAGAGTTAAAAGTAAACTTGAGATTCACATGAGAACTCACACTGGAGAGAAACCTTACAAGTGTCATCTGTGTGGAAAGAGTTTCGCAGTTGAATTTAGCCTTAAGACACACATGAGAATTCACACTGGAGAGAAACCTTACACATGTCTTCAGTGTGGAAAGAGTTTTAAATCTTCAAGTGACCTTACGAGACACACAAGAATTCACACCGGAGATAAACCACACGCGTGCCATGAGTGTGGAAACCGGTTTACAACCTCAGGTACCCTTAAGAAACATTTGAGAATTCACACTGGAGAGAAACCATTCACATGTATTCTGTGTGGAAAGAGTTTCACAGTTGAATTTAGCCTTAAGACACACATGAGAATTCACACTGGAGAGAAACCTTACACATGTAATCTGTGTGGAAAGAGTTTTATATCTTCAAGTGACCTTACGAGACACACAAGAATTCACAGCAGAGATAAACCACATGCGTGCCATGAGTGTGTAAACCAGTTTACAACCTCAGATACGCTTAAGAAACATTTGAGAATTCACACTGGAGCGAAACCTTACACGTGTGATTTGTGTGAAAAGAGTTTCAGAGATAAAAGTAGCCTTAACATACATACAAGGATTCACAGCAGAGAGAAACTGTTCACAAACCATGAGTGTAAAAAAAGTTTCAGAAGTAAAAATAACCTTAACCCTTTAACCGGCGCAGCCCTTTTTGAGTGGGGGTGGTGAAAAGATAATATACACTTTCAAATTAATATAACTCTGGCATTTTTTTTGTCTAGAAGCCTAAATTTGGTCTTATTTTAAAGAAGACACTTAAATGTTTTTTTTTTTTTCGGAAGTATCTGCAGGTGAAAATATATATTTTTTTATAGCAGTTTACAATTATTTGTAACAAATAAAAAATGCAATATTGTATTAATTTTATGTATTAAAAAAGATTTTAAAAAATGAGGTTTTTGTTGGTTTGCTGTTAGGTTTGCTGCATACTCTTGTCACAAATGAATAAATTAAGGGCGAGTTATAGTCATGCGTAGGTTCTACGCCGTAGCCTGTGCGTAGCTCTGCATAGCCTGACGCGCACCTCGCAAAATTTTTAACAGTGCGTCAGTTCTACGCGGACCGCAAGCACTGTGATTGGTCCACCAGAACCCCTCCCGTCAGGTAAAAAACTGCGTCATAGGTATTTCCGTTTGCGATGGTGAAAACAAGTTAAGGAGTGATTTAACTCAAACTGCAACAAAAGTCGCTGTTTATTTACATCCATTATTGCTGGTCTTATCAAATCATACACAACAAGTTGCTGTTTCTTTTTCGTTTGTGGCTTAACTTGCAAAGTTTCTTCTTCTTTGGCGTTCGCGCTGCTATTGTGGTTACACGCGTGGTTACTGCCTACCAGCGGCCTGCGCGCGTGTTTGCACGTTGACGCGGACGACGACGCAAAAGTATAAATGAAAACCGACGCGGAACCTACGCCGTAGGACCTACGCACGACTATAACGAGCCCTTTACAGTTACTGCATTAATATCACTGCAAAAAGGCTTTAAAGGAACACGCCCACATTTTGGGAATTTAGCTTATTCACCGTATCCCCCAGAGTTAGATAAGTCCATACATACCTTTCTCATCTCCGTGTGTGCTGTAACTCTGTCTGACGCAGTCCCTGCTAGCTTTGCTTAGCACAAAGACTGGAAGTAAATGGCTCCAGCTAGCATACTGCTCCCAATAAGTGACAAAATAACGCGAACATTTTCCTATTTATGTGTTGTGATTTGTACAGTCACACTGTGTACAAATAACAAGATGCACCTTTAAGTTGGTTTGCCAACCGCCAATAAAACCGACGAAGAAGAAGAAGAAGAAATTTATGAGGAGAAAAGACGCGATTTTAGCGTTTCTTTGGGGTGTTTAAAAACGAGAATCTTGCCTGCAATCAGAAGTACAGCCCGTATTTCTACCCCGAGGAGGTGGTTCGTCATCACTTCGGACTGTTTCATGTAAGTTTGGAGGATAAGGGCTACACAAATGTTTGTGATTTGAATAAGACGAGGCTTGTAAAATGCAGGCGTAAAGTACTGTTGCTTTTAAAATGACATTTCCAAGTATCTACTTTGTGTTTTTCTTTAACTTTGCTATATTATAATATCATAATTTTAAATCCACTACGTGTCATGCAGGAATAGTGAGTAAAAGTACTTCATTACTTTACATCTCTGGTAAAATTTTAAAACCATTTTGATACGTTAAAGTTTAAAACCCATGAAACACATCATGCTTCAATAGATCCTGCTAGAATAAATGTAACTTTTTTATGATTTTGTGGCTTTCATTGAATGTATGTCGGGTCCTCTCGTGTTCACACAGTAAAAACAAGTTTTGACATTCAGAAAGTGTTACATTTACATTTCATGACTAAAAACAACTTCAATTTGATTACACTTTAAAGTTTGAAACATTGTTACATTGTCATTAATTTCTAAGTAAGAATTTTCACATGTTCAGATTCTCTTATGATACAGTTAATGAAATAAGCAGATGAAATGTTACACCTTTTGCACTTAAATTCTTAAGTATAATGAACTTATAATCAACAAGCAATTTCAATTTGTATTTTTATCTTGACTAGGGATAAGTTTAAGTTTTGTACAGTGTGTCTGACATAAACAAATGAAGAGGTTCGTTGCAAAACGAGATAACCACCGTTTTTTTTAATTGTTCAGAAATCTCGTTTTTTGGTTGTGCATTCCAATTAATTTCAATGCAACTGCAGTTGGTTTGTTTTGATTTAAACCTAAAACAAAATAATAACATGATAACATAATAATAAACATGTTTTGACAAAAATGTTAAAAAATGGATTTAATCTCTTTTGCAACGAAACTCTTCAAATATTAAATCCTGAAACAGATCTCTCTACGTATGTTTTACTGACAAAGTCTCTCTAAAATCTCCAGCCACACCTATAAAGTGATTGAGACCTTCAGTGAAGCTCCTCCTACAACAATCCACCAATAACACACAGAGAAACACTTCATGTGTGACAACTGAAATCTTCATGACTTATTGTTGGTGCTGGTGAAAGAAGAGCTCGAGAAGATGAAAGATCAACAACCATGTAGAATAAAGACTGAAGAAACTGAAGAGCAAATAGGTTGGTGTCTATCTTTATTATTAATGGTTTAAGAATAATCATTAAAATAAAAATAAACACAAATCCATGAGATGATAACTTTCTGCATCCATAATAGTTTCATTAGAATTAGATTTGAAAGAGTTTATCAAAAGCAACCTTCAGTGGATTGAATGACTGTGTTTTCCATGCAATGCTATACTACAGTTAAACTACAAGAGCAGAAATTGACAATAAAAATGACATAATGTACTTCACATGAAAGATAACACATAACAGATACATGACATGCTGCTTTTGTCAAACTATCTCAAAAGTGTTTTGTCACTCTGGTTTATTAATTTTAACTCTTTACTGTCTTCATTTTAGACATGATAGAAGTGAAAAAGGAGAGTCATGATGAAGTGGATGAGAAACATCAGATTGTTTTACAGAAAGGAACTCTCAAAACAGAAGACATAAAGTGTGAAAAGAGTTTCAATCAAGATGGACGCCCTGAGGATCACAATAGGACTCACAGCGAGGAGAAGCATTTCACATGTCATCTGTGTGAAAAGAGTTACAGATTTAAAAGTAAACTTGAGACTCACATGAGAACTCACACTGGAGAGAAACCACACGTGTGCCATAAGTGTAAAAAGAGTTTTATATTTACAAGTAACCTTGAGATACATTTGAGAATTCACACTGGAGAGAAACCTTACAAGTGTCATCTGTGTGGAAAGAGTTTCACAGTTGAATCTACCCTTAAGACACACATGAGGATTCACACCGGAGAGAAACCTTACACATGTCTTCATTGTGGAAAGAGCTATATATCTTCAAGTGACCTTATGAGACACACAAGAATTCACACCGGAGAGAAACCACACGCGTGCCATGAGTGTGGAAACCGGTTTACAACCTCAGATACCCTTAAGACTCACATGAGAATTCACACTGGAGAGAAACCTTACACGTGTGATTTGTGTGAAAAGAGTTTCAGATTTAAAAGTAGCCTTAACATACATGCAAGGATTCACACCAGAGAGAAACTTTTCACAAACCATGAGTGTAAAAAAAGTTTCAGAAGTAAAATTAACCTTAAATAGCTAACTTAAACTTATTTGAAAAACAAACACTTGAATTTACATCAGCATGATAAAAACTACAGCAAATGACAGAAACCAGCTTTGAAAAAAAGATAATTGAAGTGTAATTAAATTGTTTAGTTGGTCTCAAGTCCCATTGAATAACATGATGGGGGAGGCGGGGTTTATGGTCTATACTACGACCAGTCACTGGGGGGCGATCCAGACGTTTTGGCTTCACTTATCAGGGCTTGGGCGGGACGCTTGTTCTAGACCAAAAAATGCCAGAGTTATATTAATTTGAAGGTGCACATCACCTTTTTACCACTCCCCACTCAAAAAGGGCTGCGCCAGTTAAAGGTTTAATGCTATAAAAAGGTGGTGTCACGTCATGATTGACAGCTGTGATATGCCGTTCTGCGAGGGCGGGGCCTTGATTTTGCGGCTTTATTCCCTGCTCACTCACCAGCGCTTACATTGTGAAGATTAAACATTTAACTCTTATGGCATTGCATCAGCCACATCAAAAGATTTTTTTAAATCTTATCAGATCAGAGACCACCAACATTATGAAAAAAAACTATGATTTTCCAGTTTTGTTCCTATAGTATGTGGTCTTCACAGCACACCACACATCTTCAATTTCCCTCCACACAAGTTCACAAACAACCCAAGTCTCGATGGAGAACACGGAAGTCTCACAATGTCTCTCAGCAGGGCCGCCTTAACCTAATGTGAGGCCCCGGGGCTAAGAGGTTTTGTAGGCCCCCCTTCCCCTCGATTTATAGTCTAATTTTTTTTAAGTGTAATATCTAGGTAATCTACATCACAAAATGCATTAGTTTCTTTCGAGACATACAACAGTGAGTTTTCCCTCTTTGAGCCAGAAAACACCATAATATCATTATTAACATATCATTGAGCCTACTTGAGCATAAACACAAGACACTTTATTTAACCACCACACACAGCAACATGTGGTGATAATAAAACCAAAATGTGTGAAAGTGTATGTTTATAAGCTTTATATTTATATAGTTTTTGGAATATACAAATTTGCAGAAAATTGCCACTCATAACTAAATGCTCACCACAGTTTTAAAAATATAATAAGTTAAAGTTAGTTTTAAATTGAAAATGCATCAATGATAACAAAAGATAAGTCTTTATAGACAGAATCTTGTTAAATGCATTAATGATAACAAAAGATAAGTCTTTATAGACAGAATCTTGATTTTTAATCAGTTATTTATTTTGTAGGTTATTGAAGATATAGTATGCATTGTATTTAGTATTTATGCATACATAAGCATGTAAAACGACCAAGTATGAATATGCACAAGACAGACAGGGAACATACCTGTATATAAGATCTTTAGATAATGAGATTATAATGGTGCTATCAGGGGATGATCATTTGAGATGGTCTTGTCGCTCTTTACTTTCTTAGACTTGCACCTTTACCGTTGCGTCTCTTTCTCGTCTTTCTAAACCAACAGATGTGTGTACTGTGAGCTAACGTCGCGTCAAACTACATCGCTCCAGCTGCGCACGCGTCACTGATATAAACGCGAGTAAACTTAAAGTGCGTCTTGCAGGTTAACCACCACTGTCGATTAATGGGTACATAAATCACTCAAGATATGTGTATAATTTTTAAAATGTCTCAAAAATGGTCTTAAAGACCACTTTTTTACGTTTTTGGTATTAAAGTTTTTTTTACGCAATTCTGCGATGACGTCACGTTGGGGAGTAGTGAAGAAAGCCTCAGCCAGAGCCATAGATAGATGAGACATTTATTGCTGTTTAATACTTACGTATATGATTTGGAAATCATATATACATCGTAGGAAATATATAATGTGTTATACTGCAAAGTTACCATGATAATTATTATTTATGATATCTGTGGAGATAAATAAAACTTCGCAAATCTGCTGATTTGATCCATTCATGTCCTGACCACCAGGCTAGAGATTTTTAAACATCCTTAATCCACACTTACTAGTCTATCAAATAATATCTCAAATGTATTGTTTTGTGAAATAAAAGAATGCTTTGTTGTATTGTTTATGCGATAACGAATCACACGATCATTTTATACGCAGCAGCAGTCAGCAGCTGCAGCACACTCGGATCCGACCGCATACATACTGTAATAAACAGGCGTCCGTTCGGCGGCTTTTTACATCACGACAGACTATGCCATTTGAGGAGGAACCGCTCATTGATCACCGTATTTTTATAAATCCTGTACATGTTTGGACCTGCCGAACAGGTTGAGCACTTTTATATACTTTGTTGAGAGAGGCTGCACAGTTTGACCAGCGGGCTGCGGGAACCGGACGCATATCACGCCGCCAGACGGTGTTAACTCGAAATGTATAACTATTATCAGATCGACCCACCGGGAAAGTCCCGACTCTCGATTGCCATTCCGCTACTGGCTGTTAAGAAAGTGAGTGTGTTTGGGTCGCTGGTACCCGCGAACAGACGTGACGTGCTTCACTCACCTTCAAGGATTAGAGACATGCTGCCAAAACCGTTTGTGCTGAAGATCGCATAAAGTTACACCCATTTCAGCCAGGATCATGGACCCCCTCAAGCCAGCATGCACGAGTATGTTAATTGTTTGTTTACTTTCTACACGAAGATATGCTAACGTTATGCTATCTGGCTGTCTGTCTGCCTATCTCTCTATACTAGCTTATCCATCTGTCTGTCTGTCTGTCTGTCTGTCTGTCTGTCTGTCTGTTTGTCTGTCTATCTATCTATGTATTTATCTATGTATTTATCTATAATCTGCGCTATCAGAACTGTACTTTACTCGTCTTTCTATAGTCATTCTCAATGTTCTCGAGGCGGCTTTGGTAAATTCTCTCCCCAGCGTGACGTCATACAGTGCGTTGTGGGGGAAAGGAGAATCATTGCAAACCGCTGTACTTTTTCATACTTTTTCGGGTTTTGTGATACCCAACAACATAAAATACAATGGATAACAGTTTAAATGTTTATTATCAACAAGCAAATTGCACAAATTCGTTGAAAAATTTTACCTGCAAATCGCCCTTTAAACTTTATAACAACTAATAGCATTATGTGCGGGAACTTCTTTCTTAATTTAGCGGCACAGTTTCTTGTGTACGTTTGGAGAGACTTCTGCATGCCAGAGACTCAGACAGCTGCACAAGCACAGAGAAAGCGAACGAGCCCGCGCGCGCGCGCACGAAAGAGAGAGAGACCTGCACCTCACTAGTGCTTATGAAATTTCAGAAATTACTCTTTCATTTGTTGGTGGATTATTTCCCGTTTCTCTGTCACACTCAGTCTAACGTGCAGGAATGTCAAGTTGACAACGCGCACTTAATTACGTTACGCGGAATAAAAAATATGTTACGTCTAACATTTTATTTCACGTTAAGTTACAACGGACCAATCAGCAGACATGTAACGTGCAATTAGAGTTATTGACAGAAAACCTGACAAGTTACAAAACAATATGACCTTTTCAGCTCATCATGAACGCAAACTTGGGAGGCCCTTGAACTTGGGAGGCCCCTGGGCTTCAGCCCAGGTAAGCCCGTGCATTAAGGCGGCCTTGTCTCTCAGTGTCAAATGTGACTTTACAGTAAACAAACATGATGGACAATGATCATAAAGAGATGACATTAATACTGCTTTTTACATCTCTGATGTCCATCTGACTTTGTCTGCTACGTCAAGTTGTTATGGTTTCATCTTTCATCAACTTGCTTTGTGATTGTGTATTGTTTTGTTTCATGTGATAATGTACAGTGTGCGCTTGTGTTCAAAAAAGAGCAGTGTACTAATAAAAGTGAAAATGGTGCAAAACATGTTGTTATAGTTTATTGAAAACATTACACATTCAAAGCATTATTATTTTATCAAGTCTGTCTTGTTCTTTTAAATTGAATCAAAAATTATACCCTCAACTGCTCCTTGGGGTCTATATGAACCCAAATGACATTTTATTTGTGCAATTCATAAAAAGATTTCCTTCATCTTAGAGATATACAATTTTGTGACTTTTCCTAAATAATCTATCTATACATACACCAAAAAAACTACAGATTATTTTTTTTATAAAAACACAATTTGTAAGAAGTTTCTCAATCATACTCCGTCTTAATGCATTGCTCAACACAAGCGTCTGTTTTGAGGAGCGTGGCTGGACTAGAGACCAAAAATGTAGACATTTATGTTAAGTTAATATTTACTTCGAATGAAATCAGGATTTTGTTGCTTTTCTTGAAAGGTTTGTTTCATTCATGACAATAACCTCCCAGTGAAAATACATCCATCAATGTTATTAGAGCTGTTAACAGAGCCGTCAGCCTTAATAAAACGTTTTTGTTTCAGTCACATCAGTGTTAATAGAGCTGTTGATAAACCTCATTATTGATAGTTCCCATTTACACCCAATTCATTAAGGTGATTTCCTAAGATCTCATTAATTTACTCACAAAGCAAATGTTTGTGATTTGAATAGGATGAGGCTTGTAAAATGCAGGTGTAAAGTACTGCTGCTTTTAAAATTACATTTTCAAGTATCTACTTTGTGTTTTTCTTTTACTATATTATAATATCATACTTATAAAGCCACTACATTTCATACACTTTGATATACAGTCACTTGTGTAAAGAAGAGTAAAAGTACTTCTTTACTTTACATCTCTGGCATTAATTTTAAAACACAATTTTGATACATACAATGTTAAAACACAAATTTCATACATACAGTTTTGATGCATACAATTTTAAAACACAATTTTGATAGATGCGATTTTAAAACACAATTTTGATACATACAATTTTCAAACACAATTTTGATTCATACAATTTTAAAACACAATTTTGATACATACAATTTTAAAACACAATTTTGATACATACAATTTTAAAACACAATTTTGATACATACAATTTTAAAACAAAAATTTAATACATACCATTTTAAAACACAATTTTGATACATACAATTTTCAAACACAATTTTGATTCATACAATTTTAAAACACAATTTTGATACATACAATTTTAAAACACAATTTTGATTCATACAATTTTAAAACACAATTTTGATACATACAATTTTAAAACACAATTTTGATACATACAATTTTAAAACACAACTTTGATACATACAATTTTAAAACACAAATTTGATGTGTAAAAGATTAAAAAACATCCTGCTAGAATACCCTTTCTGACCATTATTATGACTTGGTAGCTTTCACCAGATTTTCTTGATTTTCGTGAGATACAGTTAAAGATATAAGCAGATGAATATTTACACATTTTGCACTTAAATTCCTAAATTAACCAACTTTTACAAGTAATTTAAATGTTTATCTTGATCTTTAGGGATGAGTTTGATTTTTTTACAGTGATCTGACATAAACTACAAGAATAAATCCTGAAGATCCCTCTATAAATGTTTTACTGATAAAGCCTCTCTTCAATCTCCAGCCACACCCATAAAGTGATTGAGACCTTCAGTGAAGCTCCTCCTACAACAACAACAATCCACCAATAAATGCTGGAGTCAAACACACAGAGAAATCACTTCATGTGTGACAACTGAAATCTGAGAGGAGCTTGAGAAGATGAAAGATCCACAACCATGCAGAAAAAATGAAGATACTGAGGGACAAAGAGGTTGGTGTCTATTTTTCAATATTCATCTTTGAGAGTTGAGAAATGATAAAACTTTAAATCAATGAATTAGTTGTCTGTAGTTACATCAGGAAAAAACACGAGGAAAAAATAAATCCGTGAGATGATAACTTTCTGTATTTTTAGTGTTATGAGTTTTGTGTTTCAGCAAACATTGGTGTCTTTTATTTTGAAAGCGATTTCATTTGAAGAAATATTTTCGTAATTTCATGTATCTTTCTTATCCATCAATCTCATATGCACTCTTCACTTTTTTATATAGCACGTAAAAAAAATATATTGTGAAAAATATGCAGTTTAAGTTTGAGTGACGTCACTTAGTGGCGCTGTCGCGTCCTACTCTCTCAGTTCTGCACGTGACTGGAGAGAGTCGATGAGGTTTGTTTTTGCATCTCTCTATAACGATAGATAAAATGTTAAACAGAGTACAAATATGAGTCAATATCAATGTCAGAAGTGCTATAAAGATGGATTGATTGCTATATATGTGATTTTCTGGTAAAAGTGAAGCGCATTTATAAAGTTTAGAAGCGGTTTTAATGCGTTTGTTTAATGTTGCCGCCCACGTGCAAATTTGGAGCGCGAGTTTCCCTGTTGATTTGAGTTTTATATTTAAATGATTGAATGAATGTGTTCTCTGGGAATTGATTCATGCAATGCTCTACTACAGTTAAACTACAAGAGCAGAAATTGACAATAAAAATGACATAATGTACATAAAAAAACCACATGAAAGATAACACATAACAGATACATGACATGCTGCTTTAGTCATACAATCTCAAAAGTGATTTGCATTATGGTTTATCAGTTTTAACTATTTACTGTCTTCATTTTAGATATTATTGGAATAAACACAGACCATCTAATTGAAATGAGTAAGATGGATGAAAAACATCAGAATGTAAAAAGAAAACGCAATGTTTCACAGAAACGATCTCTGTACAAAAAGTGTAAAAAGAGTTTCAAAAAAGATGGACGCCCTGCTGATCACAAGAGGACTCACGGCGAGGAGAAGACATTCAGATGTCAACACTGTTCAAAAAGTTTTGGAACAAAAGGTAACCTTAAAGTACATATGAGGATTCACACCGGAGAGAAACCGTTCACATGTAAACAGTGTGGAAAGAGTTTTACTACGGTTGGTAACCTTAATGAACACATGAAAACTCACACGGGAGAGAAACCGTTCAGATGTCAACACTGTTCAAAAAGTTTTGGAACAAAAGGTAACCTTAAAGTACATATGAGGATTCACACCGGAGAGAAACCTTTCACATGTAAACAGTGTGAAAAGAGTTTTACTACGGTTGGTAACCTTAATGAACACATGAAAACTCACACAGGAGAGAAACCGTTCACATGCAAACTGTGTGGAAAGAGTTTCAGAAGTGAGCATAACCTTAAGATGCACACAAGAGTTCACACTGGAGAGAAACCATTCACATGTCATCTGTGTAAAAATAATTTCAAACGTAAAGGTCACCTTACAGTACACATGCGAATTCACACAGGAGAGAAACCATTCGCATGTAATCATTGTGGAAATCATTTCAGACTGAAGTGTATCCTTAATAAACACATGAGAATTCACACCGGAGAAGAACCGTTCACATGTCATGAGTGTGGAATGAGTTTCAGAATGAAAGGTCATCTTGATGCACACATGACAGTTCACAATGGAGAGAAACCATTAACATGCCAACACTGTGGAAAGAGTTTTAAAAGAAAATCTTCCCTTAATGCACACGTGAGGATTCACACTAGAGAGAAACCTTTCATTTGTTAACAGTGTGGACATAATTTTACACGGGACAAAGCTCTCAGAAATCACCAGCACAGATTTCATTCTAGAGAAAAGCATTTCACCGATCAATGCAGTAAAGAGTTTACTTTGGCATAAAGATACACACGGCACTTCAAATGTGAGTTTTTCACAGCAAACGTTTGAAAACTCACAAGAAGATAAACGTCGACATGAGAGCACACTTCAGAAAAAGCTGACACAATGAGCA
The DNA here is from genome assembly GCF_027580225.2 of Misgurnus anguillicaudatus. NCBI lineage: Eukaryota > Metazoa > Chordata > Actinopteri > Cypriniformes > Cobitidae > Misgurnus > Misgurnus anguillicaudatus. Next base: position 6,158,799 of record NW_027395279.1, read on the forward strand.
AACATCTGTTACACTGTCAGCTGTGTTGATCTTCAGAGAAGTTTCTACATTCAAGTAATTTTTTTTCTTTGACTTTTAAAACTCACAGTAGATCATTATGAGTGTTTTTAATCAGTATTGTACCTTATAATCTATACAAGTGATCAAACTTTTCTCATCAAAGCCATACAGTGTTATTTGCTTACACACTTTTTATTGGTCAACATTTTTGTAAATTTTATTTTTATTTGTAGTAAACACATTATGGCCAGTGCCTGAAATGTCCAATACAACAATAAAACATAGAAATCAGAATCACAGTAAAACATGTACTGTATTTTTTATAAGAAGCTAGTTCTGACAAATAAACAAATAGAATTTGAGAACATTACATATACGGGTGATTCTTGCAAAATTAGACTTATGATAAAATAGTAAATGCAAAGTAAGAGTATGAAAATAAGAAGCATACAGTTACAAACATCTCTTCAAGTACTATTTTGCACATGATTTCAAATGACATCATACAAACCAATTTTTTTTCCACATTTAAGGGGAACATTTTCATTACCGCAAAGAGTCCATGACTGGATTTGGGTTCTTTGACATGGAAATATTTATAATTAAAAAATAAAAAGCTTCAGTGTTATACTATAAACATTTACAGTAAAGAAACATGTGGTATTTGGTGATCATTGGTAAATGTAGAGACAATAATAAGGAATATAAATGTGTCCAAGATCAATTTTTTCATCCTCCGCAACAATTTTCAATAATTGTTTAAGCCCTTAAGGAACTAACATTTAAAAAAAAAATAATTGGAAGGGACATAATTGACTGTGACACACAAGATGGCTACCAGGTAAGCAATTCTTATTTTTTCTCTCCACATAAAAGTTGAAGTTTTGTTTGTCATAGTACCTAAACAACTTGTTATTTCTCATTACCAAAACATGAGTTTGTAAATGCATATATTTAATGTAATATCATGTTGCGGTAATGATAATTTTTGATAATGATAATCCATATAATGATAATGACTTCACCCATTTAATATGATCTCATAGACGTACATTAGATTAAGCTTTGAAGTGTTGTACATCATTATGTGGAAAAATGGACACAAAAGCTCAGACTTTTTGGTAAACAATCTGCAAAAGCCCAAATAACATTTTTTGTGATTTACTGTTTTCTACATAAAATCATCCTACATAAGTAAAAGGGTCAGAATGGCCAATTTAACCCATAGTTGGAATGTGACCTCTGCATTTACCTATTCAGTGAGTTCAACACACACACAATGAGTTAACGTGACCAAAACTAATAACACCTCTAGTGTCTGTGGACGACACAATTGGTGTCCTGTGTGACGATCACTACACTTTAGATAAAAAAATTACTTCATCTAGAGGCTCAGGCTCTATAGTGTTGTCATGATGGTTACTCGATGGTTGTTTTTAATGCCTTTAATGAATCAAACAGGTAAAGAAAAACACTCTGAATCCTTCTCAATGTGATCAATCCAGAATCTAAACTACACTCATCTGGATGATGTTTCTACAATCCAAGGTCAAGGTGACATTATTGTCTCAGACAAGAGAAATTAATTTTTTGGCAGAGAGAATAACTGCCACAAAAAAACCTCACAACATACAGACATCATACAAACATTATCCAACAGTCACACATACATCAGCATTATGTTCCTTAAAAAAACAATACCATTAAAAAGCATTAGTAAAAAGAGAAAATATAAAACAAAGCCTTTGGTGACATGAGTTACAGTATTAGTCTATTATCAGTGTTACAGTGAAATAAATTAATGTTTATATTGATTATGTCTACATAACATAACCCTAAAATCTCTTACAGATAGAGTTTAACACATGTAAAGAGTTAAATAAGATGTTATTAACCTGCTGTATGATTGACTGCTCACAAATATCTAAATAATATCTAAATTAACTGAGCTTTTGTTTTTAATGAATTCCTTTGAAACTCTCAGCAGATTATTTATTTGACTTTTCATTGTAAACATTAGATTTTCTAATGAGACAATCATTTCATATCACAAAATAAACTAAATTATAAAATATGTTCACAGCATTACTGCTCTCTATAAACAATCGTAATCTTCGTAAAAAGTGTAGACACTCTTGAACTCTTGTATACAAACACTTGACACATGTTTATGCCACCAAAACTCGCTGTGGATGTGGACCCCCAAATATTTATAGGAAAAAATCAGATTAATGTCTGACTGTGAACAACAACAGAGCTCCTGTATTCCACTGATCTTGGGTCTGTGATGACCTCCACAGTTTTATTTAAAATGAATCTATTAATCTATGACTTTAGTTGAGGTTTTACATACCGGGTCACATATGTTAAAGATAAAAAACACTACAATAACTCTTTTGTTCCTTTGGCCAAAAAACTGTTGAATGGTGTGAATGACATGACTGTGTGATTGTTATTGATGTGTTGGATTTGTTATATTTATGTATGCACAAAACAAATTTCTCTATGGGGAATTTTCATCCTCATCACATATTCATGAAAATGAATTCCATGACAGGTTACAGGAACAACTTAAAATATAGTCTCTTCAAATGGCTTTGAGCCCTCTCCAGAGAGGATTTATATTTTTAGATCAGATATTTATCAGATCTTATGAGAGATCACTGCAGATAATTAGAGGTCCAGCTGAGATATACCAACTATTCACATAAAAAACAGGATATAGTTTTTCCTTAAAAGATTGATCAGTAAAAGAGTAGATATGACACATAGACTCCACATCATAAAAAGAGACTCGACCCTCCTCATAATCCACAAACACCCCGACTCTCTGAGGCGCCACACTCAAGGAAAGAGAAACAGATGAAGAATCCTCACTAGCCTGATACTCTCCATATCTCAAACCAGCCACCCAGTATCCACTCTCAGGACTCAGACTGACCCACCCTTTCCTTTCAGCAGTTTCTCTGGCCACACCCACAAACCAAACACTTAACCCCTTCACCTGCACCTCATAGTAAAAACACTTTGAGGTGAATCCTTCATTTCCAAGAACACATGTACGGTCATCAAACTTGTTATTTGACTTTTGATCTCCATACTTCATTGTTCTTGATTGTTGTTCATATCTCACTTGTTTCCCGTCATCAGACACAATGAGATGTGGATGAGCTGAATCAGGATCCAGAGTCACATTCACTGTTAAAATATTGAGATTTCTGCTTTACAGATGAATGTTGTAATAATGATGATGATAGTAATATTATTAGTTTGTGTCTTTCTATAACACAACATCACTTTACAGAGAAATAAACAAACATAAACACACTGCATAGAGAAAATTAACTGAAACAAAACAAGACAAATCTGAACAATATAACAACAAATGAACACAGATAAAAAATATAAAGAGGATAACAAACAAATTTAATCTGTCAATAAAACCACATACAGTCTCATCTTATGCTGCGTTCCAGGCAGGTTTTGAGCACGTGAATTACGATTTCAAAACCACGACTTACGACTCTGAACTGGGAGTATCCTTTCCAGGCATCCTGTAACCCGTGTTTTTACAACCTTCTACCTGTGAAAGTGCACTGGAACGGCAGTCAAACCCATGACTACCCACCCGTGAACTCGTACTAAATCGATGTACTCCCAGTTCAGAGTCGTGGTTTTGAAGTTGTGATTTACAAGTTACAGTTTGCCTGGAACGCAGCATAACAGCGGTAGATCTATAAACACTTTAATGATGTCATCAAACTTTAACTTACCTGCATATTTTCTTAACAGTGATTTCACTAAAAACAGACAGACAGTAAAGAGTTAAACAAAGATCATAACAGAATTATACTTAAGATTAAGAATGAGATCAAAACATTTAATGAAAAGTTTGTCTAATAATGAATAATTTAATAAAGACATTGAAAATAAACTCACAATCTTTTACTGTCCCGTTCTCTATCAGTGAAAGTCTCTCACGTACTAAAGGGTTCATGTGGTAAGAGAAAACAGATTAAGTAAAATAACACAACACATTAAAATAAAAACAAACATAATCATTGAAATATTTGTTCATGTTTTAATGAATGATTTTATGTTTGTTTGTTGTTTATCAGAATTTGATCTGATCATCTAAACTTAAATCACACAACAGACACACAGATGTTTGTGTAAACATTTACAGTGCAGGTGGATAAAGTTTGTGAACTCTTGATCATAATGACTGAGTTTCTCTCTTTTATCAGCAGTAACATTCACTGAGTGTTTCATGTATTGAGTGATTATTTCAGCTTCAGATCAACACAAGAGTCAATAATATTTCTGCACTGATCCTCTTTACATATTAAACTCTTTATGATTTCTGATGTGATTTTATTTGAGATGATGTTAAAGTATCTCAGTCAGGTTGAGATCAGGACTCATGGGTCACTACAGAAACTGTTTTATCTTCTTCTGTTAATCTTGAAGTACAGATGACCGCACAACTCCTGATAAATGTTTACTGTAAATGACAACACACAGTCCAGGACCTAAGACAGCAAACAGCTTTAAATCATGATGTTTGTCTTATTGTGAACTGTGAACATCAAGAATGTTAGAAATACTCTTTATAAATTATATATAATTCATACAATTACAATACAGCTTGAAGTTCACACAGTGATTCTTGTCTTCAGTCTTGTGTCATTGATTAAACTTCATGTTAAGTGTAATTCACACACATTTATTACTCTACACTGTAAATATGTTTAACACAGTTTTTAAATAAAGACATAAAACACATGAATACACCAATGTTATTTTATTAAAAATAATAAACTAAATGCTTGTGTGTCTGGATTACTACCAAATAAAATGTAATCTATTTTTAATAAAGGTGATTATAATGTGTTCATTCATTAAATATGTAATTGATCAAAACTGTTTTTATATTAACAATAAATTAATGAAGTAAATAACCAACAGACAAAATTACCATTGTTTAGCCTCTGGTCCTTTCTCTGCAGTCCTAAAAAGAAAAAATACACAGGAATAACAACTATCATACAACATTTTTTTTATAAAGATTATTTTCTGTCTTGAATTTGATTTGTCCACTTGACACTGATGTCTTTACAGGATAATGTATGCAGTTCAGTTTACACCACACAGCACAGACCATAAAATTGTCTGAAAATTATAAATTATTGACTCTAAGCGCTACAGTATGAGAAGTGAAATCTCAAATCACTGTGTGTTCAGTTGAAGATGAAGTGAATCTAAACCTGAAAAACTTCACACTAAACTCCACTAACTGATGAGATGTTCAATGCTGACAAAAACAACATTTCTTTAAATCTAACCAACCTTAGGTCACACTATATACAGTACATACATTATAATAAATATAACAAAACAAACATGAATGTTACCTCTGTGTCTATAGATGAACACAGCAATCAGTAATCCAGCGATCACACCGAGCACAGATCCAACAGAAATCAAGATCACTGATGACCTCAAAGAGTTCAACATTTTACCTGTAAAACAAAACTCTCTTTATCTAATATCATTGATTATATTCACTTGAATTATGAATATTTTTATGTATTACTGCATCAAATCATCATGAGACAAAATAAACCACATACTCAGAATCTCTCTCTCTGTGTGTGTGTGTGTGTGTGTGTGTGTGTTTGTGTGTGTGTGTGTGTGTGTTTGTGTACTTACTTGATGTAATAATCTCAGTCTCCATCATGTGATGTCTCAGTTTGACTCTACAGTGATATTTACTGTCTCTGTTATATACAGTGATCATGTGTTTCACTCTGAATCCATCTGTCTCTCTCTGTTTGTCTGTAGTTTCAGATGTCAAAGTGACTCCTTCACTGTCCAGCCACACAAGTTCAGGTTCAGGGTACCAACCTTTAGATTCACACTGAAGATGAAGTCCACCAGAAACATCAAATCCATCTATAGTGATGAGTGGAGGACTACCTACAGCTACACGTGAAAAAAAAAACATTAATTTAGTGATAACTTTCTTCCTACACTTTCTTCCTTGTTTTCTTCTGGCTTATTGTGATTATGACAACATGCACTTCACCCAATACTGAACATCACTTACAAGTACAAGAACAATAAAACAGGAGGTTTGCTCGCCTTCAACTCTGAGATCAACAGTGATGTCATCATAGTTGGTTTCGGACTGAATAAAACACTTATAAAATCCTTCATCAGAGATCTGAACTCTTGATAGTTTGAGTGATGTGTTTCCTTTCTGTAGTTCATCTTTAAACACTTCAGTTCTTCCTCTGTACGACTGAAGCTGATTTGTGTTTTTGTCTTCATGATCTTCATAGAGATGAACTACTGAGTCTTTGAGATCAAGTCTAAACCACTCGACTCTCATGTCTACAGCACTGATGTTGGGTTTAAGAGAACAGGGCAGAATCACATCTTCACCAGATACAGCGAGGAGAGGAGCTGCAGGTCCAACAACAGCAAACTGATCTGTAAGAGACAGAAAACAGGTCTGAAATCTGCTGTCAGAGAGGTGTTGTGTGGTTTCATCGTGTTAAAATTAAAGAAACCATTCATGAAAAATAAATGAATAGTCATTGTTTGTAACAGGCTTGTAAACAGTTTTAACCACAAAAAGTTAATATTATAGTTATAATGTGTGAATATTTACCTGCTGTTGAATCTGTGATTCCAATAATAATCATCAGAGTCACACAAATGAACTCCATCACTCCACAACACAGCTTCTTAAAAACATGACAAAATAAATTTTTTTTTTTAAACACAAACACATTTACAAAAACAAATACAAACAAATTTGTTCACAATCATCTATGCTGTCTTAATAAATTCTGATCATGAGAGTTTGTGGGATCAAGCAGAAACTTGTTTAATTTTACTTTCACTTATGATCTCATACCTGAAGTGTGAAGCTCCTCCCATCATTCTGATAAACAGGAGTTAATTTTCTCTGTTTGTGTTGACTAAAATCTTTAAACTTTCATTAATTATAAGGTTTAACATGAATTTGTGGTGTTTCAGGTGTGGGATGGTCATATTCTTACTGTTTCATGGGTCAAAAATTTTAGAAGATAATGTGCAATCTGACATTTACATTATGTAGCTTCAGATATCTTTTAAGACAGTGACAGTTTTTATTTTCAGTGCCAAACTTTTGAAAGCACACAGTTTGTGTGGTGATGGATTCAATGTGAAGCGCACAGCTGGAGTGAGATTCAGTTCATCTTCAGAGACTCCAAATATGTTTTTGTTTCACAGCATTTCATGTAACTTAAGATCTTTAACTGTGTGAAATGGTTTTATAAGTTCGTTGGAAACATCATTGTGTCTGGTATCTCATCAGTCAGGTTTGTCTGGTTTAACTCACCTCACAGAGACTCAAATGTGCTCTATTGAAATCCAACATTAAGCAGATTTCCAGTGGCAATGGTTTTGGCCCTGGAGGTTCATTTCTCAAGTTAGACCAAACAGATGATAAAGAACCAAAAGCAGAATAAAACACAGATCAACACAGCTGTGCTGTAATCCTGAAGAAGTGTCATATTCAGATAACACCCAAAAAAAAGTCAATGCAGATTTTTGTTTGACAAAGTGAAGGTATAATCTGTCACAAGCACTGAAGAGTGTAAATTAGGTGTGACTGATACATTAAAAGTTCATTGATATTGCAAACAGTTCATAGTTCATAATTTTCTCAACAAGCAGATGCGATGAGATCTGGGGCCTCATTTATAAAGCGTGCGTACACACAGATTTGATCATAATGTGTGTGTATGCAAAAAACATAGGGCCATATTTATAAAAACCGTCTCAGACGTGGAAAAGTGTTTAGCGCCCCATCAGGGTCTGAGCAGACGTTAACTTGTCCGATTTTTGCAGGTTTTTGGAAAATAAGTCATTCTAGCTGCTCAAAAGGATTTAAACATTAACAAGTGCTCTTTTATATGTCAATTAGAAATTAGAAATTAGAAATCGTTTAAAGACGGAAATCTGCAACTGTTCAGCTGTGCACAATTTTAAGCTTATTTGTGATTTATAGATTTCATGTCTGAAAGTGAGGCCTCCGTGCGTTTTCTATGCGTACATTCGTTTTATGAATCACACGTGCATTTTTGAAAAATTTTCGTAAGAGCACATTTAGGATATGTTCCACACAGCACTTTATAAATGAGGCCCCAATTCTCTGGTTTGTTCATGTGACGTGACAAAGTTAAATGAACAAGAAACATGTTCAGTCTTTATCTTCTACAGTAAGTTACTAGCAACCAGCTGCGTAATTACAGCTATTTTTTACAGTGTAAGGACTAATAAAAAAATAAAATATATCATAAATGTTTGTGTGACTTAAGTACTCAAGAATATAACATTTTTTAATTTTATGTTATTTTAAACCTATCTAAGAATTCATCTATAATTACCCTCCCTCCTTAGATTTACAACATTTTCAACACGTCCATCAGTATCAACCCATTATGTGAAAAAATGGACACCACAGCTCAGACTTTTTGGTAAACATCATCACTGTTTAATTTGAATAGCAAAAAATTTTGTTGGAAAAATTCTACTATGGTAAAACATTACAATACTTGCCAGGATTTCACAGACAGTTTTACAAATATTATTTCATGTGACAAAACCAAAGTGAAATCAATAAGAAAAAAAACAAATGACTACAAAAGATTTATTAATGTGACACATGTGTTTAACACAATGAAGAAAATGCAGCTTTGTGATCTAACAGTCAACATCTCTTAACAATAATTTTCCAAGCAAATGTAAAATGTTCATTCACAATCTAATGTTACATATTTTTCTTTTCTTACTTTGTCCTCCCAATAAGCAAAATTCAGCTAGATTAAAAAAAGAGTTACCAACAAATTATAATCAGTTCTGAACATTCACACAAACTGAGGTCAGAACATTGACAGGACTTCACAAAGTAACTACAGGAATATTTCAAACAAATCATGCTGAAGTGTGTTTGTTATTGTTGATAATACTGTAGGTCATGATGTCGGTCTCTATCAGGATAATGATCTTGTCTGTTACTTAAAGTTGGTCAACTCTGTTGTGAGTTAAAACTTTTACTTAACCATGTAACAGAGATGGAGAAGACCATCAGGCAGACATAGTGATGATGAAATAAAGCCCTTATTTTAATGATTTAAGCGTATGATCTACAGTATGAGGATGTCATACATTTAGGAGCTGCTAAAACTACACAAATAGCTGCTATGTGAGTGGAGTTGTCTGAAATGCCTTTTACATTTATGGTGTCAAACAATTATCTATGGCATATTGGATTAATTTAATTGGTCATAATAAAGATCATTTAGCTAGAAAAATTCTAGAAGAAAGTTAGGAAACTAGACAGATAAAGGGATCAGGTTTTGCATAGAAAGCTAATACATGGGCAAAAGAAATGAACCTGGATAAAAGAAAGTGTGGACCAACTATCACAATATCACCAATTCTGCTTTGGTTTTTTAGTGAACCACAAATAGACCTCACAATACATGAAAAAAATGCAAAAGGGAGAAAGTGGAGGGGATATAAAATCAATGGCACTAGAACATATCAAATTATTATCATTTTTCGTCTATTCATATATACTGATGGGTCATAAAACTCAGGGGTCACTGGTGCAACCTTTAGAGTTTAAGTATGGAAACAAAGGGAGATAATGCAACGTCAGTGTACACTGCAGAGCTAGTGGCTATACAAATATTTCTTCAAGGGAATGAGGATCTGTAAAGGAGGTTTTATTATGTTCAGATTCAATGTTTTCAAAATTGTTCAATCATGCAGAAATTATATATTGACAGAAATTTTGATTTGTTTATAGACTAAAGAATGTGGGAATATTGGTGAGGTTTTTTGTACCAGCCCATGTTGGGATTCAGGGTTATGAGATGGTAGATCAAATCTCTAAAGAAGCATTTCAACTAAATAATATTTTAGAAGCAAACAATAAAAATCATAATCTAAGTAGGAAGGAATATACAATATTTACGAGATTAAGAATTGGACAAACTAGGCTCAATGCAACATCATAGGTAAACACAATACAGGTCTTTGTGATCATCTGATCTGTGTCAGAAAATGGAGACAGTGAAGCATGTTTTAATGACATATGTGAGTATCAGCAGGAAGAATATCATATATTAGAGAAGTACAAGACGGTAGATATTACAGAATTCACAATGCGTAATATTTGAAATGAAGGGACAAAACTGGTATGTTAATAATAGCAATAATGAGTTTCTTAAAAAACACCGCGTTAATTAATAGAATTTAACCAGTATCATGCAGATTATCATTGTCACACTCCAGTACAGTAGGTGGCGGTGTGCACCTTTAAAGTTGGTTTGCAACCCGCCAGTAAACCCACAAAAGAAGACGAGACAAGACGAGAGAAATTTATGGGGAGAAAAGACGCGATTTTAGCGTTTCTTGGGGTTTCTTGAAGTGTTTAAAAACGAGAATCTTGCCTGCAATCAGAAGTACAGCCAGTATTTCTACCCCGAGGAGGTGGTTAGTACAGAGCCCCTCTGGTCACCCCCTGGATAAAAGAAAACAATCCGTGATCACGGTTTTGTAATTCGTCCCCTCAGTTTATAAACCGTACTCACGGATTATTAAACTGTTCCCTCAGTTTTACAAACCGTGCGCTCGGATTAATAAACCGTACGCACGAGTTAACAATCCGTGCTCTTAGATTTGTAAACCGTACCCTCAGTTTTTGCAATCCGTACCCACGAATTTATAAACCGTGCGCACGCTTTTGCAATCTGTTCTCACAGTTTTGCTAACTGGATTTGTAGCCCCTCCCTCATTTTAGAAATCGCTATTCATTCTTATTCATTCTTTCCAAGTTTGCTATTAATGTTTGATATTTTCGGAAATTAATAAAGTTTAAACTGTTTTATACGTTCCTAACTGGAAACGTGCTTTAATATTTACGAAATATTTTAATCGGATGCTACAGTAAACAAATATCTTTGTGTAAAATTAACATATGTTATTTAGATTTATTCATCAAATAAAATAAATATTTAACTAACAAATGATTTCTACATATCCTTAATATTTTAATCAATATATTTGAGAATGCCACACTTAGGCTTGCTATATATTTTCGTTTTTAATTGCTCATTTCAAATTCATATTTTATGTATTTAACATCAGCTTATTAGGTAAGATTAAAAGATTATTAAGAGCTGCACAATTATATACATATAAGTTTTATATACATATAATTCTTAATTATTGTAAATCAATATTATTATATCTGATTATCAATATATTTGAGAATTTCACACTTAAATATTTACACGTTTTAAAACTTATAATAATAATTGCTCATTTAAAATTAATATTTTATGTATTTAACATCAACATAACATCGACAATCAAACATTTTTACATTGTAGCCTATTATTTGAGTAAATATAGGCAAACAAAGTAGATCACGTGTTAATTTAAAAATCAACAAAGCAAATGGGTTTTATTCAGCAGCAGATGAAATTGCGTCTTTTGCAGACAATAAACATCTCCGAATCTCCTCAAAAATCCTGGTAAGTGTGGAGTATGAGTAATTACATTTACAATATGGTGCAGGATTCTGCTGATCCACCTGTCTGGAATTAAGGGACTGGACACACCAAAACTTTTAAACGCGGCTGAAAACGCCTTGAGGACGCCGAATGCCAGCTGTTTTTCAGCTGAGTGCCAGCTTTCTTCAGCTAAGCGCTTTGGTAGCTCTGATACGTCAGCTGTGAGACGGTTGGTTGCTGTGATACTTGTCCCGCCCCACCTCCACTGTGATTGGACGGCCGCGTGAGAACTGACATTGACGAGCGGAGCTTTTCTTCCAAAGTTGAACATTTCTCAACTCTCGGCGCTCAGCACTGAGCGCGGAAAAACAGCCGGGCGCTGGTTTTCAGCGCAGAAGAAAACCGCTAGCTGCTGGCTTATTTGAAAAACGCTGAGCTTCCATTGAAATGAATTGAAAACATGCGCCGGCCGCGGGCGTAAAAGCGTTGGTGTGCACGCCCCCTAAGAAGTGATTCTGCAACCTCTCAGAGTTTATTCAGCTCATTGTATTTGTAACATGTACTGTTTGGCATTTTTGGAGTTTCATGATGACTGTAGAGTTATGTCATGTGTAAATAAATGTTCAATAAAATAATTGTGTACAATTGCTTTGTTCATCGTTCATAAAGGATGGTATGAAATAAATTCACTTTACATTAAGTAAATTCAACTCATTTTTTATTTAAATAAAATTCATAAAAAACAGCTACATCTACTTAACATTTGCAATTACTTATTTTTACTCAATTTTATTTTTAATAGGAAATCAATTTAATTATTGTTAATACCAGATTTAAAGCTTTCAAATTTACTCAGTATTTCTCATATACCCGCTCATTGTGCATTAAAAATATGACCAGAAATTGATTCTTTTACACACATTTCAAAGAGCACAGCTATTTTAACACTTTGGTGACCTAAATAAATACGTACAATACAAATAGTCACGATTATTCTAGCAGTATTTGCACAGAAAGCTGTTACCCAGTTAATATAACAGTATAACTTTAAGTATTCAGATAAAAAAACTTTACGCAAGGACAAAGACAATATTTAATTAACAAAGTACAAATTTTAAGTTTAAATATTAATAAACTCCAAACTTTTTTTTTTTAAGAGTTTCTCAGATGTTTGTCATCCCAGAAGTTTCCTTTGATGATTATTTTCTCATTGATTCTTAAATTAACATGTGATCTACTTAATTTCTAACTACTTTTTTGCTTACATTAGCTCAGATAATAAACATAATGTAAAAATGTTTCACCAAAAAATTAAGTAAATCATAATAAAGGTTTGGCATGAAGTTGATGTTAAATGCAAATATTATTGATTTACAATAATTAAGAATTATAGGTATATAAAACTTATATGTTTATAATTGTGCAGCTCTTAATAATCTTTTAATCTTACCTAATAAGTTGATGTTAAATACATAAAATATGAATTTGAAATGAGCAATTAAAAACGAAAATATATAGCAAGCCTAAGTATATTGATTAAAATATATAGGATATGTAGAAATCATTTGTTAGTTAAATACTTATTTTATTTGATGAATAAATCTAAATAACATGTTAATTTTACACAAAGATATCTGTTTACTGTAGCATCCGATTAAAATATTTCGTAAATATTAAAGCACGTTTCCAGTTAGGAACGTATAAAACAGCTTAACACGGTTTAAACGTTATTAATTTCCGAAAATATCAAACATTAATAGGACACTTGGAAAGAATGAATAAGAATGAATAGCGATTTCTAAAATGAGGGAGGGGCTACAAATCCAGTTAGCAAAACTGTGAGAACAGATTGCAAAAGCGTGCGCACGGTTTATAAATTCGTGGGTACGGATTGCAAAAACTGAGGGTACGGTTTACAAATCTAAGAGCACGGATTGTTAACTCGTGCGTACGGTTTATTAATCCGAGTGCACGGTTTGTAAAACTGAGGGAACAGTTTAATAATCCGTGAGTACGGTTTATAAACTGAGGGGACGAATTACAAAACCGTGATCACGGATTGTTTTCTTTTTTCCAGGGGGTGACCAGAAGGGCTCCGTAGGTTCGTTATTTCTTCGGACTGTTTAATGTAAGTTTGGAGGAAAAGAGCTACACAAATGTTTGTGATTTGAATAGGATGAGGCTTGTAAAATGCAGATGTGAAGTACTGTTGCTTTTAAAAGGACATTTTCAAGTATCTACTTTGTGTTTTTCTTTTACTTCACTATATTATAATATAACACAATACTTTAAAGCCACTATATTTCATACACGTTGATATAGTGCAGGAGTAGTGAGTAAGTACTTCATTACTTTACATCTCTGGTGAAATTTTAAATAAATTTTGATACGCCAAGTTTAAAACACGTGAAACAAATAGATCCTGCTAGAATACATTTTCTGAACTGTTTTATGACTTGGTGGCTTTCATTGAATGTATGTCGGTGTTGTGTGAAATTCTGTCCCCGTGAAAAACTGTCCCAATGGGCGGGGCATACATGCATATTCATAGGTTCGCTCCGCTTTGGAACCAGCGATTGGATTGCAAATTCTTGTGTGTTTTCCACCTCTTTTTGGATATATTATTTCTATAAGGTAATAAAGCCGAATGATCATATGCCTTGTTTAGATGCACAATTGAAGAGTTTCGTTGCAAAACGAGATAAATCCATTTTTTTACATTTTTGACAAACATGTATTATGCTATCATGTTATGATTTTGTTTTATGGTGCTATTCACCTTATTTTTCACGACAACAAGGGCGGCGCCATTTCGCTCATTTTGTCAACGTTCTTCCGGCCGCATAGACGATGAGCAGCTGAGGCAGTGACTGAAGGCGACGCGTTAAGCTTAAAAAGCTCACTCGAGCGCCTTTATGTTTCTTTCTTACCAATTTTAAGCCAACTAAGGAACACCCTTATCCCAAGTAATGGTTCGACTACGATGTTCCGGTAACTTTAAACCACGCCGGGTGTTGAAAAGGTGGCCAGTTTCAGGTAAGCTATCTTAACTAACTTTGTGCTCGTTCGCCTAAAGTTAGATTTGTGAAGTCCGTTCTACAAATACACTTTAGATCAGTAACGTTAGTTTATAAAATGCAACTATTTGAATGGTTTTAATTGTCCACCTATATTTTTATATTTACGATAGTACAACGAGATATTATAGTACATTGCATTCTTACAGTAGCCCACGTGATTCCTACAAGTTACTGAGATTTCAGATGCTAGAATGTCAGTTCATTCCTCATTCAGATATTGATAATGACCTATTAAACAACGTATTATTTAACACTGAAGTTAAAGGTTGTGTGTATGTTTCTGTCTCTTTTTAATGCATCTCTCTCTTACACTCTGTTCTGTTTAAGTATGGGTGCCATTTATATATTAATTCTCATGATGCAAGTTTATTTTAAATACTAACATAAAACTGTTTATGGTTATATTGTTTTCACAGATGCATTGATGGGTAACACTTTACAATAACAGTACATGAATAATCATGTACTAATACATAAATTAATAATTACTTTAATATGAAGTAATGATAAGTTAAGCCATGTACTAATCAATAACTAACCATAACTATGTCATGAGTCATATGAATTCATGCATGAATTACAGCCACCTTAACTACTCATTAATACATGTTTGTTAGTTAATGCATTAATTAACACTTTGGGTAACCGAAATCAAGCATGCTCTAGAACAGTGGTTCCCAACGGTTCGCAGGATCTGATAATTTTAGAAACAAAAGATATTTTTCAAATTCATGTGCTCACAATACCAAGATAGCAGGTAGTTAAAGTATTTTATTATGTAAGATAATTGTTCTCTATTTTTGTGTGCTTGTCAATGTAGATTGCAAAATCAAAAGGAAGGTGGATGTAAACGTTACGGCCTACAACAGGCTGTCCGCTCGTTGCAATTGTGGTCTGCTGCTTTTGGCTCTGTCAAAATATTTCAGTTAAAATCATTCTGACTATTCCTCAGAAATGACAAACATGTTAACCAAAGTCACAATGCCAAATGTATAGTGTTCATATAAAGACCATCAAACCGTCAATCATACCAGTTTATTTGTGAAAGATATCTTGATGTTATTTTAATTATTGTTTATTTAATTTTTCGCATTGTATCAGGATCAGCGTTCAGCCAGGGGCGGATCTACGGGTGGATTGACAGCTTGCCCACCCAATCAGATTCATGGAAATACATTATGTTTTTTCATTCAAACCGTAATTCTTCAACCATTTGAACTATCAAAAAAATTTGAATTGCTCCTAAAGAAAACAAATTGCGCTTTTGGCAATATATGGTTTATTACGGTAATGTCTTGCTTTCCGTCCACCAATCGCTGCTGTCATCTAGAGCGGAAGAGGCGGGTTTGTGGAGAGCGCGGTAGGTTAGATTGCAATGAGTAGCAGATTCGCGTGAACGTGTGGATCACTGCGGTAAAGAAAAGACTTCTAAATAAAAACGGTGTACACCAGCAACACTAAAGTTAACTCGCTCTTGGTGGCTCGGGACTCGACGGCCCGACTGGACTGTTTAAGTTGATTTTCAATAAAGCAGTGTTGAATTTTTTGCTTCTGGGTCCTCTATGTTTCAGAACCAGTGCTTAGGTAAGCCACAGGCGTTTAGCTAAATAAATGCTCAATGCTTAAATAGTTCATCGTAAATCGTTGTAATATGCTTATGACTTGCGAATGTTATGCTTATTTAATTGAAATAAACCAAGCTTAATGATGTATGCAGTCTGCATATCCGACCTACGGAGGATGCAGCCTTCTGTTTAAGAGACGGCCGATTGTAATACAGTTAGACTGAATAACGTAATTCCATCTTAAAATGTACAAAACTGACGGAAAAAACACAGTCATTTTATCTTCCCAATTAACGCAAGTTAAAAAAAGTATGTATTTTTCTGGCCCGCAGATGTATAGATGCCCACCTATCAAAAACACTTTCTGCCTCCGCCACTGGGTAACTTATATTTTTATTTGTTAATGTATGATAAGGTCATGACTTTACTAAGGGGGCACATCATTACTAACTCATCGTTAACTACTCATAAACTAACATAAATTCATGATTTATTAATGTATGATTAGGTCATGACTTTACTTGAGGGGGCACATCATTACTAACTCATCGTTAACTACTCATAAACTAACAAAAATTCATGATTTGTTAATGTATGATTAGGTCATGACTTTACTTGAAGGGGCACATCATTATTAACTCATCGTTAACTACTCTTAAACTAACATAAATTCATGATTTGTTAATGTATGATTAGGTCATGACTTTACTTGAGGGGGCACATCATTATTAACTACTCATAAACTAACATAAATTCATGATTTGTTAATGTATGATTAGGTCATGACTTTACTTGAAGGGGCACCTCATTATTAACTCATCGTTAACTACTCTTAAACTAACATAAATTCATGATTTGTTAATGTATGATTAGGTCATGACTTTACTTGAGGGGGCACATCATTATTAACTCATCGTTAACTACTCTTAAACTAACATAAATTAATGACTTGTTAATGTATTATTGTGTAGGCCCTACACAATGACTTTTCTTGGAGGGGTACATTGTTAAAAAGTTATCAATTACACATTCTATACAAATTTAGCTCATCAAAATCCTAATTTTTGGTGGTTTTAAAGGAGAGGAGCAAATGTGAAAATTGGTCAGAAATTTGGAAGGGGTAATAATGGCTTAAAAGAAGAACAAGACAGATACTGTATGTGCATTTTGATAATAATACGAGCCAGTTCACACAATAACCATCGTCTGTAGGCTAACACTGATTTAAATTTAGAAAGAATAGCGTCTTTCACTCTTAATGGCAGCAGTGGAACTAATTTTAATTATTAATCCATAATTGCACATTTAATGATTAAGGTTAACTGTAAATGTTGCAAGACATCCATTGCCATTCAATGTTTTTAGCTCAGCTGCAGGAGCAAATGTATAAACAGTTTTGCATTAACAAAAGTTATTTTCGTTCTTCTAGAGAGCTTGTTTGATATGTGGTACGCAAAGTGTTAATTAATGCATTAACTAACAAACATGTATTAATGTGTAGTTAAGGTGGGTGTAATTCATGCATGAATTCATATGACTCATAACATAGTTACGGTTAGTTATTGATTAGTAAATAGCTTAACTCATCATTAGTTCATATTAAACTGATTATTAATGTATGTATTAGTACATGATTATTCATGTACTGTTATTGTAAAGTGTTACCCATTGATGTGTAGTGATGCAGTGGACAACTGTGAGGATGATACAATCAACATGTTCCTAAACTGTGATGCAGAAACAAAATGGGAGGATCCATCCGTCTCTGACCACAACTACACTTTAAAATCACAACTCAACCTGAAGCAACCTACATCTGATATGGGAAAACAATGGTGCAGTTTCCCTGACAGGGCTTATCCTGGTCCCAGGCTAAAATGCATATTTGAGCTACAATAATTTAAAAACACCTTTTACTGACATACCTCAACATATATGAGTGCCATTGTTTTGTCACAAGATGCGCACCAGTCTTGTTTTTTTGTAGGGTTTGTTTGTAAAAACTAAAATGTCCTAATATAATTAAATCCTAGTCCTGTAAACCCTGTCCGAGAAACTGCTTCAATGTGTTGAGCTGGCACAAATGTACATATCTCTGCTGAGAAACTACCATCTTTGTGTCAGCTTTACAGAGGGTTGATATTGCATCCATTACACAGTCGCCAAGCACTTTACCAGTACATACACCAACAGCTTCCAGAAATACGCTTGGGATCAGCTCCTGATGACTCTGATAAAACTGTGTCTTAATTTATTGCAGGGTGGTCTTGCTTTACCTGTTGTAAAGTTACATTAAACCTTCATATGTGATCAGATGTCATGCAGTGACATTAAACATTTACAGTGTGATCAGATGTTATGCATTTATATTAAACCTTTACAATGTGATCAGATGTTGTGCAATTATATTAAACCTTTACAATGTGATCAGATGTTGTGCAGTTATTAAACATTTACAGTGTGATCAGATGTTTTGCATTTAAATTAAACCTTTACAATATGATCAGATGTTGTGCAGTTATTGTGATGTATCAATTTGAGGAAACACACAAGAGGCCGTCAATCTCTTTGCTCAGATTACTTTTTTACTCACTGCTTGAACCAGAAGCACTCGTACAACGTACACAGACCACGCCTCCCTTAGCTACGGGGAGATACTGAGTCAAAATGCAAAACTTGAAACATTCAATACATCACATTTACCCTCCCTTTTAAACAAAGGTACACTCGGCTTCATCAGAAACTGCACATAGCAAACCCCAACACAATTATTATTGTTTCAACTAACAACAACAATAACAATTTTTTTTTTTTATAACAGTAAAATGCCAAACTACATTCAAGACACTAACAGTCCTATACTGTAGCTATTACAAACATGTCAGTTTCATGTATTACAAGTCCAAACGTTTAGGTGGTTTTCTAATCCTGGAAGAACGACGTGGACTCTAAGTAACCCCCGTAACCCCCCCACAGTCCTTTTGAGGAAACTCAAAAACTGCTTGTTTCTCCTCTTCGGATGCACAGGGTTGAACAGAAGTGTCCACCTCAGAGTCATCAGTCTCTTTAACAAGTTCATCTTCTACAAACCTGGGTCTCAACTGATCACCATGTCTCCTGAAAGTGACATCAGTGTCTCGTCCCTGTACCTGGTAAGACACTGGACCAGTTTGCTTTACTATCACACCTGGAACCCATTTGTTCCCTCCTCCTGTGGTATTACGAAGATAAACTGAGTCTTTTTCAGAAAAAGACCTCTCCACTGCACGTTGGTCATGATAGAACTTCTGTAAATACTGTTTCCTACGAACAGTGACAGTGACATCTGGATGAACAAAATCCAGACGAGTGCGTACATGACGGTTCAGGAAAAGATCCGCTGGTGATTGACCAGTAGTACAGTTTGGGGTTGTGCGATACTGCATCAAGAAAAGCGAGATCTTATCTTCCAAGTCCATTGTCAAATGTGCAAGTTTCTTCATTCCATTTTTAAAAGTCTGCACATACCCTTCTGCCAGACCATTGGTAGCAGGATGACCCGGAGCACTCGTTGAATGGAGAATACCATTTAGCTGCATAAAGTTTTTGAAATCCACAGATGTAAATTGTGTTCCATTGTCTGTCACAATGTGCTCCGGCAGTCCGTATGCTGCAAACAACCTCCTTAGTCTTGTGATGGTCGCTTGTGAGGTAAGGCTAGGCATTTTAAACACTTCCAACCACTTTGAATACGCATCTACAAGTATCATGAATGTGTGTCCCTGGAACGGACCAGCAAAGTCTATGTGTAGTCTTTTCCAGCTTTGACCTGGAAATTCCCATGGGTGTAATGGAACTTGACGGGGTGTTTTTTGTTCCATCTGGCACGACTCACATGTTTTACTGACTTGTTCCAGATCTGCATCTACTTTAGGCCACCACACATATTTGCGAGTGAGAGCTTTCATCCTCACGATTCCTGGATGACTCACATGTATTTCTTTAAGCACAATTTTTCTCAGTTTATCTGGGATTATCACTCTGGTGCCCCAGAGCACACATCCTCTTTCTGTAGACAATTCATCCCTGCGTGAGTGAAAAGCTTTCAAACTCTCGTCCACACTCCTTGGCCAACCATCCATTACATACTTCAGGACTTTGGATAACACCTTGTCTCTACGTGTGACGCGTGCCACCTGATCAGCATTCAGAGGAGCTTGTTCAAAATGTTCGGCAATTAAAGCATGAACATTCTCTGACAAAGCCGCTGTGCCGACATCCGTCGTGTCGGGTAAGGGAACCCGTGAAAGTCCATCCGCATTACTGTGTTTCTCAGAAGGACAGTATTCAATATGATAATCATAAGCTGAAAGAATGATCGCCCACCTCTGAATCCTGGCCGCTGCCATGGTAGGTAGACTTTTATGTTCTCCGAACAAAGTCAATAAAGGTTTATGGTCAGTTACCATCTTGAACTTCCTTCCCCACAGATACTGATGAAACTTTTTAACTCCAAAAATGAGCGCCAGTCCCTCTTTCTCAATTTGGGAGTACTTTTTCTCGGCTGGCGCAAGTGTTCGTGAGGCATAAGCCACAGGACGTTCCTCTCCAGTGGGCATGGTGTGTTGTAAAACTGCTCCAATACCATATGCTGACGAATCGCAGGCTAAAGTGAATGGAAGACTGGTATCGTAATGTACTAGAACGCTTTCGTCCGTCAGCAGATCTTTGCATTTTTCAAACGCACTTTGTTCTGACTGTTTCCATTCCCAGGTTACATTATCTCTCAACAGCCTGTAGAGAGGAGCTGCCATGGTACTTTGGTTAGGCAAAAAACGTCCATAGTAATTTACCAAACCCAGAAATGCTCTTAGCTCCTTTACACAGGTAGGTGCAGGTGCGTCCTTGATCGCTGTAACCTTGTCTGGCGATGGATGAAGCCCCTTACTGTCTAACACAAATCCCAGGTACTCAATTTGTTTTTTTCCAAACTCACATTTTGACTTCTTCACTCTCAAACCATTCTCCTGAAGTCTTTTCAACACTGCTTGTAGCCTCAGCAGATGTTCCTGTTCTGTCCTTCCAGTGACCAGTAAGTCATCAAGGTATACGACAACATCCAGATCTTTCATTATGTTCTTAATGATTCTTTGAAAAATCGAGGGAGCTGAACTGACACCAAATGGTAATCTACTGTAGACAAATAATCCTCTGTGTGTGTTAATGGTCAACAGCAGTTTGCACTCAACCTCAACAAGAACCTGCTGGTACGCTGATGCTAGGTCTATTTTAGAAAACACTGTTCCTCCACTGAGCGTAGCCATCAACTCTTCAACCCGGGGTAATGGATATGTTTCTGTGATAGCTGCTTGATTCACTGTCAATTTATAGTCTCCACACAGTCTTATGGTTTTGTCTTTTTTTATTACCGGTACAATAGGTGCTGCCCATTCACTGTGTTTTACAGGTGAGATTATTCCAGCTTGCTCCAGTCTGTCCAATTCTGCATCAACCTGAGCCTTCATGGCAAAAGGCAGTGGGCGAGCTTTACAAAAACGTGGGGAGACTTCAGGATTTACCAGTATCTTTGCCTTAAGCCCACTGAGTTTGCCTAGTTCATCTTTGAACACATCTGGACACGAATCTAACACCTCTTGAAGTGTCTTTGGTTGAGGCACTTGACTGACATGTTTAATTTTTTTCCAATTCAAGGTAAGCTTTTGTAGCCAATTTCTGCCACACAGAGCTGGCCCCTCCCCTTTTACTACAATTAAGGGTAGCTGTTCACTTTGTCCCTCATAGCTCACTTGCGCTTTAAACTGTCCCAATACAGGCATAATCTCTCCTGTATAAGTCTTAAGTTTGACTCCTGCGACCTCTAGTGGCTCAGTTGCGAATGCTGCTTGGAACATTTCCTCCGATATGATACTCATGGCTGCTCCAGTATCAATTTCCATCATTATTTCTTTGCCATTTACCTTAAATGTCTCTGTGAATGACTTTTTTTCCTTCTCATCACTTAACAGCGAAAACATGGGCAACTCAGCTTCCTCTGCTTCCACATACTTAGTGTTTTTGTCAGCAAAACGATTACTTTTTCCCCTTTTTCCTCTGCATGCTCTTTTAATGTGGCCAATTTTCCCACAATTATGGCACTGTGCACTTTTGAAACGACACACCTGCGGGCTGTGATCTTTGCCATGACATCTGTAACACATCTTTTCTCTGTGATCGGGATGTCGTGCTGCACGCGCTTCCACTTTATGCACTTCCCCTGGGCGCGAGTCATATCCTCTCAGCTGCTGCGTGTCTTTTTCTGCCGTCTCCATGCTCAATGCGATTTCAAACGCACGTGCAAACGTCAGATTCGACTCTGACAGGCTTCGTTGCGGATTCCGCTTACAAAACGGTCACGCAATGACTCATCCAATGTTGCACCGAACTCACAGCTCACAGCACATTGTTTCAGATCCGCTGCATATTCCGTCACAGATTCATCAACTTTTTGGTTGCAATGATTGAAACGAAATCTTTCCGCAATCAGCAATGGTTTCGGCTCGAAATGGCTCTTTAAGATGTCCACAATGTCTTTGTACGACTTATCTTTTGGCTTTTCAGGTTGCACCAAGTTTCTCAGTAAACCGTAGGTGGATGCTCCCATCACACTCAGCAGGGTCGCAACCTGTTTCTCCTGGTTAATATCGTTTGCCACGAAGAACTGTTCCAGCCGTTCGATATACGCCGACCAAGATTCCACTTTCGGGACAAACTCACCTAAGTTTCCCACAAGCGCCATATTTAAACTTTATCCTCATCGCCAATTTTTACTGTGATGTATCAATTTGAGGAAACACACAAGAGGCCGTCAATCTCTTTGCTCAAATTACTTTTTTACTCACTGCTTGAACCAGAAGCACTCGTACAACGTACACAGACCACACCTCCCTTAGCTACGGGGAGATACTGAGTCAAAATCAAAACTTGAAACATTCAATACATCACAGTTATATAAACCTTTACAGTGTGATCAGATATTATCTGTAAGGAATTTCTTAAACCATATGTGAGCTTTGTAGATTCCACTTAAAAGGATTTAAGTCTCCTGATTTGAAGGAATAAGTGTTGGCAAGTTTGCAAATGAATTCTATCATGGTACCACATAAAAACGAAATAGTTATTGGACTGGTTAAGGTGCACATTTGCTTTAAAAAAGACGAAATCACTGTGTAAATATTGGTAGGCATAAGTACTTTAATAATTTCCAATGCTGATCCATCAACTCCTGACAGGACGAGGTAATATGTCCCATAGGTTACTTGCCGCGGCCGCTTCATATTGTCTAACCACGAGACGATTGATGGGACGATAAGACTATCCGAGCATCTTATGAAGTTTTCTCCGTGCTCCTTATTTAAAACATTAACAGCAGTAGCGATATTTGTCATTTGGCTAAAGTTATAGTGAACTACAAACAATCTTCTAACCCCCAAACTACCGAATGCACTGTGCCATATTAGCAGCGGAAGTCGGTTGACAAAATGCGGAAGAGCGAAGAATTAAAAAGGGGCGTGGCGGAATAAGGTGAATAGCTGTATTTTTTAAGTTATGAAGGTTTAAATCAAAACAAACCAACTGCAGTTGCATTGAAATTACAATTAAAAAAACGGTCATCTCGTTTTGCAACGAAACTCTTCAATTGTTTACATTCTTCACATAATAGGCTAAAATGCTTTGCATGTGCGTTTTGTAAGAACACTTTTTCATGGCTATACAATATCATTTTTTCTATTTAGCCTACGTTTATAATGCTAAACAGCAAACTAAAGCACGGAACGAGCACGTATTTCTCCTCATTGTTTTTTGTTGTTGCGATAGTTCATCTCTTGTTTTGTAGTGTATTTTGCTGCATTATTTGCATGCACTGCAATAAATCATATATGTAGCTAACTGCATGTTCAAATAAAGATTTTTATTATTATTATTATTATATTTATGTATTACATTTTTATATAACGTTTCCTGGTGTTGTTTTGCCTCTTGCCAGTTTCCCAGTTGGAATTTAGAGCCTTAACGAAAAAGCCTTGCAATAATTGAAAATGACATTTCTTATTTATTCAGATTTGCAAAAACATATTTTCTTACTGTTAAAGTAAAGACAAGAAACTCACTCTTGTCTTTAGATTAATCACATATCATGATAAAGTTAGTTATCTTTATTGACAGACTCGAAGTCCAAATATACAAACACACACAATAAACAAACATCCATAAGATATAAAAGGCTCACACAATATACAAACATCCATAAACAACCACAATCAAACATAACATAAACTACACATAGCACAATGTGCTCACTGCTTAAAGCATACTCATATTTTCTTATAAATTATACACATGTATGTGAACATTACTCTATTGCAGGATTTCTGTAAATAAAAATGGTCTTACATATTTGAAAAGCTATTTACCTAAATACAAGCCTTGCCTAATGCAAAATGTGGTTGTTTCCCTGTGAGCTAAGAGGCTAATTTGGACCAAGACAAAAAGGTAATTTTGATTGGAATCTAGGCCATAAAAAAGCTGTAGTCACTTGAAAACACACACAACACACATGAAGACTCAACTTTTCTCATTGTAATTACTGGAAAAATACATTAAGAATTACATTCCATATGTAATATGTTCTTTGTTTATGCACATACACAAAATGTTACAAAATAAACATAAATGATTAAAGTAACACAGATGTACTATCCAACTTTTGTACATAGGCCTATAGGCTACTGCCAAAACTGGGTGATGCAATCGAGCGTCCTCTCTAGACAAATCTGTATGTAGTGCAATCTGTATGTATTGTAATATGGGTCAGATAAAAATGTGGCATAATCTGCACGTAAATCGACCCACACAGAGTATTTACATGTGATGTTAAATGCCTTACACTTGGGGAAAGTGATAAAGGTGAGGTAAGTTATGTGATGCAACCCATTCATATTTATACATCTAAACATTGCACTTGTTTTTTTTTTGTTTAATCAATTGCATTCTATGTGTAAATCAATCCCCTTTTTAGATAGAAGTGTGAATAAAACTTATCAATGCATTATCTGGTAAGTCTGACATTACTTACTGAAAAATCCTCCCAGCCATTGAACCTCTGGAAGGGCAGTGCCATTTTAATGAAAAGGCTTTAAAGGAGCAATTCACCCGTAGAAACATTAATCTTTATTGAAAGTGCGTCATATTTGTAGTCGAAATGTTAAATACATTTCGAATTTGGTGCCTATAGACCGAGAAAAGGGGTGTTTGTAGTCTCACCCCCTCAACAAAGATATTGGACTTCCTGCTTTCAATGATGCAAAATGATGACTTTTACATCATTGAAAGAAGGAAGTGCAACACTGAAATCTATATTTCTCCTGTCTCAGCGGCAACTGAGGAAATGATGCACGACCATTCAAAAACATGACTGGGGTTCTAACTATACAAAGCTAAATGCAAATGGGTGAAGTGTCCCTTTAAGAAATGCTAAATTCTTGAAATGGATATTTTATGTTAGCAATGAATTAGTGAAATAAACTCTTGTTACAACATGCATCTGTACTGCTGCTGGATCCAGGGGAGTATGATGTGCTGATTGGGTCAAATAATGAGAAGAACACTCATGGTCAGTTTCTTTTCATTCTCATCTTCTCTTTATCACTCTGTTTAAAAACATGTCATTATCTCATTCGGGAAGAAAATTAAAATGTTGTTTTTATATTTTGGTCTCTCTTCCATTTTTGCCTTTTAGTAACACAGGAAAACACTCATAAACATATTTAAGCTGGTCTGAACAATGTTGGTCTTGCAATTAGGTAAATAACCTTTAAAAAAAATGTTAGGCCATTTTTTTACAGGAATCCTGCTTTAATAGAGTCCTTTGAATGATTGCAATGCTCTTTTCGTTAAGGCTCTATAAAGTCCAACTCAAAAAGGAAACAAAATAACAGCAGAGAACATTTAAAATTTTTATTTATACATGCAGTTAGCCATATCCCTGCCGAAAAAAACCAATAGAAACCATTACAGAAATTATAAGTGTTTCCATTACAAAACCATTACAAACCATTAACCATTAAAACTTTAAAAACCATTACAGATTGCGTAATGGTCTCTATTGTTTTTTCAGCAGGGATTTGAGTTTTATTGCAGTGCATGCAATTAATGCAACAAAATACACTACAAAACAAAACATTAACTATGGACAAGATACAACAAAAACAATGAGGAGAAATATGTGCTCGATTCGTGCTGTAGTGTTTAGCATTATAAATGTAGGCTAAATAGCAAAACCGATATTGTTTAGCCATGAAAAAGTGTTCTTACAAAACGCACATACAAAGCATAATGTAAACAATTGTACATATGAACAAGGCATATGATCATTCGGTGTTATTACATTGTATAAATATCTAAAAAAGAGCTGGAAAACACACAAGAATTTACAATCCAATCGCTGGTTCCAAAGCGGAGCGAACCTATGAATATGCATGTATGCCCCGCCCATTGGGACAGTTTTTCACGGGGACAGAATTTCACACAACACCGGTTCCTCTCGTGTTCACACAGGTGTAAAAACAAGTTTTGAAATCTAGAATGTTTCACATTCAATTTTATGACTAAAAACAACTTCAGTTAAAGAAATAAGTAGATGAATATTTACACCTTTTGCTTACACCTTATAATCAACAAGTCATTTAAATTTTGTATTTTTTATCTTGAGTACGGTAGGGATAAGTTTAAGTTTTTAACAGTGTATCTGACATAAACATTAAAGGGCGGTTTCCCGGACAGGGATTAGACTAGTCCTAGACTTAAACACTTTTAAGAGCTCTCCAAAATAAAAACAACTTTCACTTACAGATCTTAAAATACATCAGGGCCCTTTGTTTTACTTCAAGATGCACACAGGTAATGTTTTTAGTAAGGCATGTTGTTTAAAACTAGTTATATTTCCTAATTAAACTAAGGCCTAGTCCTGGATTAAGCTAATCCTGGTCCGGGAAACCGCCCCTAAATCCTGAAACAGATCTCTCTATGAATGTTTTACTGACAAAGTCTCTCTAAAATCTCCAGTCACACCCATAAAGTGATTGAGACCTTCAGTGAAGCTCCTCCTACAACAATCCACCAATAACACACAGAGAAATCACTTCATGTGTGACAACTGAAATCTGAGAGGAGCTCGAGAAGATGAGAGATCCACAACCATGCAGAATAAAGACTGAAGAAACTGAAGAACAAATAGGTTGGTGTCTGTTTTTCAATCTTTATTATAATAAAAAATTGGTATTGAGAAACATAAATCCATGAGATGATAACTTTCTGCATCCATAATAGTTTCAGTAGAATTAGATTGAAACATCAGGGGCCCGTTCTTCGTACGTCGCTAACTCGGTTAGCTGGATTTGATTGTTGATGATTTGGCATGATCTTGGATTATTTGGTTCTTCGAAGCTCATCCTAGACTTGCTGTCATAGTGACAGGTCCGTAAGCTCAAACCTGCTCAGGAGCAGGCTTATTTCACGTAAACAAGATTAGTTTGTACCTTTTTAAGCGGATGTGATACGGAAAGTCTGACGCAGCCGCGTATTCTCCATTATACGAATGCAATCTGCGTAAGATGCATGATTAATATAAAGAGCTTTTCAAATTCAACACGTAATAAAAAAAGGATAGATTAATTAAATCTTTTAGCGATGTTATTTAAAAAATATATAATATAACAAATACTCTTTTTCTGAACTTGTGCAACTTGTTTTTGTGTAACATGTGTTTTGATTATTATTCTTAAATGAATGAGAAGACAAACATGCTGATCACATTTATTTTAAATTTGTTTGAATTTTCCTTAATAAAAACAGGGATCCATTATTAATGAATAACTACACAGGAACAAATGAGTAATTAAACAATATTAACCTACTACTGTTAACTAACATGAAACTTTGATTAACGAACTGGTAAGTAATAGCACACAGATGAATGTGGTAGTTCACTATTAACTTATCAGTAACTACTATTTTTTTCATACTTCCCAAAGAACTACTAAGAAGTTTCATAATTCATGCAAAACTAAACGATAACTAATATAGGACAAATGACTAACACTACATTAACACATTTACTACTGTAAACTAATACACAAAACTGTTTATATTATCAATAGGTAAAAGCAGACTTGTTCTCATTGAAAGACTACTGGAACTTATAGATTATCCCCTTTAAGATTAGCTTTCCATTAACTACTATATGAATAACGGTAACCCGCTAGTAATGACTCAAGTGTTACTACATCATTCTAAAGTAATTACTAATTTTTGGGATCAGTATTCTAAAGTGAAGATCATGGTAACCCCCTAGTAATGACTCAAGTGTTACTACATCATTCTAAAGTAATTACAATTTTTTGGGATCAGTATTCTAAAGTGAAGATCATGGTAACCCGCTAGTACAACACAGTCTCACACCCTATTCGTCACATACTGCCGTTTGGTCATGACCCCCTCACGTCCATAGCGGACGTTGAGGGTACCCCCTATTCGTCGCTTGACAACGTAGAAGGGTCGTCCGATATTTGAATCCAAATTCCTCATCTTTGGATTTTGACGAAATGGGGGCATTCATGCCTGCGCTGCAAAGTATGTTTTAGGCGATTGATTTTATGGTTCAAATGTGTATTTTGCAGTAGCGTGCGGCTGTTACATTCATTGGTGCGGTGACTACATTTTCGTGGGGCAGAATCCCTTGTCTGAAGCGGTATCACGACTTTCTCTCTCTTTAAGTTATATATATATATATATATATATATATATATATATATTGTTCTACATTAAAATGACATGTTTACAGGACTGTATATTTGCTGTATGTTTAATTAAGATAGGACCCAGTCTCAAGGCAGTTCGTGTAATTTAATCTATTGATTCGTGTCCATGGACACGATTTTCCCCTTTTTTCGTGCCAGTCAGAACGACTTTCAATCTAATGTATTTCAATAGGAAGTATTTTTCGTGCCTGCACCACGTTTTTTTTGTCCTATTATTTTTTTCGTGTTTATAAGCACGAATTTAATCTAATGTATTGCAATAGTATATACCAGGGATTGTTTTACTTTATTTGTCATTAATTGATTACACTTTAAGCGCTACTTTACTCAACATTTAATCAGGAGATGTTTATCCTATAATATTGATTTTTCGATCGGTTTCGTGTGTCAAATACAAGAGTAAATACTACAGTACCCATGAGCCTTATCGACATCTACTATGGTGAAGGCACCAGCTAAAACTACATGTGGGCCCGCTGCAGATCACAATATTTTCTCAACACATGAACACTAACGTGTGCTTGATAATTCAACAATACGATGTTATGGCCATCAATTTTGATTGTTTCTACTTTGATTGTAAAAAAAATAAGTCAGTCTCGGACGCCTGCATTTCCCAGAATCCTCTCTGCCTCCGTTGCTATGGAATCTGAGCCAGTCCTCTTTGCTATTGGGTGATTTCTTCTTCGGTACTCGTGACAGGGATTCTCTCATTACGCGAAAATCACTGTCCAGGTAGGTGATGCTTTCGTTTAAAGTTCACTATTTGTTTAAATGTTATAATTCACGCCTTTCTTTTGGCATTAGGCTGACATTGCCATACCCGTACGAAAATTAACCATGTTTCTGTGGTAAAAGTGTAGTAACTACAGTTTGTGTATCGATTATTTGCAAAATGGTTTTACTAAACCAAACATGGTTTAACTTTTTTCCAAATTCATGGTTCTTTCTTAACTTGCAACCTATCTCTATATACTGCATCTGTTGTACCTGTCTGTCCAGCTGTGTGTTTTTCTTTCTGTCTTTGTCTGCTTTGCAATGGCCACCAGATATACCCCTCACAAACAGGATCCCCACTACCAAGAGGGGAGTCTCATGGCTCTTGAGCTGAACCATGACCACATTCTAGCTGAAGCCACGGTTAGAGTTTTTATTTACCTGTTAGTTTATACTTAAACATAATGGATGTGTGACAACTTAAAATAAAAATGATAAATATGGAAAAGAGATGAGTGTTGAAGATTTAATACGGTATATTGTAATAGCAACTTATTTAGCAACTAACATCCTATAATGTTCCGTGGCATGTTTTAATAAGGTAATATATTTTGGAAAAGAGAGGTTTCATCCCCTGAGTCTCAGAGACTTGGAGAATCTATGCCAAGGCTCATTTAGGTGTTTCAATACTTACACCATGCTGTGTTTCCTTTTAGTTGTTGCATGTCTTTCACGTCCTGTACCTTTATTAGTCTTACAAGAAATATTCACTTCAACACACAGAGAGCAGCTGTGGAGACGAAACGTTTATGCCCTAGAAGAGACCCTTCACAGACCTCTAAAAGGATCTTTGTTGGCTGGGGCAAGCCGAGGGGGAGGCAAGGAGGGTGACGCCAAGCCTCAGCTACAGGGTATATCTGAATTATTTCAGATTTGTAGGAGTTGAAATGTAAATGGTGGACCAAATCAAATTACGGAATAACATTGTAATTGTATTTGAGTATTAACAGTTTAAAACATTTAAATATGACAAAACACATAAGAAATAGAGTATAACACTTAAGTATACTATCATGTCAAGTACTTCGTTATGTCTTTACCAAATGCTTAACAGAAATACATCTGATTTCATAAACAGTTCTGTATATAATATGAAAAAGATCATGTATGTAGTGATAGCCTAACCTGTTCTGTGTTCTGTTACAGTCAGTTTTACAGGTTGAGTGCTTCCTGTCATCCAGTGTGGAGATTTCACTTAACTGTACCCTCAGCAAAACTAAATCCTCATGAGGAATTTGGTAAATCGCATTGATTAATTTGAGTTTAATATTATTTAGTCAATAATATTAAACTTTAATTACTTAAAGTATGCTTGCTAAGAATTAATGCACAGTGCCCTGCTATATGGTTTAAGATGCATGTTTTTGGGGGGGATTTGAGAAACTTGGATAACCAGATTAAAACACATTTAAGAGAAAAGTAAATCTAGGACCTTCTTGCTGTGAGGTGATAGTGCTAAACATTGAGCCACTATGCAATCCTATACAAAAAAAATCAAACCTAGAATCCAACTAAATCTTGAATAGTCTGGTTTAGTGTATTATTTTTATATGAGTTATTCACCTAGAATAATGTTAATTTATTTTTCTCCCTAGGTGCAGAGAGTGGTTCTGTGGGGACCGTGGTGTATTACGTCACAAAAAACAGCCACTCCACAATAGGGAATGTGTAATTTAATAGGTTTTTTGAATCCATCCGTGCAACCAAATGCATCATTAAAGGGGAAGATGGATATTGCACACAACACAAGGTATGTTCTCAAAAAAGCCCTAATTTTGATGTGTCTTCAGCCAGTAACAGGTAATCTAAACTAGTGGGTTTCTTTCTTTTTGGCAGTCGGCAAGATGACATACCGCTGTTGTAAACGCACAAACGTAATAATGCTTTCAGGCAAACCAATCATTTTAATTACCATCAATGGTAAAACCAATTCACAGTTTAGATTTTCATTTTAGATTTGATGTTTTTCACACTATGTTTTGATGTTTTCAATGCTGTGGCATTGTACTTTGCAGTAGAGTCAAAGTGCATTGTATAGCACATTACAATCCAAGTAGGGCATCGTGAGCAAGGCCTGTTGTGGGAGTCTAAACGGGGGTCAACTGCACACAATTTATGTTTAGTTATTATTTATTTATTTTGTGATTTTAGATATGTTCATCATTCACCAGTTCTCACTTCCCTGGACTTCAACCTTGCTACACACATGGTATCGTTATTAATCGAAACAAAGACAGATATCTTTATATTTTTGTTCTCTGCAGACAAACAAAAAATGTTAGCTGTTGCAAAGCAATTTGGTGAGTTAGCAAATGGTACTACTCGAGAAGTTAGGCAGAAGGAGTGCTATACTGGGATTATAGAAATTTATAAGATGTCTCTTAAACATTCACAATGTGCAGAATGAACTAACTGTTATAAAATATAGTACGTGGTAAATGTTTTTTTTTTTCCAAGGGCGTTTTGACTTGCATCAGCCACTGTATGTCTGTTAAACATGCAAACAGCAAAGGACCCCAGACCTGAAAGACCTTCTGAGGAGTGGATATTGACCAGCTTCAATAAACACCACCACACTTTACATACTGGACCTCCTGATCTCCTTTCAAGAACTCAAGGTCATCTCTCCAAGATTCTCCAGACAAGCCTTCGCAAAGCTGCTGGAGCATCGCACGAAGTGTGGAAGAAGAGTAAGTCTAAATGTTATCATTTTATTAAAAACTCCATAAGCAGACAATATCACAATTACTATTTCATTCTATATATCTTCCAGTCTGGATATATCAACGGCGATGCACTGCAACGCAGCTTCTTGGAGTTTTCATACACTTCATTTGAAGCAGACCAGCTCTGCTGTGGTGCTCCTTTCACCTGCCCAGCCTGAACGCTAGAATTGTTGGCTGCTTCAGCAGATGGAAACAGAAAGCTATATCGCTTTTGCCCAAACAGAAGGTGGTCTTTATTCCAGTATTTTTATTGGTTTATTTATTTACTTTAATTGATGGATTTCCTATTTTTCTTTCTTAGCTCTGGTGATCCTGTTTTTTGTTTTCTTTTTTGAGGGGCCTTTTGTGGCTGAAGACAGTGCGGTGTCTAGATTTGTCAACACCATACAAATAGCACTGAAAATGCAAGTTTTAATCATAACTTGACAAAATAGTTGTTACACAAAAAATCTTGTTCGGAGTTGATTTCTACTTTTGCCTACCAAGTACTCCTAAATCAAATTAGGAATAAATGCCATATACTGTATTGTATGACACCATCACTTTAATTTGATTTGTTGTGTTTGTTGTGTGTTTCATAGACTGTGGCTTGCAAATATTGGCCATACTTGAAGAAAGTTGCTAGTGTCCTTCCTGATCTTCAGGAGCTGACCTCAATGAAACCTTTCCTTAATGTCATGCATGCTTGAGCCACGCTACAACGTGTGAGGTATGTATAATATTTTTGCTTCATATGTACATGTGTAATGTACATTCATAAGAAATAGAAGTTAATGGCTTGACTACACTATTTAGATTCTTTTTGGCATAACCATTTCTTGTACAGGTTGTAAAAGCCCTTTGAAGACAAATGTGATATTGGGCTATATAAATAAAATTTATTTGAATTGAATTAGTCTTGAATTCTTAAATTAGGCTTCCACCATTTATTCACAGATTAAATGAAGTGGTAGGAACCAGGAAGGAACAGGGACAACCACCGGTGAGTGGAGCAAGTGAACAGCTACCTTTCACGTTGTGCCAGTACAACCAAATATATGTCCAAAGCAGGTGATCAGAGTGTTTGTAATATTTTTGCATACTTTTTTATATTGAGCATCATACCCTCATTATTTTCTTTCAACAGCACAGGTGGACATGATTACATTGCATGCAATGGGCTGGAACCATAAAAAAGTATCTCTCTACATCAGGCACCTTCCACAATATATGTGAACACACCTGCCTCAAAGTATCTAGTCTGCCTAGTAAGACCTTGATTAGCTGGATCAGGTGTGTTTGATTAGGGTTGGAATAAAACTCTGCAAAGACACCGGCCCTCCAGGAGCAGGAGTGGACACCCCTGTCCTAAGACCTGGTGTGTCCACATACATGGACATCACATTTTTTGTTGTTTGCATCATAATACTTTATTCTGTGTAACTGGAACCTGGTACACAAACGTGAACAATTACACTGCTTCATTTTCAAAAAAAAAAAAATATTTGGTTAATATATTTATTGGTTTTTCCTAACCCCAAATAGCTGGAAGAAATCTAAAATGCAAGCCAAACCAAAGCTCGGGTCTTAGGAGGTTAAACAGTTGGTGACATCTCCTGCCACCAAAAACAAGCCAACTTCATCTCACCATCAGATGTTATTGCACATTTATGTTGTGTTTATGTTTATTATAGTTTCTTTGCAGGAACCATACATATCAAGTTCAGGAAAGTTGTTTAAACCATTAAAATGGCTTTTATATACAAATGTATCCTCTGAAATGTTTGTGTGTTGTTTAAACAGTGAATTTGCTTTCATTATCACTTCTACAGAGACATCAGAAACATCTCATGCCAGTCAAGGCACCACACACAGAAAACTTCAGCAGTCAATTGAGGGGCTTTATCTTAGTGTGATGCTGCGCAAGCAAACTCTCTACTGTCAGAATGGTATAACTATTATAATTTAATAGCTTGATAAATTCAAGCTAATGTATGCATCCTACTTTCCAACAACAATTACATGGAATTAGCATTTAATTCTGAATTCTGTTCTTGAAATGTCTAGTCTGTAGGATTTATGTAGCTGTAACATTTTAGCTTCCTCCCCTAAATGGATCTTTCAGTTACCTCTTTGTCAATCTAAATTGTAATTTTCGCATAAAATTCAATTGCTGCTTTCCCTTTTGCTTGTAACATTTTTTCTTGGTGAACAGTTCACAAACCCCTGTACATGTCTTTCTAGACAGCAGCAAGCTTCGCCACCGCCTTCAAAGAAAGCTGGCAGGATACAGAAATACAATGATCTTGTACTAGACTCTGCCACAAACATCATTGACCTAGGTGTGGTGGAGCATTCCCTCACTGGAGAGAGCAGTGTGTCTCAGATATGGCCGTGCTACCTTAATGGCAGTGGTATGTCAAGAATTTATTTACAGTTTTGCTTTATAGAGTATTCTGAACAAAAGCATGCAACATAGTCAGTGTTAAAATATTCATTTAATTTATTGGTGTTTGCTTATTATGTATCAGTTTGTAAAAAGTATGCATAATGCGATTATGCAATATTGTCTCAAATTAACATATAACTGTTATTGATTCTTAGCAAACATTTCAGTCAAGAAACGATTGCATGACCAAGTGATGTTGACAATGTGACTGCAAGAGGAAAGGGGCATTGTGGTGTTGGAGATGGCACAACACTACACATGGTTGCAGCGCCTGGCAGTGGCTCTCAAGAACAAGATGGCTGAGGAGGGTTGTAGTGTTAAGGGATTTTATAGGACACGTGATGTGACGTTGCCCCCTTGTGGTTAGGTGGGGGAAGTGGTAAACCTGGGAGAATAATAAAGTCATGCTTAGAGAGCACACGTTGGATCTGTATCTCTGTCTTTATTTGTTAAGTTAGGGACACTTAACTCTACATGGTGTCAGAAGATTTCAGTTTCTTAAATCGGGTAAACAAGAGATTTAACTGGATTTAACTGGAGAGAACTCACGTTAACTTTAGTTAGTAAGTCTGAAGTTTAGCTGGACTGAAAGACTAACGTGAATTGTAGTTAACGCTCGCGGCGGACAAAGAGGAAAGAAAATGGAGCGATTTCAGATTCCACCACCACCCAAGTTTGACTTCACAAAGCCAGAAGAGTGGCCAAAGTGGATTTGAAGGTTTGAGAGATTCCGGATTGCATCGGGTCTGGAACTACAGCCGGATGAAAACCAGGTGAACACTTTAATTTATACTATGGGGGACGAGGCTGAAGATATCGTGACTTCACTTCGTATGACAGAGGAGGAGGCAAACGTGTACAACACTGTTAAAGAGAAGCTAGAGGGACATTTTGTCGTGAGGAGAAATGTTATCTTTGAGTGAGCCAAATTCAACCAGCGACAGCAGGAACAAGGAGAGACTGTAGACAGTTTTATCACTGCACTCCACTGCTTGTCAGAGCACTGCGGCTATGGACAGCTACACGACGAAATGGTCCGTGACAGACTTGTTGTAGGCTTGCGCGATAAAAAGCTGTCGGAGCAACTGCAGCTGGACTCTGAGCTAACGCTGGAGAGAGCGGTGACGCGCGCACGGCAGAGTGAAAGCATAAAAAACAACAGGATCTGTTGAAGAGTAACTTTAAGGCAGAGACCACAGACGTGGATAGCATTCAAACAAAATACAAGTTTGACAAAGGCAAAGGAAGACAGCAGAAAATGCAGCCTGGAACATATTATAAAAGCAGTTATCAGACACAGACAGGTAACCAGACACAATGTATTTGGTGTGGTAGAACGCCAGCACATAGCAAAAATCAGTGCCCAGCTAGAGAAGTAGCATGTAACCGGTGTCAGAAAAAGGGCCACTTTGCAAAAGTGTGCAGGTCAGGGGCTCTCAATGAAGTTAACACAGCAGAGTCAGATGAGGAGGAAATAGCTTTCCTAGGCACAGTCAATTCAGATGGTGAACCCTGGTTAATCAAACTTAAAGTGAATGAGCACACAGCTGTATTTAAAATTGATACAGGGGCAGATGTAACAGTGCTATCAGAAGACATATTTCAGAAAGGGCAGTTTCCAGAGCTAGAGAGAGTAAAGAAAGTGCTGCAGGGTCCAGGTCTGACGCCCATCATAGTGAAGGGAAGGTTCACAGCCACGATAAGAACAGACCGTAAAAGCACCACACAGGAAGTGTATCTAGTCCCGGGTCTGAAGTTTAGCCTACTGGGACGTCCAGCTATCCAGGCATTAGGGCTAGTGGCTAGAGTAGACACGGTGGCACTGGATTCTGTCGAAAGAGTCAAGGAGCAGTTCCCCACACTGTTCAAAGGGATGGGCAAGATGGAGGGCGAATACAAGATAGAGCTTAAAGCAGACGCCAAACCATTCTCCATATCAACCCCACGACGAATCCCGTTGCCTCTCATGTCTAAAGTAAAAAAAGAACTCACACGCATGGAAGAGATGGGGGTGATCTCAAGGGTTGAACAACCCACAGACTGGTGCGCCGGTATGGTCACTGTCCCAAAGACAGGCAAAGATGAGGTGCGCATCTGCGTGGATCTGACCAAATTGAACGAGTCAGTCAAAAGGGAGAGACATATGCTCCCATCAGTCGAACACACACTTGGACAGCTAGAGGGCGCCAAAGTATTCTCAAAAATCGATGCAAACTCAGGGTTTTGGCAAATTCCCCTCGCCAAGGAGTCCGCTCTCCTCACAATGTTCCTCACTCCCTTCGGGAGGTTTTGTTTTAACCGCCTCTGCTTCGGCATATCCTCAGCACCGGAACATTACCAGAAGAGAATGTCTCAGATACTGGAGGGACTCGATGGTGTCCTGTGCCAAATGGACGACGTGCTCGTGTACGGAGACACACAGACCCAGCATGACACACGACTGCTTGCGGTGCTGGGGAGGCTGCAGGAGGCAGGCGTCACCCTGAGAGGTGAGAAATGTGAATTCTCAAAAGACCATATCAAATTTCTCGGACAAATCATAGATGCAGCCGGCGTGAGAGCAGATCCTAACAAAGTGAGGGCAGTGACCGACATGGAGGAGCCCGAGGACGCGAGCAGTGTGAGACGATTCCTCGGGATGGTAAATCACCTGGGGAAGTACTTACCTCATCTGGCAGAAAAGACACAGCCACTCCGGGACCTGTTGAGAAAGCAAAACATGTTTCAGTGGGGGCATAATCAAAAAAGAGCATTCAACAGCATCAAAGAGGATCTGAGCACACCACCTGGTCTGGCCCTCTACAATGCAAAAGCGGAGACGGTCGTCTCAGCTGATGCCTCATCATTTGGACTGGGAGCTGTGCTACTCCAGAGACAGGAGGAGGGCCACCTCAAGCCAGTCGCGTATAGCTCCAGAGCACTTACAGACACTGAGAAAAGGTATGCGCAGATTGAAAAAGAGGCTTTGGCAATCACATGGGCGTGCGAGCGTTTCTCAGACTACCTAGTGGGCATCACATTCCATGTTGAGACAGACCACAAGCCTCTGGTTCCATTGCTAGGCTCTAGGAGCCTGGATGAGCTCCCGCCACGCATCCAGAGACTCAGAATGAGACTGATGGCTTTCAGTTTCTCCATCTCCCATGTGGCCGGCAAGAAGTTGGCCACGGCGGACGTTCTGTCAAGGGCGCCTTTGAGAGACAGAGGGCAGCCGGAGCAGGAACAGGAAGTCAACCTGTATGTCAACATGATCATGTCAACCCTCCCAGCTACAGAAAAGAGGCTACAAGAAATAAGGGAAAATCAGGATCGTGATGAAATACTGAGCCAAGTGAAAAGGTACTGTACTGAAGGTTGGCCAGACAGATCCACAATAGACAGAGCTTACCTACCGTACAAACAGGTTGCGGAAGAGCTATCAGTGGAGAACGGCTTACTACTGAAAGGATGTAGACTAGTTATTCCCCAGCTACTACAGACAGACATCCTTCAAAAACTGCACGCAGGACACCAGGGCATAGCAAAGTGTCGTGAAAGAGCCAAGCAATCTGTCTGGTGGCCAGGACTGTCTACACAGCTTCAGAAAGTGGTAGAGGGCTGCGACACATGTGCAAAAGAAAGAATCAACCCCAAAGAGCCACTGCTGCCTACAGAATTCCCTGATAGACCATGGACAAAGGTGGGTGCTGATTTGTTTCAGTGGAACGATAACCAGTATCTATTGGTGGTAGACTACTTTTCCTGTTTCATTGAGGTAGCTAAACTTACATCTACAACCTCATTAGCAGTAGTGGAACATTGTAAGTCTATCTTCGCCAGGCACGGCATACCGTCCGAGGTCATGACAGATAATGGACCCCAGTTCTCGTCTGAATGCTTCACTCAATTTGCAACACAGTGGGGGTTCACACACACAACGTCTAGCCCCAGATATGCTCAGAGCAATGGAGAGGCCGAGCGAGCTGTGCGGACAGTTAAAGGTCTCCTACAGAAAGAAAAAGACCCATATTTGGCACTCATGGCTTACAGAGCCACGCCACTCGCCAACGGGTACAGTCCAGCACAGCTGTCAATGGGCCGGCAGCTCAGAACAACAGTTCCTGTCACTCTTTCATCTCTTGACCCTGGCTGGACTGACTTAACCAAACTTAAAGAGGAGGAACGGAAAAAAAGACTGAGATTGTGCCAGGACTTCAACAAAAGACACAGAGCTCAACATCTCACAAGACTGACTCCAGGCGATCATGTTTGGGTAAAGGACACAAAGGAGAAGGGGACAGTAATAAGACAGAGGGAAGCACCAAGGTCATACACTCCCAGAGGGAACCTGCGCCGAAACCGAAACCACCTCGTCTCTACGCCAGTGGCGCCAGCAGCGCAGTCCATCCTACTAGAGCCAGAACAATCTATGGGTCAGCCAGTGAGATCCGATAATGCTGAGCAGGGCCCAGTTGAACAATGCAGTCCTGAGCCTCTGGCACGTTACCCTGCAAGAGACAGACGACCTCCGGGGTACCTGAAGGATTTTGTGGTTAAATAGCAGGTACCCCTGGTGAGACTGAGTGATTTCTACGGGGCAGAATAAACCCCCACACTCAGTAGAAGGATCGGGCAGTCTACCCCACCTTCTTAGTTCAGAGTTCAGTTAATGTTCATTTGCTTATTGTTCTTAATATTCCATTGGATGTACAGTTCTACATTAATGTTTGAGAAAAATACAATGGGTTATGTTGCCTTAGGTATAAGGCAGAAGTTTGCATTGGTAAACACTTAGCTTTGGATATAGTCTCTTACTGTACAGAGGGGTTAGTTTACTCTGGAGTTATATGTATCAGTTCAACTGATCTTAGAAGGGAGGATGTAGTGTTAAGGGATTTTATAGGACACATGATGTGACGTTGCCCCCTTGTGGTTAGGTGGGGGAAGTGGTAAACCTGGGAGAATAATAAAGTCATGCTTAGAGAGCACATGTTGGATCTGTATCTCTGTCTTTATTTGTTAAGTTAGGGACACTTAACTCTACAGGTAAGTTAAATAAAAATCCTGTCAATTCAAAGTATGAATAAAGAAGTCACCCTCAGTCTCCGAACTTGGATGGAGTAGAACGGTTATTGCTCTGTTTACCATGAACATTTGGCTTGTACATAATAAAATAGGCATTATAGTTGTTGTTCACAACAAATACGGCTTTGCTAGACTGTGATTTAGGTAGTACTAGTTTAACACAGTTAAATATTTAACACAATGCCAGTTTCTTTTACTCACAAAAGTGTTAAAGGGGTCATATTATGACATTTTTTATTGTGTAAAATAAATGTTTGGTGTCCCCAGAGTACATATGTGAAGTTTTAGCTTAAAATACCCCACAGATAATTTATTATAGCATGTTAAAATTGCCACTTTGTAAGTGCGAGCAAAAACGTGCCATTTTGGAGTGTGTGCTTCAAAGGAAACAGCCAACATCTAAACCTGAGTTAAGAAAATAACACATAACACAGAGATGGTGATAGAGAGAATAAAGTAAAAGATTGCAGATCTTCATCAGTGTTACTTTTTAGCACACTTTAATATTGGGACAATATATATATAAATATAACCCAGCAGTGTTCATTTAGCTAGGGTTCAAGGACAACAAACACAAAAAGTTTATAAAAGTTAATTACAGTTAAAATCGAAGCATTAAAAATGAGTTTAAATAATTTAGTTTCACTAAATGACAGGCGACCAGCCCAAACGGAAGACTGAAATGTGTGGGTGGACTGTAATTGCATCTCTAACTGTACGCTGATGGAGACTGCTAAAAAAACGCTCTGGCTGTCCTGCAAACAACGCTATAGAAAAAGAGTAGCGGACACTCGAATACGTTCTACAGAATCCTTTTCCACCTTCTGATTGGTTGCCGCCGAATGTTTTCTCTGACTTCCAACCACATTAACGCTCTCGTCGGTGGCGGTGTGAACGTATAGTAAGGAAACTGGTATTATTAACTCTGTCAATTAACTCCATCTCTGAACAACAATTTACTCTGAATATGTTAAATTTACTCTTTAGGTGTTCAATTCAAGTCAGAAATGTTTAACACTGAAATTTTTACTTTCCAATTTTGGTGTGTACTTAAGCACAACTATATTGAAGAAGAAAACGGTTAACCAAAAGGACCTATCAGACATTGGCTGAAACACAAAATGCTTTTTTCTGCTTTTGGTCTTTCTGCATTGAATTACCTCAGTGATCCATCATGTTGCCTCGGTTTATACAGAATCATCTAGCCGGGTACCATTGCAACAATGCACAGAAAAATGACAGCCATTCTTGTATGTAGATTTGAATGGGTGAAATTTTTTTACTCTATTGAAGTTCTTTGGCCTCAAAAAGCAAAATTAATATCAAGTTAGTTTGTCTTTAATGTAATCTCTTTTGTATTTTAGACAAGGGAAATGAAGGACTTTGCTGTCTCTTAAGAAGATCGTCAGTGGTGTCAGAAGGGTTGCAAGTCGTCCTTCAACAATACAAGACTGCATTAGGTCTTGAGGTCTCTGTCCTTCTACATGTTGAAGAAGAAGATGAAAGTGACCTCAGCAGTCCAGATACCAGCGAGGATGAAAACATAATTTAGGTATTTTATTTATTTATTTATTTGTATGTATGTTTGTTCTCAAAAATTGACCAGAGGCTGTTCCATCAAAGTGGATAAAGGAAAAGATTTTTGATAAGTCTCACTAATTTAAGTGGGAGTTCTGTTCCATTACTGTGAATTAAGCCCAGTTCAGATCAAAGATTCACAACAAGACAAAGCTGTTTTAAAAGTTAACAGGGGAAAGTTGCAGCAACATGAACTGGCTCATCTCAGCTCTACTCAAGCCAGCTTTTGGGGTTGCTGCATCACAGCTTGTCAATTTGCCAGCTGCTGGTTTTAGAAGGTTTCAACACACAGTCAGCTTGTAACAGAGTCAACTGGTCAAGTCACTATTCAACTAAGTCAACTATTGGCTGGTTCAAGTTTATGACGAAAGAAAGTGGGGAACAATTAGTTTATTTGTTTGAGGAACAGCTGTGTCTGTTTGCCTAAAAACGTAAAATGTACTTAACTCTTCAGGGCACCTTATGTGCACGAGCACAATGCATACCTATTCTGGCTTGGTTAAAGCCAACATGGACTTGTAATTGCTATATTACACTGACTT
Source organism: Misgurnus anguillicaudatus (assembly GCF_027580225.2). Lineage (NCBI taxonomy): Eukaryota > Metazoa > Chordata > Actinopteri > Cypriniformes > Cobitidae > Misgurnus > Misgurnus anguillicaudatus. Next base: position 6,200,995 of record NW_027395279.1, read on the forward strand.
TCACTGTAGGCTCAAGCCATTTTACTGACAATGTTAATTTAAGCAAGGCTTTTTCAAGTGAGCACAGCTTTCCTTAGGTGCATTGATGGAATTTCCCCATTATTTTTACATGAAATCACATTTTTGTGTAATTAATAATGCTTTACACACTTAAAACAGCTGAACTTAACCTTCTTTTCCTACCTCTTGCTTTCCCAGATAGAAACTGCACAAAGGACTGCGTTTAAGGAAATGGACTTGGCATATATCTGTGTAGTGTTAGTATAATAACTACATTAAAATCTGTATGCATCCTATATTGTTGAAATGTTCAACCTGGGTCTAGATTATCAAGCATGTTATTTAGCACGTTGATGCTCCTTAAAGGTATAGCGGAAGATTTTCGTTTTCCGGGTGGATCACCTCTGTTATTGGTCATCCCAGATGTCAATCATTCTGATTATATGTTGACGTATAACCGTCGTACGTGCTCGCCTCTCGGTTCGCTTTCTGCACATGCGCACTTTCACGTGTATGTGTGTTGTGCTACGGTTTCAACCATTCATTGAAGCTCGCGTTCTCGCTGTGTTTTTTTTTTCAAAATATCTGAGGGTCGCAAGAGAAAAAGTGTCTACGAATTGTATGACAAGAAGAGAAAGGACTATAAAGAAAGAAACAAGACCAGAGTGTTTATGGGAGACTATTTCACACGCTGGCCACTGGTGTGAGCTAATAGGACAGGTTGGGCTTCCCACGCGAAGTTTCTACAGGAAAGGTACATTTTGTCATGCTATTTGGAGAAATCCATTTAAAATCACTGCTAGTAAAGTTGATGTAAGTTATGATTAGCGATGCTAGCCCTGGCACGAGTCACGAACCGCACAGACACGGTAAACATGCCGACAGCAACTTGTAAACAGAGCGAATAGAAGAACTAGGCTCCTGCATGCTCTCTCTCTCTCTCTCTCTCTCTCTCTGTCTCTCTCTCTCTGTCTCGTGCACGCGTTTAACAGGCGTTCCCTCTCGGGAGGAGGTAGAGAGTTTCGTGTGCATTTTTTAAAAAATACGGAGGGGCGGTTCTTTTAAATAATTCGGGAAAATCTTCCGCTATACCTTTAAATATGCACAAACATCTCAATATAGGTGCAAGAATCGTATGATATTATCAGATGTAATAATTGAACTGATGTTATATTTAGCTAGTGTATTCATAATTTGTGTATTTAAATTTGCTAATGGGCATTGTTAGCCACATCACAAACTCAATGTTAAAACACTGCTTATTGTGCCTTATTGTGTTTATGTACTTGCATTGGTGCAGTAATATTGATGTAATGCAGTAAGGTCATTGGTGTGTTTTACAATGGCTTTGAACAGAGCTCAACCAATCAGAATAATCATTGATAATAAAGTAAAAGTTTTATAACGGGTAAGTTGATACGAAATATTATAAGCACATTCATCAGGATGACTTTGCTGACCTTGTGACCTTTATTACCACATTTAGGCCAAAATGTGAAAACTCTACTTGATTGAGTGTATTATAGGATATAACTGTTGTGCACCATTGAAGATAAACATCATAAATTCTTTCTTAAAGATGGATAATTTGTTGGCAATGTGTCTGTCACTATCGGTTCTGTTCTTATAAGCACATTGTACATTAAAGACTATAGTATGCAAAAGAAAAATACACTACATTTGTATTTTATGATTATACTTATATTGTGTATTACTACATTTGATAGATAACTTTATTCCCTGTTCTGCTGGTGGTTTTCAAGTGAACTTCACAGTCTAGTGTTATTAAATTCAGCCTTATGGCTTGATTGACAAATTTGCATTTCGTGTATTTTCACTGCTTTTATTGTGAAAGACAAAAAAAAGTGTTTCTAAACATGAGCATATTATGTTTTTACTTATTCATACATTTTTAGTTAAAAACAAAATGTGATTATGCATATTTATATGGGGGATTTTGGTTAATTTGACAACAGACTGCATTATATAATAAATGCATTACTTTAAAGCAGGGGTGGGCATTCCTGGTCCTGGAGGGCTACTGTCCTGCAAAGTTTAGCGCCAACCTTAATCAAACCTTTGATTACAGCCTTTGATTAGGGTTTTCAGGTGTGTTTGATTAAGGATAGAGCTAAACTTTGCAGGACAGTAGCCCTCCAGGACCAGGAATGCTCACCCCTGCTTTAAAGCATTGGTCTCCAACAAGGTTGCCCTGTGAATTGTCTGCCAAAGCACACTCTACTAATAGCCTTAATTTAATTTTATTTATTAAACTGGACTATTTATTTATTACATATTTTTATATTAGCTTGGCTTCTTTTGTGTATGTTAACATTTTAAACAATTATAAAACATCAACAAGTAAAACAAAATAAAAATCATCAAGTAAAACAAAAAAGTTTTTAGTGGACTATTTTTTAAAAAAAAGTGGCCCTGCAGAATTGTTTTATCCATTGTGGTACCCCTTGCTCACAAAAAGGTTGGAGACCCATGCTTTAAGGCAGGGGTCAACAATCCTGCTCCCGATGGGTCGGTGTCTCTGCAGAGTTTAGCCCCAACCCTAATCAAACACACCTGAAGCGCTGGAGCTAAACTCTGCAAAGACACTAGCCCTCCAGGAGCAAGATTGGTGACCCTTCCTTTAAGGCATATATTTTACTTATTTTCAAACCGCTTGCTTTTGCTTATATTTGATGATGTAATGATTCTAGCAGAAAGTGTTCTAGCAGTGGTAGAGCTCAAACTAGATCATTAGGACCCACAGCTCTGCATATTTTGTATGTTTTCCTTAACTGACACACCCAGAACCCAGATCTGTTCATGGATATCTCCCTTAATGAGCTGATGATCTAAATCAGATAAGGGAGACATGCAAAATGTGCAGAGGAGTGGATCACCTGGGTTTCAGATCATCAGCTCTGAGATTATGGAGAGATCCATAAAAAGAAATTGGTTTGTCAGTTAAGGTAGACCTAGAAATTATGCAGAGCCGTGGGTCACCTGGGACAAGATTGAAAACCACTGGTTAAGGCAGACAACATAGATCTTGGATGTCATTATCCAAATAAGGTAATAATTCAGGCCATGTCAAACAGTTTCTTTTCAAAGGGTTCTGTGAAGCTATGCATGCAAAGTCATGTCCAAGAAAGTATGAGAATTAAACCTTTGTCACATGACTAAACATATTGAAGAACTCAAACTAATTTGGGCACTATTTCTACATAAAATAACAAAATAAAAATGAAGCTTTGTGTTTATTTGTGTATATAATAGGTATTCGAAGTGCTCTCTGAAACTAGGCCAGGGACAGCTTGAATCAGTGAAATGAGGAAAAAAAACATTTTATCATAGAGCTATACCAAATGCATCCTTGGAAAGGTCTTGACCTGGGGAGTAACATATATGTGAATATAAAGATTCTACATGGCTCATGCTTTCTAAATTCTGACCTTTGAACCTTAACATTTTACCATTTTTGAAAGCTTATAATCCAGCAACAAGAATGTCTACAGATGTGAGACCAATAGTTATACACAGCTCTGGACTTCACTTATCACATGAGTATAGTCACTACTGGGCACCATCTGAAAGTGCAGTACAAATAGCCCATAAGCAATTTTCACCCATTTAACAATTAGACTTTTAAAATCTGACAACACTAATATTTTCACCACCCCTTAAAACCCCTAGAGTACCATCAGTTTTATATTACCAACTTCTAATTATGGTGAATATACCAATGTATTTAAAGACTACAATTTCCAGCAGAGACACGCCCTTGAACTTTTTACTTAGCATGCAAATCGGTGTCCATATTTGAAGTTCTTGAATTAGGGTTAGGGTTATAAAATGTATTTATACTATGTGTTTCAATAATCTACTACAGCCAAAACATACATTATACTATATAGCGAGGACGTCAGTTTATTTGTGATATTGTAGAGCGTTCAGCCGTCTCCAATGTGTTTATAAACTACAACATCCAGAGTAACGCGCCATAGAGCTTCGTACAAATCAGCCATAATACTTGTAGTTCTTCCGGTTTTCAGAGCGTGAATATGGTTATACAGATTTACAATATATCAACGATATTTTAGTTTAAACAGCCGAAACATAAATTATTATTTTGTATTTACATGTTCAGGTTAAAAAACACGGCAGTGAGTACGTTTACATGCACAGAATAAGCGGATAACTATCAAAAATCTGCTTATTACAGAAAACTGTTTTCATGCGTTTACATGCAAATCAATAAGCCGGCTATGCAGACAACTGCGTTTACAAGGGAATTGAAGAATTATCAGTTTTCTCGCAGGCAGTGACGTCACCACCTATAGTACACAATAGTCGTTCAAAAAGTCAACGGCATATCTGTCTTAAGCTGTACTGTTGTATCTCTTCTCGTGTCTGCAAAACCTGTAAATGTAACATGAGCTGCTATTTTAACAGTTTCTCTGCCAACTGCTTTAGTCGAGCGGAGACTTTTATGCGTTACTTTGCGCTTACTTCCGCGTGTGACCAGAGGTGGAAAGTAACGAATTACATTTACTCACGTTACTGTAATTGAGTAGTTTTATTGTGTATTTTTACTTTTTTGAGTAGTTTTTAAAATCTGTACTTTTACTTTTACTTAAGTATGTTTTATTTAAATTATTGTACTTCGCTACATTTTAAATCATATCCGTTACTGAGTAAAAAAATATTATAAAAAGCAAAGTTATAAAGACGCGAAACGGATGTAAATGGGCGGGGCCCGGGGAACGCGCAAAAAGAACCATGGAGACGGACGAGACAGGCGCGCGCTAATGCAGACCCGCCTCAGTTCAAATCTTATGAAAGAAACCCCTGGTCATATTTAAGCGACCACTTTCCACTGACGCGAAGCGAGTGTTTCATTTCTATGAAAGGTAGGATTCATGCTCTTAAGTACGAAATTGCACGACGCGTTTTTAATACCATGCGCATTATCTTCCGAGGTCTAGCAGCTTCGCGTCAAGTCAAACAGAACTTCAAAACGTCCTCGAGAATGCGCAGGTCATTAGACATTGCAGAGAGAGAGAGAGAGAGAGAGAGAGCAAGAGAGAGAGACCTCGCGAGAGAGAGAGAGAGAGAGAGAGAGAGAGAGAGAAGAATAAATGTCATCAGGTACCCAGGTCAGGGAAGTAAGAAGATAATAAACGTGTCAAATGTATATAGACATGGCCCTCATCTCATTATATGCTCATTTAAACTAGATATATAGTTTAATAAAATAATGTATGTTACTAGCAATACATCAATTACAACCTTACTATAGTGATTGTATTTACAAGCTGCTGACCACCTTCAAAAGTGCATAACTCACATGTAAAAATCATTAAACAATTCCATAAATGTTTCTTACTTTAAAAAGGCTTTTTATTTTATTAACTTTTTGTTATTGCACTTTAACTGTAAAGATGTTCCTACAATTAAAAACAACTAGTTTGAGATTTATATTCCCTTGTCGTTTTTGAACTAAACTAGAATCCTCCACCTCTCCCCGCTGTAAAAAAAGTAACTTTTACTCTGAGTAAAGTTAAAATGACTTACTTTTTACTTTTACTTGAGTAGATTTTTAGACAAGTAACTTTACTTTTACTTAAGTAAAATATTATTAAAGTAACTTTACTTTTACTTGAGTACAATATTTTAGTACTTTTTCCACCTCTGCGTGTGACGTTTATCTTTCATACGCGGAGACATGCGCACATGGACAAAACCGTGAGAAAGCCGGTTAAGGTGTTTACATGCCACGCGAAATCGGCGCAATGAGCAAAAACCTACCTGTGCCGATCAGTTTTTGCTTACGCCGTTTATGGGCTTTCCCCGATTAAAGAAAACCGATTTACGCATTTACATGACCCCACGTGTTATCAGTTTATTAAGCATAATCGGCGTAAGACTGTGCATGTAAACGCACTCAGTATGTCAGTTAATTCGGGGTAGTTTAGCTAGCCTACTGTAGGAATTCAAGGTCAGTGTTGGCGGGTGTTACTGTACATTTCAAATAGCGATCTTATATTAAACAGTACCACAACAATAAATACTTTCAAAAGGTGCAATGTCTACTCTCCAGACAAAGACTTTCAGTTCACAATAGTTGTTAACTAGTGACAAAAACGGTTTGCTAGTATATAATAGTGATCCAGATAGCCTATATTTATAATTAAGTATTATAATTGGCATTTCAAAACCATCCACTTAAAACAACCTAAGGCAAAGTTATTTCTTTGGTCTACTTTTTCATAACCATGTCACCGTCATATTGTGTTTGGAATTATGATGTATGGAATAGTGAAAACAAAAAGGATTATCTTTTGCAATATTTGTGGTTCTTCACAAAGATACATGTAAAAGAGACCATACGCTTATTTATTGCTTAATTATTCACTAGAAGCTTAAAGAGTGATCAAACAAATGCATTATCGAGATGCACAACAAATTTAAATGATGCAGCCTTTGGCATATTGACCACATGTAGATGCAGAGAAATGCATGATATAAGGAATCCTCAATTGGAGTCTAAACACTGGTGGTGGTGGTGATGAAGAGGTGAATAGCAATGCTCAAGCTCCTGATGAACACGCACTGGAAGGATACCTAGGAGCTTAAAGCAATGAGGACTGTCTGCAGATGGAAATGGGGTGAAAGAGAGTTGCATGCATCGCTTTACCCTGAAATGACAACTGACTACAGCAGAGAGTAACATAAGATGAGAGTAAGATATGATTGGTTTAGGAAGTAACAACATAGAATAGCATAGTGCAGGGCCATTCAAATCTTACCCTGGATGGCCGGAGCACTACTCAGGTGTGTTTGATTAGGGTTGGAGCTAAACTATGCAGTGCTCCGGCACTCCAGGGTAAGATTTGAATAGCCCTGGCATAGTGCAATGTATATTCATGAAATAAAACATGTTTCTGAAGATCTTTATGTTTTAGCCTTCTTTTGAGCATTTTGAGATTAAACTCCATTCGTAGTGGGTAGCACTGGTGCCTCACAGCAAGAAGGTCCCCGGGTTTGAGCCCAGACTAGGTCAGGTGGCCTTTCTGTGTGGAGTTTACATGTTCTCCCTGTGTCAGCATGAATTTACTCCGGTTTCCTCCCAAAGGCCAAAAACATGCTAGTTAGGCAAATTGGAAATGTCAAATTGTCCCTCTCACCATGAAAATAGCCATAGATGCTGGAATGGCGTAAAGAATAATAAAGAAACTCCATGCGTCACATTTCTTGAAGATTTCCACCTTTTTACCACTACAGAAGGAAAATACGACTTCAAATGCAGCACAGAAAAATGTAATAAATAGTCAGAAACCAAAATGGAATTTTAGTGTAATACAATTTTTATTTAATTAATTTGGAGAGAATCCTTTGGCTGCCAGGGATGGGTCCAAATCTCATCACTAAAACAGAAGAGAAAGTGTGGAGCACAAATTATAACATGTCTTTTATAAATATAAGTTTCTTTTTTGTCATTTGTGAAACAGTTCAGATAAGAAAATTATTGTAGCCAAATAAAAAAACAAACAAAGTTAAAGTGAATAAATAAATAAATAATTCATGCATTAATTGATAAAGCAAGCAAACAGAAGATTACATACCAAACTGGACAGGGCTCCCAGTCCACCAAAATGTCTGCTTTGCCCTATTAAGGAAACAACAAAACAAAAAAGCAAACACATGAATTTCATTTTTAGCATGATGTTCAGATTATGTTTGGCTATAGGCATTAAGTTTAACTAACACAGTGGGTCACTTAATATTTACAGCATCTGATCATGGATTTTTCTGTTCCTTCTTAGCCTGCAATTTAAAAAGACTAAACACAGAAAGTATCTACATAACAATTATGATATCAATGTTATTTATTACCCACAAGGAAGTATTTAAATCCTATATTAGACTCTGCATATGGTCTACACTATGCATTTCTTTTATGACTGTCTAACCTTTGTGACTGTTGTAATTAGTTAGAGAAATAGACAATAGAACTATAACAAATAACCAGGGGAAAAAATAGCAATGTCAACACACTGATAAAAGCATCAATCAATGTTTACATACACTTACTCCTTTTAAGCTTTTTCTTATCAGGCATAAGCTTTGGTCCACCTGTAGGATAGAAGATTACAGTCCAGTCATACACAACACAGTCTCACGGCAAGTCGTGTTATAGTAACGAAAATTTGATTAATTTATTCGTGTTTGATGACACGAATTTCCGCAGTTTTTCGTGTCTCTGGAGACGAATGTCTTTTTCGTCCTTCCCAGCACGAATTTCTATCAATGGCTGTTCGTGTCTGTGGCACGACTTTCTTTATCGTGTCATTTTATATTTTGTTTTCTCATCGTTGTTTTCTATTTTTTGACCATTGTCGCTTGGGGTTTGGGTTAGAATAACTTTCTGCGACTTCCTAACCCAAACCCCAGCTCTAACCCCAACTCCAGGCGAGAATAATTTTAAAAGTGGACGAAAAACATGTGGAAACCAATGCAAAAAATAACATCCTAACGCAAACCCCGGATCTAACCCCAAGTGACAATGATTTAAAAATAGGAAACAACGATGAGAAAACAAAATATAAAATGACACGATAAAGAAAGTCGTGCCACAGACACGAACAGCCATTGATAGAAATTCGTGCTGGGAAGGACGAAAAAGACATTCGTCTCCAGAGACACGAAAAACAGCGGAAATTTGTGTCATCAAACACGAATAAATTAATCAAAATTTTTCGTTACTATAACACGACTTCCCGTGAGACTGTGTTGTCATACATCCACTTAAAAACTCATTAATAAAAAAAGACAAAATACTTAGTTGTAATGTGTGCCTGGTACTAAACATGGGCATCAGAAACAAAAAAATATGGGTGGGTCAAAAATATTTACTGGGGTAGATACCATTTTCTTGTATTCTAGTGCATTTTAATAAAAAAAAAATGCTTTTATAACCTAAAAGCTTTGTTTAGCGTGTTGTGTTGTGGAAGTGCATCATGCAAAGTAGTAAAAACAAAAACAAAATGGAGTTTAATTTATAGGGACTCTAAATTAGACAAGCGAAACGGATTTGAGGAAGCAGCAACTAAAACGTGGAACGCAGTTGAATTTATTAAGGCATTACTCTAGTGCAGTGTTCTTCAACCCTGTTCCTGGAGGACCTCCTTCCAAAATGTTTTAGATGTCTCCTTAATCAACACACCTGTTTTAACTTATCAGCTTGTTAGGGAGACATTCTGGAAGGAGGCTGATGAGTTGGTTCAGGTGTTTTAAATAAGGAGACATCTAAAACTTTGGCCCTGTCCCAAATGGCACACTCCGGACTTGTGGTCCTCCTCAGAGTCCACAATTTGATGACATCATGTAGTCCAGACTTTAGGGACCCTTGATGCCAGTCCACATGGGTGCACAGGAGTTGTATTTTGGGACAGACTCGAGCGTCACACCGGAAATAGGTAGAGAAGTTGCTCGTCAGTGTGAACTCCTCCCTTCCGTCGTCTGATTGGTCTGATTACTCTTTCGCTAGGACTTCTGGGTTGGTAAAGTGCGCAAAGACTGCTGCAGTGCGGGCTTCACTGAAGACCGCATCAAGGGGAGAAAGGATGAGCACACTTCAAAGCGTAAAAATGACATATGGGACACACTACGGCCTCGTAGACTAAGCGAGCACGCGCAATTTAAGGCCACAAGACCGAAAGTCCACATGAAGTGCACCATTTGGGACAGGGTCTTTCTGGAAGGGGGTCCTCCAGGACCAGGGTTGAAGAACACTGATATAGTGATATAGACTTGATCGACGGTGCTCTGACAAGTGAAAATGTCACACCGAGGGGCTGGCTGTCAATAGGCTAAAGCCACGCCCCTCTTCAACTTCCACCTCGAGGAGGTCACCAAAGCCAACCCAATGACCAGACAACGACAAAGGCAGGTAAGTATAAAATTAATTCTTTATTGATTTAATAAATATTTAAAATGTTCTTGGGAAATGGGGAGGGGGGGGAATTAAAACTAATATCCGTTTCTGCCCTCCAGGTGGGCCACGGACAGGGAACAAGGGGCAACGGGTTGTCCACCAGGACACTGAGGACCGGGGGGCGTGGGACCTGATCTATGCTACCCGTGGCACGCTCCTTTGTCCTCCTGGAGGCAGAATCAAAAGTGAATGAGTGTTGTGGATTTTTATATAGGCTGCGTACCTGGGTCTCCCTGGTGTGGGCTCTTCCTCGCATTTTCACAATGTTTTGTCGAGTCACTCAGTATCTCCTCTTTCTTCTCCACAGGTAACAACTTAGGCACAAAGCACAGTTAATTGGCTTTGAATGGCTCTCACCTCTCTGCTGGACACAGCGTACCGTAAGTACAGGTTTCTTCGATCTCTCCTCAGGTTATTCACTTTCTCTGTTCTTTCCTTCACAGGTATCAACTTGGACACAGAAGCACAGTTAATTGGCTTTGAACGGCTCTCACCTCTCTGCTGGACACAGCGTACCGTAAGTACAGGTTTCTTCGATCTCTCCTCAGGTTATTCACTTTCTCCGTTCTTTCCTTCACAGGTACCAACTTGGACACAGAAGCACAGTTAATTGGCTTTGAATGGCTCTCACCTCTCTGCTGGACACAGCGTACCGTAAGTACAGGTTTCTTCGATCTCTCCTCAGGTTATTCACTTCCTCTGTTCTTCCCTCCACAGGTATCCGCTCGGGCGAAACGTCTAATGGAGTAAGTCGTCCCTACGTGGCGTCGGGGGCAAACCCTCTCGACGGCTGTGCTGTGGCAGGGGGTGGGATAAATCAACGTCTCACCGGGCCGAGCGCTTCCCTTTCCTCGCTGCCGTCAGGCGTTCGAACTCTGGACAGGGGCGCCCCTTTGTAGAGGCCACGGGACGATGAGAATCACTTCACCTCGCTCTCTGCAACAGTAAGACTCGCACAGTTTACAGTATTGAATAGTAGCCACAAATCGTACTCACAATGCTGCTGCTTCTCCAGCTCTTCGTTGACGCTCGCACCACCCACCAAATGCCTAGGCGGGAAAGGATCGTCCCGGGGCACCGTGCTACTTTCTGAGATCTGAAACACGCTCACAACATATGCAAGGTTGAGTCAAGCTAAGGCCAGCAGCCTCTTGGTCTTCCCTTAGCGAAGTGCGTGAAGGCGGGGGTCTGTCAGACAAGACATACAGCAATCCACAGCAACCCACAGCAATATACAACACCACGTCAAACTTAAAGGTTTTCACAGCACAAAGACTCACCCACCACGCTCAGTGCACAAAAAGGACTCCCGTCTTCCTTTACTTTTCTTCAGTCAGATCTGGCGATGGACAATGCGGCCCAGCTAGTAGTGTCGTCGTTGTGACTGCTTCAGTAAACGTCCACTCGGCCCACCCACCACGCTATAATAGGGGTAGGGCCGTTCTCTTCCTCCTGGAGGAATCTAACATCCGGCTAGATTATTACACAAGGCATTTACAACTTGCACCTGGTACTCACAACAATGTCAGTTTCAATCCCCGTTTTCTCTTGTTCTCAATTCACCAAATACTCCGTGTGTTCTTCAACCTTTAAGGTTCGCGATGCCTTCCACAACCATACGGCTTCCGCCTGAGAGAGAGAGAGTTTTAGACAGCCCACAGCAGCGCACCAAACGGCACAACACAGCGCTTCAAACACACCCCAAAAAGCTTCCCAAACTGTGAATAAACTTGGCCTTTAGTACTGCCTTACTTGGCGTATCCTCCAATCGCCAACCGCTGTTCCTAACTAGGCACAGGTGCATCAAATTCCCTGATTTTCCCGCTTACGGCGCTACCGGAAGTTCCGGTGTTCTGTTTTTCCGGTCCGGGCGGAAACACTTCCGGGCGGAACCAAACTTCCATAATTTTGGTTCCGCCCCAAAGAAAAAAAGATCGTCACCTTGTGACAAAAAGACTAAAGGTACATTCACATAAGCGATTTTGTCGCTGTGTGTCGCTCGTCTCTTCAAGAGGTCGTTTGGGGGTGTTTCTAAATCTGGTTGTCATAAACAAATGAGTAACATCCACTCCAGTAACTGATAAGAGACGGATGACATGAACTCCACTGCTTCGCTCTCACTGGTAGTTGCTCCAGAAAATCGCTCATCATTTGCACAAAGTTAAGCTGCATTCAGACTAGCAGTAGCAGTGCGACGCGATTTCATTGATTTCAATGGAAGCTTGGTGACTTCTGGCGACACGACCAACAATGACCGTTGGCTTCTGAATGGGTGTGTCAAAGTTGAGACAAAGTTGAGAAAAGTTTAACTTTATACAAATGATGAGCTACTTTCTGAAGTGACTACCAATGAGAGCAAAGCAGATAAGTTCCTGTCATCCATCTGTAGTCAGTTACTGGAGTGGACGTTAATCATTTGTTTATGACAACTAGATTTAGACACTCCCCTAACGACCTATTTGAAAGAGACGAGCGGCACATAGTAACAAAGTCACATGTAATATGTATGAGGCTTTAGACTTTTATTAAATTTGTCGTCCGGCTGGACATGCCCAATCTGGTCGCCAAAGGTCACTGTCGCTCGTGTCATTGAGCTGGCATGGAAATGAATGAGATTGCATCGCTCTGCGCTAGTCACTGCTAGTCTGAATGCAGCTATATGCAAGTTTAAGATTAAGATGCAGTCTAGTCGATCAGATTACAAGTGGACTACACTAAACACAGGTTTAAACAGTGTTCAAAACGTTTTGGGCTCATCCACTTTCGACCACATTCAGAGGTAGGCTTTCATTTTGTGAGGATGTAAAAGTTGTGCAAGCTTATTTCATCAATGGCTCTGAAATATCAGAGAAAGCTCTTACATAAACATGTACAAAACACTGTGCAGCATGTTTACTAACACCACAAGCAGCGACTTTGACATATTAGTTTGCGTCAATTTAAACCCACCAATTCTCCCGTTCACTTTTATACGAAAGTAGAGGCACTCGCTCAGTTATTACAGGGTATATACAGCAATCCTTAAGTTAAATTTACTACTTTTTAATACCTTTTTTACTACCTTCAGAATATTTTTTATAACCATCACGACACTGAATTGCAAGTGTTAATCAGCGACCTTTCTATTATTTACACAGATTTTGACGTATATAACATACATACAACATATTGCACATTTATTTCACTTAGTGGCTGTTTAAACTTGGTATTAAGATGTGTTTTCATCGATCGGATCACAAGTGGACGAGAGAGACACATTGGCCCTCATTTATCATTCTTGCGTAGAAACGGGCGTATATGTTGGCGTAAGATTATGCTTACACTCCTCTCACCGCCTGATTTATGAAACTGTGCGTACCATTGATATTCAGGTGTGCGCAATATCTGCCCTTCATAAATGCCGCGGCTGAAAACGATCGTCATTAGAATAACACGCCCATATAAATTCAAGTCTCCGCCTCCCCCACGCCCTCATTTTACGCCATTGACACACGAAAGACGGCAAAGAAGAGAATCCAGTGAAAAGAAACAAAATTGTTTTATTTGGGAGTTTAAAGAGTGGAATTAAAGACACATTAATAATTGGATGACAATTTGTAATATTCTTCTTATTATTTTTATTATTAATTGATATTTAGAAGAATAATTATTATTTATTATTATTATTTACTGTTGCCTACATCTAAATTCTATGTCTGCTTAATGGTTCAGTTATTTTTTTTAAATAATATTTTAAAATGATGTAGTAACTTTTGTAGTGTGTTGTTCTGTATTTACATACAGTTGTTTGTTAGCTGTATCTTAGATCCAGTTTGATACGGAGCTCTGGATATAATTCAAATTAACAATTTGTTTCCACGACATCCACATGTTTTACTAGGCTAATTCATAATTTGAAGTAATAATAATTGTAATAGTAATTACGAAATATTATAATAATTAATTCCAAGGAACAAACGGTTGAATATTGGGAACAAATTCTAAATTTATGGCCATACTTTAGACTAAATAAGAAAAAGAAGTGTCCATAATGTAGCATAAAAATAATTTGTGGCCATAATTTTGTCTGCATGTCATCATGATCGGATTTACGGCTCCATTCAACACAAGCATTTTACCTTACCTCATCTGTATTTATTTATCATCGAATGGTACGTAACTAGCTTACCTTTTATTGCATTACCAGGTTTTCGTAGCACATCCTTGTGCTTTCTTGCAATGTGCCGCTTCAGATTCCAGGAAGAATATTTGCAAACTCTTTACAGTCTCTCCGCAGTCCCTTTCAATTTTTTCTTCCTGCTCAATCTTAACTTTGATTTTTACTTTACATTTATGTATAAGGCTTGAATTCCATAACTTATTGCTAGACGTTTTTACAGATTCTCGAACTAGCAAATTATCAAAGGGCGTTCTGGGTTCAACGAGCGGTGCTGAGGGAGCGGAATTTTCGGAAAGGCGCTTTGATGGTAATATTACCGCACCGTTCACATGCTCGCTCTGAAACATCAGGTAAAGTGCACAGGCTCTCAACTGAAGGAATACATATGCATACAAATAAAATGCTTTGGTAAAGTCTCACAAATTAAACATTGAACATTGTTGCATAAAAATAAACACTGAAGTTTATAATTACTATGTTTTTTTTACAGTGGGTCATAATATATCATATATTTTAGTTTGTCAGTGCGTTTTGTGGTGTTAGGAAGTGTTTGCGCATTTCTGCACTAACTCAAAATGTGCGTACACCACCTCCTGAGCTGGCGTAGGATTTGAGCGTGCCGTACGCCAACGTTCATATTGATAAATCTCAAAGTCACCGTGGTTTTGGGTGTACGCAAGGTGTACGCTGGAAATTTGGTGTACGCACTTTTGATAAATGAGGGCCATTATGTTTACACCTGGTATTTAAATCCGTCTCTTTTGTCCACTTTCGACTGCTTTTGTCCTGAATACTGTGAGGGGGTGGTCTGTGAGACGGTGGGCGAGTCTCTTAATTCAAACCCGAGCAGGAGTAATTATGAGTTTATATGGACGCAAACTAATATTATGTCAG
Organism: Misgurnus anguillicaudatus; assembly: GCF_027580225.2. Taxonomy (NCBI): domain Eukaryota; kingdom Metazoa; phylum Chordata; class Actinopteri; order Cypriniformes; family Cobitidae; genus Misgurnus; species Misgurnus anguillicaudatus. The sequence continues at coordinate 6,216,042 of NW_027395279.1, forward strand.
AGTCCACTGCTTGTTTAGCAAGTAAACATGCTGCAAAGAGTTTTGTACATAAGTATGTAAGAGCTTTCTCTGAATTTTCAGCGCAATTGATGAAATAGGAAAAAACGCAACTTTCACACACTTTCAAAACGAAACTACGGAGATCAGCCGCTTTAGTTTTATCAATGAAAGGCTAAAAATAGCGCTGTTCACCGTATGTTCACGCCAGAAGTCAAAAAAGACGTAAAACTTGTGTTTAATACCTCAGATTAGATAAATGGGCGGAGAGAAGGCGGTCGTGTGTGGCTGTTCGAACACATTCAACCACATGTGCGTTCCGCAACTCCAAAGCGATCCGATCGAAAGTGGTTTCGACTACCTCTGAATGTGGTTGAAAGTGGACGAGCTCAAAACGTTTTAAACACCGTTTACACCTGGCATTAACGTTGTTCACTTGTAATCCGATCGCCGAAAACGCATGTTGATGCCAAGTGTAAACAGCCTCATTGATGTTTTTTTTACACACCGAACAATAAGCCTGCCTGTTATTCCCTACTACAGGCCTGAGCCAGTCCTTAAACGCTGGGTCGTTAACCCAGCTATTAGAAAACTTGCATTTGCCCATGAAGATGACAATGGTTGTCCAGTAGTTGAAGATATGCCTTGAAGCAAGTCTAAAATAAAATGTAAGCCAGCCACTTCTGTTGAGCGCGCAGTGTTCTGAGATGATGCCGAACGACAACTGAATATGACGTCAGCCTCAAACATACGTTGAGACGGAGACGAAAGATCTTTGATTATGTGCCCAGATATGCTAAAGCCCATATTTAAACGAACTAACGCGAACGCAGATAGGTTTTCAATCAGAATAAGACACCTGATAGTCTGAAAAAATAATACCTAATTTGGAAAAAAAATAATACCTCTGAGACCACATTTAACACTTTTAATGGCCTTAAATTTGACAATTTTTATTTATCACTTTTTAATACTTTTTAAAACCCCGCGGACACCCTGCATTAGGATGAAGTGGTCGAAAGTGGACAAAACAGATCAAGTCAAGGTTTATTTATATAGCACAGATTTAACACAACTGTAGTGTGTTTATCCATTTGTAAAACAGATACATTTAAATACCACCAATAATTACTCTACAAACATTATTTACATACCTGGCTTTTTCTTTTTGCGACAGAGTGCAAGATTTGTGACTGTGGCTGACCATGTGTAGACACCTGTGGGTTTGAAGAAAGAAAATTACTCATTAACCAAATAAACCTTTAACTTCTTATTTTAAATACTGGACAATCACAACATCACTGTGCTGCAGTACATGTATAAGTGTGAAGTACATGTATAGTTATTGTGATTTAAAGTTTTAAGTTAAGTGTTTATAAACAAGGACATTAAGGATCTACTGTATATATGATACTTAACATCTTCTGTTACTGGATTAAAAAAAATAGCCTTTTGTTATGGGTGATCTATAAGCAATGTAACTGCTGGTGCCAAGAGTTTGCTTTACTTGTCTATAGTGTATTGCATGTACAAAAAATTAAGCATGACCAAAATCAAATCTACTTTATGGTTGATCTGAGTGGCAAAATATTCTGGCTGAACAGATTTATACAACGCTACATCTCATCTTGTAAATACAGATTAGTGCTGTCAATCTTCCTCTGTTATCCCATTCAAAGTACATTTCATAGTATTTTTAATATTCAAATTATCCCAATATATTGAAATCTTAAAAAGTAGCCTAGTCACAGGCCTGTAATAAGCACATCTAATCATTCAATTGTGTCTTTATGAAACAAGAAAAACTATGACCATATTTAACACCTACAGCTACAAGTATAAGTGTAATAATTGACTCCGGTCCTTTGAATTATTTGAAAATAATGTACACCTGCGGTGTAATACTTCACTTTGCATCATGCCACATTACCACCTTGAATGTGCATTATTTTTGAATATTCAACTGCCTGTCATCAATTATTCCTAATGCAAAACACATATAAATAGTCATTTTGCACTTAAAAATAACAAAACACATTGTGTGTTTTTTGATGTCTTGATGACACATGACAAAGACACCTATTTTAATGTCAGAAAACCCTATAACATGATATGTTTGAGTTCATTTTCGCAACTTGATTTCATGCGTCCTGCAATGTGACCATTTCACATGCACACAATGCAATGTTGATGCTGAAAATATATCAGCCTTAACCTGAATAAAGCTCTATGGGAAAAACACTGGACAACAGGTAGCGTTAAGGTAACCCATAGGTTAAATACTTGAAACCCAGATATAAATGGCAACTCTTAAAATCTGTCTTAATTACCTTGGCCCTTTGTAGTGCTCGCCTGCTCCAGCTGCCCTTCCATAGTGTTCGCTGCCTCCACCTGTCCCTCTGTAGTGGTCGCCTGCTCCACCATGTTTGTCATCTCTTCCAGTTGTTTGCATTCTCCAGTGGGTCACAGGGTGTGAGGTGCAGTGTAACCAGCTGATCATAATGCCACTGGAATCCTGGGTCCAACCTGTGCAGGTTAAATTATATGGATGTTTTAAAACATAAGACTTTAAAGGGATAGTTGACCAAAAAATGAAAATTCTGTTATAATTTTTGATCCTCATGTTGTTCTAAACCTGTATGAATTTGATTTCTTCTGTTAAACACAAACAGATATTTTGACAAAATATTTTCTTTGTGTTCATTTGAAAAAAAAAGAATCCCTTTAACCATGGGATTGGGCTGTGCCTCTTAAGTGTTTGAATCATATGGTCTAATTTTTCCAAACCAGATTTATTGGCACTTTAGATTAGAGCTGAGGTAATGATAGACTACTGGATGTATTAGATATGTGCAAATCTATATTTGATTGATTCTATAGGACTATAACAAATACAATATATATTTTGATCAGGAAAAAACAGAGTGCTTATATTATCAATTCAAAGAATAACACCAAGTGTGATGTTTGTTTAAAGAAAAATGTATGCTTTACGTTTTCAAGTTAGCAGCAGCGCAAGTGTATGATGTCTCCAGCCAACATTTGATGGTTTCCTTTTTTGTGTTATTTCTGCTAATGGTCCATCTGCATTGTAAGCTCTACATTTCATACACAAGAGTATAATGAGATTCATTTTCATTTGATTCAGTAACTGAGTGACCTAAAAAAGGACTTTACAAATTTCATGGGTCTAATTGATGTGTGTCCCTACAAAAAAAATTTAAGTCAGTGTGCCTAAACATTAAAAATGATGTTGTATGTGGGCTGAAAACAAATAAAATATGGCTTCTACAAAAAAAAAACATTCCAAACATAATAATTCCAAAGTTAACATAGTATGTATTCAGGTATATGCTTGAACCAAGTTAACTATGGGTACCAAATCCCATCCGCTTGTTTGTCTGACATCACACAGCACCGCTTCCGGGTCCAAAAGCTCTATCAGATGCTGAGGAAACAACAAAAATACTGATATACAATCACAATTCTAACCTCTCTCTCTATGTGGACATCCCAGATGATCGTTCAGTCATTACAAGGGTAGTGCTGTGAGCCTGGAGAATGTAGTGCACAGTGTGAGTTTATAAAAGCTTAGCTTAAATGCGTGAAATCAATAAACTACTATGTTTTAAATGTCTGTTTAGATTTCACTCAAAATAAGTTTTTTTTTTTTTTTACATTTTCTAGGTTGATAGAAGCACTGGGGACCCAATTAAAGCACTTATACATGGAAAAAGTCAGATTTTCATGATATGTCCACTTTAAGATTTTAATATTGATCAAATCTTTTGCCTACTCAACACAAGCTGTGAACTGTGACTTTAAAAATACAGTGCATGCATCTCACCTTCACAAAGGTATTCATAAAAAGAACCGATCTTCTGAAGGTAGTCCTGGGCATAGGCGATAATCTCTCACACAATATTTTGCTTCTTGGTCTCCTTTTCACGAAGCAGAACTGGCTTGTATCCAGTAGCATGGAGTTTTTCAAGCTGCAATGACAACATTGTGTATTTACTGAATGGAATATTGGTTAATGTCATTCAGGATATTTTTGACTTCATGGTAAGTTTAGCTTTTGCATAACCAAGTATGTGAAAACAGGAAAGAGTAATACATTAAAAGAAAACAGCAAAAACATAAATGTCATCATAAGGTTATAATAGAACTTTCTGTAACGTTAGTAGGTTTGGCTGGTAACTATGGTAACTATTGTGCAATTGGACAGTGACAATCTACTGTATAGATTTATTCAAAATAAAGGCCAAACGTTAATCATTAAATGGGTTGCTTTGGATGAACTACAGAATCTACAAAAGTAGTATGAATGCAGTCTATTTGTTAATTGTCATTCACAGAATTCCCAAGTGTCACTTATATTTTGTTGTGGTAGATAATTTAGGACTGTGATGTGTTAAAGTGAAAATGTGGTTACTGAAGGGAATTGCCACTAAAAAAACAATATATTAAAAGAGATATATAAGAATATGTAAGAAATTCTACTTACTAGGGCTGCACGATAAATCACATGTGATTTTCATGCGCATCTCGTTAGTAAAGCCGGTTCTTTGGTTAGTAGTACACCAACATCACCTGCTTTCAGATGGAGCAGCATTTACTACACAAAGCCATAGTTCACTGACAACCAGGGCAATTTCGCATTAATTATCGCCTGCGATATGGCCCAGCTTGTCAGTGAACTATGGCTTTGTGTAGTAAATGATGGCTCTTAAAAGTGCCTTTGTGTTTATAAAATAAGCAACGTTAAGCTATGTTCCCTAACCGGAAATCACGTGACCTTTTCTGACGAACATAACGTGATCCAACTCAATAAACTTTATGAAATGTTACAGAACTTTTATAAAGACAAACGTTTGTTTTAGTTGTAAATATAAACACACATTGCTACACAGTAAGGGACCACAATCTACTCAATATTTAAAATAATAATATTTATTTAAAATTGTAAATATATTTATTACATTTAAAATGTAATTATATGCCTCCAATTTTATGCACGGATATGTAAGAGAATAATGACAGCATTTTCCACAATGTACTGTTTTTAAAATTAAGTCAGAGAGATGTTGGTTTTGCCGGTTGTTGATGAGTAACAGCTGTGAATAATTACACTGCGCTTAAGGAGCCACGTGACAGAAAAATAAGTGAACATTGTCCCAATGTGAAGTGAACTAGGGTCCTTACCAGTGCCCGAACCTGTGTACACGATATACTGATTCACGACCTCGGGAGCTAGGGAACGAATTGAGACACACGGTGGCTCAGATTCCATACCAACGGAAGCAGAGAGGATTCTGGGAAATGCAGGCGTCCGAAACTGACTTATTTTTTTTTACAATCAAAGTAGAAACAATCAAAATTGATGGCCATAAACATCGTATTGTTGAATTATCAAGCACACGTTAGTGTTCATGTGTTGAGAAAATATTGTGATCTGCAGCGGGCCCACATGTAGTTTTAGCTGGTGCCTTCACCATAGTAGATGTCGATAAGGCTCATGGGTACTGTAGTATTTACTCTTGTATTTGACACACGAAAGCGATCGAAAAATCAATATTTCTCAGAAAAAAACGGCAACATTTGTAAACGATTGCAGTAGCAAAACTCTGCAGTCTCAAATTAACAATTTTGTAATTATGACTTTTAAACTCATAATTTCGACTTTTTATCATCTCATAATTATGACTTTTTATCTCATAATTATGACTTTTTATCTCATAATTATGACTTTTAAAGTCATAATTTTGACTTTTTATCTCATAATTATGACTTTTAAAGTCATAATTTTGACTTTCTATCTCATAATTTCGACTTTTTATCTCATAATTATGACTTTTAAAGTCATAATTTCGACTTTTTATCTCATAATTATGACTTTTGAAGTCATAATTTCGACTTTTTATCTCATAATTATGACTTTTAAAGTCATAATTTTGACTTTTTTCTCATAATTATGACTTTTTATCTCATAATTTTGACTTTTTATCTCATAATTTCGACATAATTATGATTTATCAGAGCATAATTTTTTTTCTTATGTGGCAGAAATGGGCTTCCATATGTTTTAAACACACAGCAAATACCCTGTAAATATGTCATTTTATTGTATACCAAATATATCTATATAAAAAAGAGAGAGAAAAGTCGTGATACACCGATTCAGACAAGGGTTTCCGCTCCACGAAAATGTTTGGTCACCGCATCAATAATGATTGTAACCGTTTATGCGCCGCACGCTTGTGCAAAATGCATATTTGCAGCATAAAATCAATCGTCTAAAACCATATTGCGCAGGCAAACCGATAAACCCATTTCGTCAAAATTCAAAGATGAGGGGTTTGCATTCAAATCTATAGGACGACCCTCTACGTTTTCAAGCGACGAATAGGGGGTACCCTCAACGTCGGCTATGAACGTGAGGGGGTCATGACCAAACGGCAGTATGTGACGAATAGGGTGTGAGACTGTGTTGTCCTGTTACTTTCAGTCCTTTTACCAAAATTTCTCCATCCTCCAATACCTGAGATTGACCAATAATCATTTGGAAAAGTTAAATATGTGTGTTATTAGATGAAGGGGCAGATTTACTAATAGCTTGCACCAGCGCAAGAAGCATACAGTTACAAACATCTCTTCATGTACTATTTTGCACATGATTTCAAATGACATCGTACAAACCAATTTTGTAGTTTTGCCACATTTAGGGGGACATTTTATTTACTGCAACGTGTCCATGACTGGATTTGGGTTCTTAGACATGGAAATATTTATTAATTAAAAAATAAAAAGCTTCAGTGCGTGTTATACTATAAACATTTACAGTAAAGAAACATTTGGTATTTGGTGATCATTGATAAATGTAGAGACAATAATAAGGAATATTAATGTGTCCAAGACCAATTTTTTCATCCACCGCAACAATTTTCAATCATTGTTTAAGCCCTTAAAGGGGACTAGTGTTGGGCGATATGCCCTATTTTCAGATCGTCCTATCGTCAGCCTGTGAGATCGGCGATACACGATATTATCGGGGGCGTGGCAGTAGTTTACTCTTTTTTTTATTTGTTAATTTTTACTCATTATAACATGTCACTTGATGGGTGGACAAAAAAAACAAGACCGTAACACCGTCGTGACCGCAACCTTCTTAAAACTGATGCCATTAAAGCGAGCGCTTCATTAAAACCCTATCATGATTACTTAATAACTGTAAAAACATGCATCTGCGCACGCACACACATGTGCGCGCACATACAAACTATTCAATGCATTTATTTAGTGCTGTTGCAGAAGACTACACGTGTCAAGCAGTGGTGCTCTCATGAGGTGCCTTTTTAAACGCATCGGTCCAGCGGAACGCGATCATATTTTAAACACAATCATATATTAAAGACGAGGGACGTGTTGCTACAACTCATTCAAATGCATATCATAAACAGGATTAATACCTAGTGATCTGACTTCGGACATAGCGCAGCTCTCTGCACGTACGCGAGAGTGAGAGAGAGGCTCTAATATGCAGCGGGTCATATTTTAAACAAAAAGTAAAGTTTGCATCAGCTCGCAACTGAACAAATACATAAGGATTACTACTTAAGTTTATGTTTAGACTGCGGACAGACGCGAGAGCGCATGCACGTGAGACAGAGAGAAGCGCAGCTGCTCATGACGCGGCGCGCTGGATTTAGTGGTAGAAGGAGACCAAGACGCACGCATTAAGTGCAGGTACGTGCAAGAAGGAATTCTCTCTTTACAAGCTCTCCGCGTAAAGTGAAGCCCACAAACCCTCATGTGAGGAAAAGCATGCATTGTTGGTGTTAATATAAAACTATGATGATGATAATGATGATAAACATTCGCCAACTATCGTCTTGACTATCGCCATGAAAGCCTGCCATTGGCGATATGTCTGAAGATCGTCGATACACGATACTATCGTCTATCGGCACAACCCTAAAGGGGACAGAGAATGAAAAATCATTTTTACCTTGTTTTTGTTGAATAATTGTAGTCTACCTGCATTCACTAACATACAAAAAGTGCTAGACATGCTAAAAATCTCAGTCTCATAGAAATTCCTCTTTTAGAAATGTCAGCCAGAAAATCAGAAAATCTGAAAAACTGATGTTTATGACATCACAGGCATCTAACTGCCCCTCCACTTTAAAATAATTTGCTACATTTTTTGAGTGGCAGCAAAGTCAGCCAATCAGTAATGAGATTGCAAGTTAAGCCAGTAGGGGGAGCCAAATAGGTGCAAAACCACTTGTTTAAAATCCCCCACCCTAATAGAGCTATCTGAGAGAGGTTTTTAGGAAGCTTCTAAGGCATTACAGACACACACAACATTTTTTTTTGTCTACATGTCACATCACAGAACAAGGATAAATACTCTGTTCAATCATTCTATGTCACCTTTAAGGAACTAACATTTAAAAAAAATAGTTTGAAGGGACATAATTGACCGTGACACACAAGATGGCTACCAGGTAAGCAGTTCTTATTTTTTCTCTCCAGATAAAAGTTTAAATTTAGTTTGTCATAGTACCTAGACAACTTTTTAGTTCTCATTACTGAAACATGATTTTGTAAATTTGTTAATGTAATATCATGTTGCAGTAATGATCATTTTTGATAATGATAGTCCATATAATGATAATGACTTCACCCATTTAAAATGATCTCATAGGCCTACATTAGATTAAGCTTTGAAGTGTTGTACATCATTATGTGGAAAAATGGACACAAAAGTGCAGACTTTTTGGTAAACATGATCATTTTTTAATTGGAATAGTGAAAAGAAATAGAAAGAAAATTTGTATCAAATGGTAAAAAAATTAAATACTGAAATGTTTTGATCCAATCTGCAAAAGCCCAGCTAACATTTATGTGTGTGTGTGTGTGTGTGTGTGTGTGTGTGTGTGTGTGTGCGTGTGTGTGTGTGTGTGTGTGTGTGTGCGCGTGTGTGTGCGTGTGCGTGTGCGTGTGTGTTTTACTGTTTTCTACATAAAATCATCCTACATAAGTTAAAGGGTCAGAATGGCCAATTTAACCCATAGTTGGAATGTGACCTCTTCATTTAACCCATTCAGTGAGTTCAACACACACACACAATGAGTTAACGTGACCAAAACTAGTAACACCTCTAGTGTCTTGTGTACAACACAATTGGTGTCCTGTGTGACGATCACTACACTTTAGATAACATGTACTTTGTCCAGAGACTCTTTAGTGTTGCTATGATGGTTACACAGCTGTTTTTAATGCCTTTAATGAATCAAACATGTAAGGAAAACGTCTCGGTTACTATCGTAACCTCGGTTCCCTGAGAGAACGTGAACGAGACATTGCGTCAGTTAGCTGACGCTATGGGATTGATCCTTCAATCACGATTACCCTGAAGCCTTATTGCACAACGCCAGTGCAGTTGAAACTCGCGCTGGCCAATGACGCTCAAGACGGCAAAGGAGGCGTGGCCTTCTTACTATAATAGCAGCCGTCTTGATCGAATATCTTCAGTAAAAACGACTGAACGAGCGTACAGCCTACGAAGCCGTGAGCACGGCAGCTAACGCAATGTCTCGTTCACGTTCTCTCAGGGAACCGAGGTTACGATAGTAACCGAGACGTTCCCTGTCGAGAACGTTCTCTCGACATTGCGTCAGTTAGCTGACGCTATGGGAGATTGTATAGAACCGCGCCGTGCATACGGCAAGATAGGCCAAGCATAACGAAGCAAACAGCATGCAACAATCTCAAATGACCAGCCGATAGCGGCATATCGTACTAAGCACCAGCCAAAAACCATAACAGAGCCAGTAGCGTGCTAGCGTAACACCACATTAAGCGGGTAAGAAGTAAACGCTAAAGAATTAAACAACATACCTAGCGAGCGGACGGCGTCCGGCGCACAAGTTGTAGAAGAGTTTAGATCATTGGACTGGCGGCAGTGAACACAGCACTCTTGCAGTCATATGTTGACTTGCCCAACGGGCGGACGAGATCCGGCGTTGAAGTTGTAAAATATAATCCACATGCAGTATTCATATGACTCAGCATCCAGGGAGCGGGTGATTCCCGGCGTCAGAAATGCAAGTGATAATCCACAAAAACCAATACATGGTGGAATTCTCGTGGTAAATAAATCGAATACTCAGCGGGCGAGCAGCGTCCGGCGCTAAGGTATTCTCAAGTCGGCGTCGCCGTAGCGCCGCCCCTCACACACGACCTGATAGAAACCATCAGGTATGTCAGACACTGGAGGTAGAGGGCGTGTTTACCGAGAGCACTCGGGAAGCCAATGAGGAGACATCCAGATTGTAAAACCTAGCAAAGGTGTTCTGAGACGACCAGCCAGCTGCCAAGCATAAATCCTGAATAGATGCGCCTTTATACCAAGCCCATGACGATGCAATAGCCCTCGTAGAATGGGCTTTAATATCCAAAGGGCAACGCACTCCTTGGCTAGAGTATGCCAGTGAAATAGCATCAACCACCCAGTGCGACAGTCTTTGCTTGGAAACTGGGTGTCCTTTGGCGCTGCCTCCAAAACAAACAAACAGCTGTTCCGCTGTCCGGAACGGCGCCGAGCGATCAATATAAGCTTTTAGCGCTCTTATCGGGCAAAGCTCACTCTGTACGATCGCGTTAGTAGTCGCCGCGTCATCCGAGGAGAAGGCGGGGATAGAAATAACCTGCGCTCTAAATGGCGTGGATAGCGATTTAGGCACATAACCCGCTTTGGGTTTTAACGTGACATTACAGTCCCCTGGTCCAAATTGTAAGCATTCAGCGTTCACAGAGAGTGCATGCAGATCTCCTATGCGCTTAGCTGAAGCCAAAGCCAGCAGAAGCACAGTTTTTAGAGAGAGCTCCTTCAAACCTACCGTTAGAATAGGCTCAAACGGAGGAAGAGTTAGTGCTTTCAGGACCAAGGCCAGGTCCCAAGACGGTACGGTGGGTGGGCGAGAAGGTCTGAGGCGCCGTGCACCCCGTAAAAACTTCGCTATGAGCTCGTGTTTGCCCACCGAGCGCCCCCCAATCTCAGCATGAAAAGCTGCGATGGCAGCAACATATACTTTAAGGGTGGAGGGCATGCTTCCCGTATCCATTCTGTGCTGTAAAAAGGATAGAATAGCTGACACGGAGCAGTTCACCGGGTCAAACTCTTTTTCTTTACACCACGCCGTGAATACCGACCACTTAAGGGCATATAACCGTCTTGTAGCGGGGGCACGCGATTGCATCAGCGTATCGAGCACACTCTGCGGCAGCGCCGCGTCTGTTAGCGGTTCCCACACACCTTCCACGCGTGAAGTTTCCACTTCTCGGGGCTGGGGTGCCAGATTGATCCGTTCGCCTGAGAGAGCAGGTCTCGTCTCAACGGGATCGGCCACGGGGGAGCCGTTGACAGTTCCAACAGGTCGGGAAACCACGGCTGGTTCGGCCAGTACGGGGCGATTAGTGTCACTGATGCTCTTTCCTCTCTGATCTTGTGTAAAACTGACGGCAGCAGTTTTATGGGGGGAAACGCATATTTGCTGGCTCTCGGCCACGGCAACGACAGCGCTTCTCCGCCCAGAGGAGAGCTCGTCAACGAGAAGAACAGCGGGCAGTGTGTGTTTTCCTCGGACGCAAACAGATCCACTTCTGCTTTACCGAACTGACTCCAGATCAGCTCGATAGATAGGGGGTTCAATCTCCATTCCCCTTGGGGAATGCCGTTCCTCGACAGCATATCCGCTCCGCAGTTCATGCTGCCCGGTACATGCGTCGCTTTTATTGAAAGGAGATGACGATCCGCCCACAACAGTATCGTTTCTGCCTGTCTGAACAGCGGCCTGGAGCGCACTCCTCCCTGGCGATTTATGTATGAAACCACCGTAGTGTTGTAGAATCGAGTTTGCTCCTTTGGGGTTCTTGTGGGGAACTCCACTCGATCTCTAGATCCTGCACGGCCTTAGAGAGAATGCGCACCAGCTCTTCGTGAAAGGATGGGGGGTGGGCGTCAGCCTCCGACGCGGCAGGCGGAGATTGGTCCCAATCTCCGTCAGACGCCGTCAGCGACATCTCATCCTCCTCTGCGGGGACCCCAAAGGAGACAGACTCGGCAGCTCCGGGTTCAGGACGCAGGCTCTCGGCGACGAACTGAACCGGAGAGCGACGGGGAGGGGAAGCGCGGCGCTCCGGCACGCGCTCGGTCTCCGTCGGTGGCTGAGCCCCCACCAGCGGCACCTTGGCGGCAGTGGGAGGCTGCAGCGAGGAGCTTTCGAGAGCGATGTTGAGCCGAGTCCTGAGCACCCTCATTGGAAGCTCATCACAATGAGGGCACTCAGACCCAACCAACGCCGTCTCTGCGTGGAGAAGCCCCAGACATACAATACACACTTTGTGCGAATCGGGCGGGTCGATAGGACCTCCGCACCGAGAGCACATTCGCGACATCTGGATCGCTAAGAGGGACGTCCGTCTTATCCGCGTACTCAACAGATATCTTCGTTGCAGGGTAAAACTTGCTCGTGAAGGAGAAAATACTGAAGATATTCGATCAAGACGGCTGCTATTATAGTAAGAAGGCCACGCCTCCTTTGCCGTCTTGAGCGTCATTGGCCAGCGCGAGTTTCAACTGCACTGGCGTTGTGCAATAAGGCTTCAGGGTAATCGTGATTGAAGGATCAATCCCATAGCGTCAGCTAACTGACGCAATGTCGAGAGAACGTTCTCGACAGGGAACTACTCTGAATCCTTCTAAAGGTGTGCTCAATCCATAATCTGAACTACACTCATCTGGATGATGTTTCTACACTTCAAGGTCAAGGTGACATTATTGTATCAGACAAGAGAAACACTGCTGCAAAAAAAAACTCACAACATACAGCCATCATTCAAACATTATACAACTGTCACACATACATCAGCATGACTTTCCTTAAAAAACAATACCATTATAATGCATTACCAGAATGGGAAAATATAAAACACACAGCCTTTAGTTACACAAGTTACTATATACAGTAAGTCTATTTTCAGTTACAGTGAAATAAATTAATGTTTATATTGATGATGTCTACATAACAGGACCCTAAAATCTCTTACACATCACTCAGAGTTAAACACATGTGAAGAGTTTATTAAGAGTTTATTAATCTGCTGTATGATGGACTGATCAAAAATATCTAAGCTTCTGTTTTTTAATGATTTTCGCTGACACGCTCAACAGATTATTTATTTGAGTTTTCATTTTAAACATCAGACTCCCAAACCAGACAATAATTTCATATCACAAAATAAATTCTATTGTAACTTTATAAAATATATACAACATTACTGCTCTCTATAAATAATTGTAATCTTCTTTAAATGTCTAGACGCTAATGAACTCTTGTAAACAAACATTTAACACATGTTTATACCACTGAAGCTCACTGTCGATGTGGACCCCCAAATATTTACAGTATAGGAAGCAACCTGATTAATGTCCTGACTGTGAACAACAACAGAGCTCCTGTCTTCCACTGATCTGGGGTCTGTGATCACCTCCTCAGTTTTATTAACATTCATCTGAAAAGTATTCTCATCACAACAGCCAACAAATCTTTCCACTGCAGTTTTATAGACATTATTTCAATGACTTTAGTTGGGTTTTCATAGACAAGATCACATATGTTAAAGATAAAACCTATTTTGTTCTTATGACCATGAAACTGATGAATGACACGACTGTGTGATTGTTATTCACGTGTTTGATTGTTATAAAGCATCACATGTATGCACAAAACTAATTTCTCTTAGGGGACAAAAAAAACTACCATCATCATTCATTATCACATGTTTCTGAAAATGACACAAACATCCCTGTGTATAATACCATTCAAAGTTACAAAAATAACTTAATGAGGGGATTGGGTAATACTTTATTTTACGACCCGCAAAGTACAGCATAATTAAACCAAATTTACAGCGTACCTATTTGTAACAACAGGGTACCTGTACAGTACGTACTTGTAGGTATAAGGGAATAATATGTTAAGTTTGGGGTAATAAGGGGGTAAGAATATGAAGAATTATAAATTAAGTATTTTTTAACTACAGGGTACCTTTTGTAATATTACGTGGTATGTATGACTTAGTAAAGTCTATGGGTAAATTATGTTTTATTTTTTTATGATTTTATTGTGAATTTTTCATATTAACTACTGAATGTTGTATACAGTCGATGTCTACGAGCCACATCGGCAGATAAATATAACAGCACATCACTTTTATTTTAGTAGCCTATATTACTTGCTTTAAATAACAAAAGTCAAGCTGATTTAATGTGGTTATATTTTTTTAAGGTAAGTACAATAAAAATAGCAACTTATTCCCTATTTACCAGGAAACTCTTACATTTGCGGACATATTTGAAGTGGTGCTTTGCAATTTTGACTCTGAAACTCTTTTATTTCAAATTACATAATAATGACCACAAAGCAGCACGCTATTTGTTTATTTTTCATAGGTGTTATCATTGGTAGAATAAAACTTTGCAACATGTGTAAACAGACGTATTTTAGCCAAAAATAATTTATGCAATTGCAAACCAAACAACAGCAGATATCAGCTCCTGCTACAGCAAAAGACGACTACATGCGTAGGCTACTGCGCAGGTGTAGAGCGGGCGGCCGTCTGCAGGAGGTTTGCCTGCTGGAACGCGATCCTGAGGTGATATTTCTTTAAGAGGTTTTAAAAACTTTCTACACTGTGGAGTACGGCTGCGAGTGATGTGAGCAGGATCCGCATGCTGGATAAGGTGACTGTTTTTTTTAATACATGACTCACGCATTTCAAACAATGTTTTTTCAAGACAGTTTAACAGTAGCAGCAGGTTAGCTAGCACATAAGTTAGCCTAAAGTTAATAACTGGCTCAGAAAACTCAGTTTTTTGTCAAGGCACAGTGAAGAAACATTTACTGAAGGCTTTCATTTATGTTTTTTATATGTAATGCAGAACAGCATTTGTGAGACGACATCAACTCAACATCAACAGTGGACAAGAACACCAACAGAGGAAGCCAAGACCCAAAAACAACAAAAAATTGTCATGACTTAAAAATTTTGTGTTAATAAAAATTAAGTGTTGGCTTAATAATAGTGTTTTAAAGATGTTTTGAAATAAGTTGTTTTAAAATAAAAATAACAATATTCTGTATGTTTATGGTATTTACCCTATAACATTTATAACAAGAGGTGAACAAAGCACCACTTTAGTTTACAGCCGCAAATATGAGAGTTGCCTGGTACATACACAGTACAAGCGGGGAATAAGCCCCACTTTAATTTACAGCCCGCAAATATAAGAGTTACCTGTTAACTCCTGTATACATATACAGATCAAAGAGGTATAAGTTGTTATTTTTTTTGTTGTGCTGTTATATTTTATTTGCCGACGTGGCTTGTAGACATCAACTGTAGGCTATACAATACACTTTCATCAGGTATGAAAAAAAACATAATATACATAGACCATATTACCCATAGACGTAAGTCATACATACCACGTAATATTACAATAGGTACCCTGTAGTTATGAAATACTTAGAGAATAATTTTCCATATATTCTTACCCCCTTATTACCCCAAACTTAAAATATTGGGTAACACTTTATTATAATGTTCATTAGTTAACATTAGTTAACTGCATTAGTTAACATGAACTAATGATGAACTGCACTTGTGCAGCATTTATTAATCTTTATTAATGTTAATTTCAACAATTACTAATACTTTATTAAAATTTGGTTAACGTTAGTTAATGCACCGTGAACTAACATGAACAAACAATGAACAGCTTTATTTCTATTAACTAACATTAACAAAGATGAATAAATACTGTAACAAATGTATTGCTCATGGTTTGTTCATGTTAGTTAATACATTAACTAATGTTAAATCATGAACATTATAATAAAGTGTTACCAAATATTGTTCCCTTATAACTACAAGTACGTACTGTAGAGGTACTCTGTTGTTACAAATAGGTACACTGTAAATTCGGTTTAATTACGCGGTACTTTGCGGGTCGTAAAATAAAGTGTTACCAAAAAACCCAATGGGAAAAAGTCCTAGAAGGACAAAAACCCTTGGGAGGAATTAATATATATTTATATATATATAGATACGGTAGGGATAGGAGGCGGGTTAGCGAATTAAACTGGTTTAGCCGGTGGTCGTTGGTCGGGCATCGGCTGGTCATCACGTTGAAGGACAGTCAGTGGATCAGTGATGCAATGATCTTCACAGCAACCGGAACTGGGTCTGTTTGTCTCATGGTCCTCGTGGTCGAGGACGAGACAGGGAGAGAAAAACAGAATTCTATTAGCGTAGGGGCCGTTCGCATGCAATGCAAGTGTCAAACATTATAGTGGTTCAAGTCGGCTCGGTTCCAGACAGGCTAACTATTGCGGCAATAGTATATTACCCATATGAGGTATGTGAGTGCTTTGTTCTAGACAAACTAACTACTGCGGGAAATGTACATTTACTGGACATTTTATGTGAATGCTTTGTTAAAGAAGAATGTCTTAAGTTTAGATTTAAATTGATCGACTGTGTCTGATACTCGAACATTATTTGGTAAATCATTCCAGAGCTTAGGGGCTAAGTAGGAAAAGGATCTACCACCTTTAGACACTTTTGATATTCTAGGGATAATTAAGTGACCATAATTTTGTGAGCGCAGTTGACGTGATGGATTGTATTCTGATAGTAGTTCTTTAATATACAAGGGCGCTAGGCCATTTAAGGCTTTGTAGGTGATTAGTAATATTTTAAATTGTATGCGATATTTATGTTTCACAGACAAGCCTTTAGACAACACTGTAAAATATTTGCTGTAATTATGCAGCTGGTTGCCAGTAAGTTACTGTAGAAGATAAATGTTAAAGGGGTGTTTTATGTGTACAGACTGGTCTATATTTCATGCACTAGAGCTTGATGAGGCTACTGAAACAATGACTGATTACATAAAATTCTGCTCTGACAATGTGGTAGATAAGAAAACTGTCATTGTATACCCTAACAACAAAGTTTATATTACAAAGGAGATTAAACACTGCATAAACCGGAAAAAGCAAGCCTTCAGAAATAAAGATAGGGCAACATTGTTAGTTGTCCAAAAAGAGCTCAAAAAGCTACTCAGAGACACAAAAGAAAAACATAGGCAAATCATGGAAAACAGTATACAAACATCAAACACCAAAAAACTGTGGACTACTATGAAATCAGTTACTAACATGAACCCCCCCAAAGAAACAACTATTGTAGGGGATGAATTTCTAAGGTCAAATGAGCTGAATGACTTTTTCCTGAGGTTCGAATCAGAACATTTCTCCCAGAAGCTGAACAGTGTTTGGCAATCGCTGCCTGATAATGACTACACCAGCTGGCTGAAAGTGGATCCACCCAGTGTTCAGCGCCTTTTTAAAAAGGTGTGTACAAACAAGTCAACAGGCCCAGATGGAATACCAGCTTTTTTGCTCAAAAACTGTGCAGAGGAATTAACATCAGCGTGGTGCCCCATATTCCAACGGTCTCTGGACACGCACACCGTTCCAGCATTGTGGAAGAAGACCATCATAACACCAGTCCCTAAAAAATCCTCTGCCTCAGCTAACAGTGACTTTCGGCCCATAGCTCTGACCTCAATTGTAATGAAATGTTTTGAGAAATTTGTGGTGTCCCAGCTTACAGCAGAGGTCGAGCCAATGTTGGACCCATGTCAATTTGCTTATAAACATGAACGCAGTACTGAAGATGCTCTACTATGCATCTCACATCTCACTTCTAAACATCTTGAGGACACAAAAGCCTATTGTAGAATATTATTTATTGATTTTAGCTCAGCATTTGATACTGTACAACCCTATCTGCTTTTAAAGAAATTGAATGACATGCATATTAACCCTGCTTTGATCAAATGGTTTTATTCTTTTTTAACAAATAGGACCCAACAGGTGAAAATCAATAGCACGCTGTCAGAGGTTAAACAGAAAAACACAGGGATCCCACAAGGTTCTGTGGTATCGCCCATACTCTTTACATTGTATACCAATGACTGTAGGAATGTATACCCAAACAATCACTTCTTAAAATTTGCAGATGATACAGCAATTTTGAGCCTTCTCCAGGTAGACACAAATCCCTCTGTGTACTATGATGAGATAGATTCTTTTATCAAGTGGTGTGACACCAACCACCTCATCTTAAATGTAACAAAAACACAGGAGATGATTATTGATCCAAGAAAAGTAACTGACCACGACCCAGTCACCATAAAAAATCAGAAAATTGTCCAAGTAAAGTCTTACAAATACTTAGGTGTCCATATAGACAATCTCCTCTGCTGGAATACACATATCGGCCATCTTTGTAATAGATTACAGCAGAGACTCTATTTTCTAAGGCGACTGAGATTATATGGAGTAAGTAGTCAGATTATGCTCATGTTCTACCGGGCAATCCTGGAGAGCATTATCAGATATGGAATAACGGCATGGTTTGGAAACCTAACGGTGCAACTAAAAAGCAGGTTGATCAGCATACACAAAACAGCTATGAGGATAATAGGGAGGAAAGAATACAGGCCCATACAGAGCCTGTATGAGCAAGCAGTCATAAAACAAGCAGAAAGAATAACTGCAGACCCCCTACACCCCCTCTTCCCTGAATATGAACTTCTGCCATCAGGGAGAAGATTCCGTGTGCCAAGATGTAAAACAAATAGACTAAAATTGTCATTTATTCCAACTTCTGTCAAGCTGCTGAATTCCAGTAGTAAACTTTAGCAGACTAAAGGACAGCACACTCGCACTTTTATGCACTTTGCACTTTAATTACCATGGTCAGTATATAGATGTTGAGTTTATACTTTTAAATGTGCTCTGCTGTTCTTATCCTCATGTTGTCTTCTATCTTAGTGTATTGTCTTTGTAACTTATTTTGTGTTGTTTTTAGAGGGATTTTAAGAGTTTTTGTGTTGTTTTGTGTTGTCATGTTGTAATGCAACAGATTGTAGCGCTAAGCCCAATACAAATTTCCCCTTTGGGGACAATAAAGTGTATTCTATTCTATTCTATTCTAAAGACTGAAAATGTTTAATGTTCATTTAACTTTAAACAAACTGTTGCCAGTGTCACGACTGGCTCAGAGCCGCGACAAATAAGAGGAGGACTAGGTGGTTGGTAAGGGTAATTAAGTGTTTTATTTAACATAGATAGAAAAAATAAGATTTAAACAATAAAATAATCAACAAAACTACTGCAACATCTTTCTGATAAGAGATGTTAAAATATCAGAAAGAACCAAAACAAAATCATATAATAAAGAAAAACAAACAACTTAACCCAGGAGCACCAAACTCAGGACATCCTCACAAAGGCAATCACCCTTCTTTTCCACTCACACACTTCCTTTTAAACTAAAGACACAGGTGGAATTCATTAGCAGCCGAAACAATGAGTCTCCTTGCCACTCCCACCGGTCGACCAAAGCAGGAACACCTGGAGGCTCATCGCAGAGGCTCATCACACCCCCCCCCCTAAAAAAAAGACCACAGAGTCTTAATGAAGAAAAACAAAAATCCCACGATCCAAATTTGTAGTAGTTTAAATGACAGTTGGTATCAAAGTTGTTTTTCACTCCTTTCCCAATCTCTTCCTCTCAGCAACCTGGCGCCTAGGAAGCAATATTAAGACAGAAACAGAAAGAGAAAGAGAAATTACAAACTTTAAAGTCCTAAACCACATGAACACGGGACAAAGCATCAGCAGTCACATTCTCGGAACCTTTAATATGACGTATATCCAACAGGTAACTCTGAAGAAATAAACAGCATCTCATCAGTCTTTGATTAGGGTTTTGTAAGGAGTGCAAGAAAACTAAAGGATTGTGATCCGTATAGACCACTAATGGTCCCACTGACGATCCAACATACACATCAAAGTGTTGTAGAGCCCAAATTAAAGCAAGAGCTTCCTTCTCTATCACGGAATAATTAAGCTGGTATTTATTAAATTTTCTAGAGAAGAACGCGATAGGATGGTCAATGTCATCAGAGTTTTGCAACAATACAGCACCAGCACCCAAATTACTGGCATCAACTTGTAACTTAAATGCTTGATCAAACCTCGGAGCTGCCAACACAGGGGCTTCTGTCAGAAGCATCTTAACACTTTCAAATGATTTCTGACACAGCGGAGTCCAGCGAAATACTGCTCCTCCCCTCAGCAAATTTGTCAGAGGCACTGCCACCGTAGAAAAATTTCTGCAAAAACAACGATAAAATCCTACCATCCCCAAAAACCGCATTAGCTCCTTCTTTGTAGTAGGAGTAGGATAGCCATCTATCGCCTCTACCTTTGCACGAACGGGGCGTACTTGTCCTTGTCCAACCACCTTCCCCAGATAGGTGACGGTAGCTTTTGCAAAGTCACACTTCATCAAGTTAACAGTTAAATTGGCCCATACAAAACGGTCAAACAACGCTCGAATCTGAACCAAATGTTCCCCCCAAGTTTCACTAAAAACGAAAATGTCGTCCAGATAAACAGTGCAGCCCTTCAATCCAGATGTTACTCGATTCATTAAACGTTGAAACGTTGCGGGGGCATTTCTCAATCCGAAACTCATCACTTTATATGAGTATAATCCGGAAGGCGTTATAAAAGCAGAAAGCTCTCGGGCTCTGGCAGTTAAAGGCACCTGCCAGTAACCTTTAAGAAGATCAAACTTGCTTACAAATCTTGCGTTTCCTATCTGATCAACACAATCCTCGATTCGAGGCAGTGGAAAACAATCAGGCTTCGTTATGGCATTTAGCTTTCTGTAATCTGTACAGAACCTAAACGACTTGTCAGGTTTATTCACAAGCAAAGATGGAGATGCCCAACTAGAGAATGAAGGTTCAGCAATGTTATTTTCCAACATATACTCGATTTCCTCATCCAGATGTTTTTTCTTATTTTCAGACACTCTATAATACCGCTGACGAATAGGACTCGAATCTCCGACGTCAATGTCATGCTCAATCAAATTTGTACAAGAAGGAGTATCGGAAAACAGTGTAGAATACTCATTAATCAAATTAATCATATCATTACACTGTACATCTGTTAGATGGTTAAGCCGGTTACGCATAGAACTCAATGCTTCCGAATTTCGAAGACGACCTTGAAGAACACAATCTCCAGGATAGATTTCTTCTTCCTCCCCACTTACCAGATTTTGCGTAAAACCCAATTTTAGATGGTCCTTGTTAACAGAAGAATCTGCCAACAGAACAGGTTTAACAAAAGAATCAGGCCCAATATCATTTGACGCATTGAAATCCTTACAAGCATAATAAGGTTTCAACAAGTTCACATGACAAACTCTCGTCTTTTTTCTTCGATCTGGCGTATTAATTATATAATTCAGATCAGAAATCTGGCGCGTAACCGTATATGGTCCAAGAAACTTTGCCTGAAAAGGAGACCCAACAATAGGCAACAACACCAGCACCTGGTCTCCCGGCTGAAAGGAACGCAACTCCGTTCGACGATCGAACAATTGTTTCATTCGATCTTGTGCTTTATTCAATGATGCCTTTGCCAACTGGCTTGCCTCATAAATTCGTCTACGAAAATCATTAACGTAAGACAAACATTTTTCGGGGGATCGGATTTTTCCCAGTCTGCCGATAAAACAGTTAACGGAGTTCGCACATCATGACCAAAAACAAGGTCGTTCGGACTGAATCCAGTACTTTCTTGCGCAGCTTCCCGAGCTGCCATCATTAACCAAGGTAGACCAGTCTCCCAGTTCATACCCATTTGGACGCAGTACGCCCTCAACAAAGACTTCAACGTTTGATGGAATCTCTCCAGTGCTCCCTGACTTTGTGCATGAGAAGCACTGGAAAGATTATGTTGAATATGGAGTTGTTTCAACACTTGAGTAAATACATTAGAAGTAAAATTACTTCCCTGATCAGATTGAATAATTTGCGGTATTCCAAAAACTGAAATAAACTGAGTAAGTGCTTTTATAACTTGCTTAGCTGTTATAGAACGCAGAGGATATACAGCGGGATATCTCGTTACTTGGCACATGACTGTCAGCAAATATTCACTACCCGTTTTTGACTTAGGCAATGGCCCGACACAATCTATGATGAGGTACTCAAACGGTTGACTAATGGCTGGAATTGGATAAAGAGGAGCCGGTTTCAAAGACTGATTGGGTTTTCCAGTAAGCTGACATGTGTGACAACATTTAATGTATTTAGACACGTCACGCTTCAATTTAAGCCAGAAAAACCTTTTCAAAATTAACTGATATGTTTTTTTCACACCCATATGGCCAGACATATCATGTGCGGTCTGTAACACTAGCTGACGAAGAGATTGGGGAATTACAACTTGTACCATTTCGTCACCAATTGCAAACTCTCCCTGTGGTGTCCACTTCCGAACTAACAATCCTTCGTCTAGATAATACCCAGACGAAAGATTTACAATTGTGTCATGCGAGACAACTTGGTCAAATAATTCAGTCAGAATTAAATCAGCTCTCTGCTTTTCAATCAATTCCTCACGCGACACAGACAAAATTTAAGGGATATCCAGCATTTTACTCACCGGCTTAATAGATTCAACTTGTGTTTTACTCATAGAACGTGTTATTACACAAGATGGTAACACACTTGAAGAAATCAAATTGTCATTACAATCTGGTTTCAAAATAACCGGCGATGGTGTAACCACTACATGTGGTGAAACATCTCGCCAAACACGATCACCAGCCAAGTCATTCCCCAAAACTATGTGTACTCCTTCCACAGGCAAGCTGGGACGAACAGCCACTTCCACTTCTCCCTGGATCAACTCAGAATACAACATAATCTTATGAAGTGGTACAGACATAACATTTAAGCCAATGCCTTTAATTAACACATTACTTCCAGTATAAGAATCAGTTGAGAAAGGTAATACCGATTCTAACACAAAGGTTTCTGACGATCCCGTATCACTTAATATCTTAACTGGTACGGTTTTTGTGGAACCTATCATTTTAACAGAACCCTGTGTAATGAATGGCGCAAAAGGTGAAACACATGGCAAACAATCTTTCTGCACATTATTCACTGTTGAGGGAGTTACAGCCAATGCAACAGGCCTTACAGAAGAACCAAATTTCACATTCACTTTAGAACTGTCCAGTTTTGTCTTCAATATTGGACACTCGTTCTTCCAGTGACCAAACCCATGACAATAATTACACTGATTTGCCCTATCTTTTCCTTCCTCAGAGCTGTGTAATTGTTTGCCAGGTAACTCGCGTGTAAATTTAGAAAACTTACTTTGCTTTCGCCAAGGTTCTTTTCGAAAGTTTTCATCAGGCCTAGAAGTAAAACTAGTTTTATGAGTCAACGTGAATTCATCAGCCATAACGGCCGCCTCATACGCTGAATCAGGTTTGCGTTCATTTAGGTAGACTGCAACACGATCCGAAATGGTATTTTTAAATTGTTCAAGAACAATTAATTCTTTTAAATCGTCGAGAGATTTTACATCAGATGCCACACACCAACGATTAAAATAGACCATGATATCGTGTACAAAATCAACATGCGTCTGATTTTCCTTCTTATTCCAAGACCTGAATTTTTGTCGATAGGCTTCTGGTACAAGCTCATAAGCCCTTAACACTGCCGCTTTCACTGTTTGATACCTAGACGCTGTTTGATACCTTCCACACTTAGTGAAGAATATGCCTCTTGTGCCTTTCCTGTCAAAACAGACTGCAACAACAAAATGCGCTCATCATTTGGCCAATTTCGTGCATCCGCAACTCGTTCAAACAACAAAAAAAACCTTTCAACTTCTTTTTCTTCAAACTTAGGAACCAGTCTCATATTATTCACCGTATCAGACCTAACTGAGCCTGAAACATATTCTGAATCTCCTGTTACCATCTTTCCATCTCTTATTAAATCCAACCGATAACGCTCAAGTTCAATTTGTTGCTGTTGCACTTGAACTTTAGAAAGTTCAATACGATTTTGAACTTCTAACTGCTTTGCTTGTATATCAGTTTGAATTAATAACAACTGTTTTTGTTGCTCAAATGTTAACTGCGTTTGTGCTAACACATTACCAAAAGGTAACGTGTCTTCCAAGACTTGAGAGGTCAACACCTTACGAACAATTAAATCTGCCTTTACTAAGGATTTAATACCCTCTTTCACACGTTTATCTTGATTTGTTAGATCAATTTGATAGTGTTCGGCAATTTCTAATAGTTGATCTCTAGTCAACTCATCTAACAAGGGTTCGGATGGTGCACTAATAAATTCCTGAGTTTTTGAGGACATTGTGAAAAAAGATATATACGGCTACTACAAAACAAGAATTTGGAATAAGCGAATCCCCCTAACTAAATTTCAAAACTATCTAAACTCATACCTAATCTTCGTACAGTTACTTGCAGCGGGGTTTTAAACACTCTAAACCAGTGTTTGCTATAGTAACCGATTACCGAGTCACTACAACAAAACACGGAGGTGTACCCGAGACAAAAGCTCTAACTGCTTTCACCGCACAAAAACAACAAACTAAAATAAAAAAAATTTAAACTTCCCGTTAAGGAAATTACACTAAACCTAACCAGGGAAAAGCTTATTCCAAAATACTTCAGTTGTTAACAAAAATTAGCCGTACTTACCAATTTAAACTCCTGCAAGCAATTAACAAATCACCCAACCCAACCACTACATCCTCCATTCTTCTCCTAACGAATGCTATCACAAAACTTTTTTTTCAAATTACTTAAGTTAAACTAAATATTTATCAGATAACCAAACAACAAATTTTCCAAACTACAAGATTAACAAACGGTCGGACGAGCCCCCATATTTGTCACGACTGGCTCAGAGCCGCGACAAATAAGAGGAGGACTAGGTGGTTGGTAAGGGTAATTAAGTGTTTTATTTAACATAGATAGAAAAAATAAGATTTAAACAATAAAATAATCAACAAAACTACTGCAACATCTTTCTGATAAGAGATGTTAAAATATCAGAAAGAACCAAAACAAAATCATATAATAAAGAAAAACAAACAACTTAACCCAGGAGCACCAAACTCAGGACATCCTCACAAAGGCAATCACCCTTCTTTTCCACTCACACACTTCCTTTTAAACTAAAGACACAGGTGGAATTCATTAGCAGCCGAAACAATGAGTCTTCTAGCCACTCCCACCGGTCGACCAAAGCAGGAACACCTGGAGGCTCATCGCAGAGGCTCATCACACCAGTAAATAACATAAATGTAAAATCTACAGTAAGTTACTGGCAGCTAGTTGCCAGTAATACCCAGTATTACTGTAATTTCTACAGATTTTTTTTACAGTGAAGTCTTAGACTAAAACATACGTTTGAGGTGTCTTAACGGAAAATAACTTGCACATACAGATCTTAAAATATGCCAGTGTCATTGATTTATCTCAGGATACATATCAGTAATACCATTTTCTAAGACATGTTAATAAAAGATGTTTAAACGTTTTAATTTAACTAAGGCCTAGTCCTGGCTTTACTCTAGCTAAGCCTTGTCTGTGAAACTGGGCCAGTGTGTCATATCATATGTAAGTAAAACAGATTTATTAGATTTTACTGTGGATGTTTTAATCTTATTGTCAATCTTAAGTATAATTGTGTTATGATCTCTGTTTAACTCTTTACTGTCTGTCTGTTTTTAGTGAAATCGCTGTTAAGGAGAAATGCAGGTAAGTTTGATGACATCATTAAAGTGTTTATAAATCTACAGCTGTTAGATGAGACTGTATGTGTATTTATTGACACATTGAACTTGTTTGTTATCATCTTTATATTTTTCATCTGTGTTCATTTGTTGTTATATATTGTTCACAGAGGCGTCATGCCCATTGAAACTGAGGGGGCACTTGCCCCCTCGGATTTTTGAGCCAAATGGATTTTGCAAGCAACCTCAAAAATAAAAAAGCATCCATTAATCTTTTAATCTGTTTAAAATGCCCAAATTGTCAATTTTGTGCTGCATCCGTGTCACTTTTCAGAGTTTTGATAGTGTTTTTGTTACAAATGAAGCTGCTTCTCCGCATCCTCCCGGCCGACAGAGGGAGCCATCACCTGAATTCTAGCCATGTCTGTTATAAACTACATTTCCCATAGGGCCATGTACCTGGGTCTGATTACACTGCCACCTGAATCTCATTCATAGACTCTATTTAAGCTCTCACCAAACGCATCCTGATGCGAAGTCTTGATTTGCCACGGTGATCATTTCTGAGCGTTTTCTTGAATTATTATTACGGATCTGTGTTTTGACTTTGGACTGTTATTATCGTTTTGGATTGTTTGCCGCCTGCCCTTGAACTCTGCCTGTCTATTGATTTCACGATTGTTATCTGCCTGTCTCGACCATTGCCTGTTCCTGTTTACTCTTCTGATTTGCCCCTTGCATTCTGTGTGCTATCGCCCACTTACTGTTGTGTCGGTCATCTTAATAAAAGCTGCAAATGGATCCCATGTCTGAGGACTCATCATTACAGAAGACTTCGCCGCACAGCGATCCAGCAGCTATGATGCAGATTTCCTCCGAACTCTCCGCACAAGCCCATCAGCTAGCCTTACATCAACACCAGCTTAACCGTTTAACATCTCTAACGGAGGATTTGGTAAAGACTTTACAAGGCTTACAACTTGCACCCGCCGGGGCCACCGCGTCGGCAGCAGCAGCGCCCGCTCCCGCTCCCATTGAACCGATACAACCACCACAGAGCAGCGTGAATCCTCGACTCGCTTTCCCAGAGAAATTTGATGGAGATACAGCAAAATGTAAGGGATTTCTACTACAATGCTCTTTGTTTGTTAACCAACAGCCTGCCCTGTACCCAACAGATGCCAGTCGAATATCCTTTGTTTGTTCCCTGTTAACCGGAAGAGCGTTGGAATGGGCTACGGCTGTTTGGAGAGATGACGGATCAGCGTTCCCATCTTTCACCGATTTTCTTCAGCGATTTCGAGAGGTGTTTGAACATCCCGCTGGAGGTAAGAGTGCGGGTGAACAACTGCTGGCTTTAACCTAAGGAAGCAAACGGCTGTGGATTATGCTTTGGCGTTTCGAACGCTAGCAGCTCAAACGAACTGGGTTGAGGATACTTTAAAGCTGTGCTACAGAAAGGGATTAAATCTGGACTTGCAAGCCGAGCTAGCCTGTCGGGATGAGGGCAAATCATTGTGTGAGTTTATTGACTTGTCTATCCAGATTGATAACTTAATTCGCTCTCGTCGCCCTGTTCGCTCTGTCCTTCCCGCACCCAGTGCCCCAGTGGATACGTCTGAACCAATGCAGCTTGGTTTTACTCGTCTGACTCCCGAAGAACGAGATCGACGCAGGCAAAATCATCTCTGTATGTACTGCGGACAGGCTGGACATCTGAAAGTTTCATGCCCCTCTCGACCAACTACTTTTACCACTGGAACGGTGAGTGAGCAGCCTCTATCTAACAACTCACACTCATGTATAAAAATACCTGTAACCATAACTACCTCAAGTAAAACTCTCTCTGCTTCTGCACTACTAGACTCCGGAGCTTCCGGAAACTTTATTTCTCAACAATTTGCTCAGCAGCATGATTTTAAACTGACACCGT
The DNA here is from genome assembly GCF_027580225.2 of Misgurnus anguillicaudatus. Classification (NCBI taxonomy): domain Eukaryota; kingdom Metazoa; phylum Chordata; class Actinopteri; order Cypriniformes; family Cobitidae; genus Misgurnus; species Misgurnus anguillicaudatus. The sequence continues at coordinate 6,243,774 of NW_027395279.1, forward strand.
GTACTTCTTACTTGGCAGTGGAGGCGCTAGATGGGCGTCCTGTAGGAGAGGGGAGAATTTCACAAGTCACTGAGGCTGTCACCATGCAGGTTGGAGTTCTACACAAGGAGGAAATTGAATTCTACGTGATCCCCTCTCCTCATAATTCAATTGTTCTGGGATTGCCTTGGCTCCAAAAACATAATCCACAAATATCTTGGGAACAGGGGCAAATCACTCAGTGGGGAGTAGTCTGCCAAGAACATTGCTTAACGTCCGTAAACCCTTTGCCAACGAACCCCGAGTCAACTAATGAGTCCACCACAAAAATTGATGGTTTGCCTAATGAATATTCTGATTTATCGGAAGCTTTTAGCAAGACTAAGGCCACGGAATTACCACCTCATCGCTCCAGTGACTGCGCTATTGAACTTATACCAGGTGCTACTCTTCCTAAGGGTAGAATTTTTCCCTTGTCTCAACCCGAATCAGAGGCCATGAAAGATTACATCAAAGAAGAATTGAGAAAGGGTTTCATTAGATCCTCTACTTCTCCTGCTTCAGCCGGTTTCTTTTTCGTCAAGAAAAAGGATGGCAGTCTCAGGCCTTGCATTGACTACCGTGGACTAAATGATATTACTGTTAAATTTCGTTATCCTTTACCTCTAGTTCCTGCAGCGTTAGAACAACTTCGACAGGCAAAGTACTTCACCAAGCTCGACCTCCGGAGCGCCTACAACTTAATACGCATCAAGGAGGGTGACGAATGGAAAACTGTTTTCTCAACGTCTACTGGTCACTATGAATATTTGGTCATGCCCTTCGGGCTATCAAACAGTCCGTCCGTGTTCCAATCATTCATCAATGATGTCTTCCGAGATATGCACGTCAGGTGGGTGATAGTGTATATCGACGATATTCTAATCTACTCCAATTCATATGAAGAGCATATCCAACATGTAAGATCCGTACTCAAACGTCTCATTCAATATCAACTACATGCCAAAGCTGAGAAATGCGAGTTCCATCAGACATCTACATCATTCTTAGGATATATCATCAGTCAAGAAGGAGTCGCTATGGATGAAGCGAAAGTGAAAGCAGTGTTGGATTGGCCCCGACCACGCACACTCAAAGAGTTACAACGATTTCTGGGGTTTGCCAATTTCTATAGAAGATTTATTCGAAACTTCAGCACGGTGGCGGCACCTTTAACTGCCATGACTAAACGTTCGACTTCACATCTCTCTTGGTCTCATGAGGCACAGCTAGCTTTCGACGAACTGAAAACACGATTCACCTCTGCTCCTATATTGCATCATCCAGATCCAGAACTTCCTTTCATCATAGAAGTAGATGCTTCGAATACCGGTATAGGAGCAATCCTCTCTCAACGACACGGATCTCCAGCTAAAATGTTTCCCTGTGCGTTCTTTTCTAGAAAATTGTCCTCAGCAGAGAAGAATTATGATGTGGGAAATCGTGAACTACTGGCCATGAAATCAGCACTGGAAGAATGGAGACATTGGTTGGAAGGGGCTAAACATCCATTTACTTTCATTACAGATCACAAGAATTTAGAGTACATACGTTCAGCGAAACGCCTCAACCCTCGACAAGCCAGGTGGGCACTGTTCTTTACTCGATTTAACTTTGTCATCACTTACCGACCCGGATCTAAAAATACCAAGGCTGACGCACTTTCACGCCAAACTGAGGAATCATTAAAATCCGACCAGGCAGAAGGAATCATACCTGAAGCTCTTCTAGTCGCACCGGTTCAGTGGGATATAATAACGGAGATTAATCAAATCAACAGCCAAAACCAGCTACCCCCCGAATGCCCTCCCAATCGAACATTTGTGCCTGAAACCTTGAGAGAGAGACTACTCCAGCATGTTCACTCTGACCCTAGTTCCGGCCACCCTGGCATTACTGCCACACTCCATCTCCTCTCACAACGGTTCTGGTGGTCCACAATGTCCACAGATACCACAAAATTTGTGAAGGAATGTCACATATGCAACACCTCTAAAACCCCACGTCAACTGCCTGCCGGACTACTACAACCTCTACCGACGCCCCAACGACCTTGGTCCCATATTTCCATTGATTTCATTACTGATCTCCCTAATTCCCAGGGCAAAACTGTCATACTTACTGTCATTGACCGCTTTTCTAAGGGATGTCGATTAATACCTCTGCCAAAGCTGCCCAGTGCCATGGAAACTGCTTTAATTCTGTGCGACTATGTCTTTCGTCTTTATGGATTACCAGAGGATATAGTGTCCGATAGGGGTCCCCAATTTACATCCAGAGTATGGGCGGCTTTCTTCAAACAACTGAATGTTAACATTAGCCTCACTTCAGGATACCACCCCCAATCCAATGGTCAGACCGAACGCCTAAACCAAGAACTCACCCGTTTCCTCAGGTCTTACTGTCAATACAACCAATCTGACTGGAGCAAATACTTATTATGGGCTGAATACGCGCAAAACTCCCTCCATAAACCTGCTACCGGTCTAACCCCGTTCAAGTGCATTTTGGGCTATCAACCACCCATGTTTCCCTGGTCGGAAGAACCATCTGATGTCCCATCAGTGAATGAATGGTGTCAACGCAGCGAGGAGGTATGGGAGAGAGCTCATGTTCACCTACTACGTGCTGTTCGCAGGCAAGAGCAACAAGCCAACCGTCATCGGCGTCCCAATCCAGCATATACTCCAGGACAGTGGGTTTGGTTATCCACCAGGGACATCCGTCTACGACTCCCCTGCAGAAAACTCAGTCCCAGGTACGTGGGTCCTTTCAAAATTCTCAAACAAATTACTCCAGTGTCATTCCGTCTAGATTTACCCACTAATTATCGAATTTCTCCTACCTTTCATGTGTCCTTGCTTAAACCCGCTGCTGGTCCGGGAGGAGTGTCGGAGAGAACTACTGAGATGCAGAACCCCCAACCACTACTCATCGGCGGCGAGGAGGCTTACCTGGTCCATGAGTTACTCGACTCCAGACGCCGGGGAGGTACCTTACAGTACTTGGTAGATTGGGAGGGGTATGGTCCGTAGGAACGATCTTGGGTCAACGCGGAGGATATCCTTGACCCCACACTCACTGAGGAGTTCCACAGACTGCATCCGGAGAAACCAGCCCCTCGACCACGCGGTAGACCCCGGCGTCGAGGGCCTCCTCGCGTCAGGAGCCGCTCGCAGGGAGGGGGCTCTGTTACAAATGAAGCCGCTTCTCCGCATCCTCCCGGCCGACAGAGGGAGCCATCACCTGAATTCTAGCCATGTCTGTTATAAACTACATTTCCCATAGGGCCATGTACCTGGGTCTGATTACACTGCCACCTGAATCTCATTCATAGACTCTATTTAAGCTCTCACCAAACGCATCCTGATGCGAAGTCTTGATTTGCCACGGTGATCATTTCTGAGCGTTTTCTTGAATTATTATTACGGATCTGTGTTTTGACTTTGGACTGTTATTATCGTTTTGGATTGTTTGCCGCCTGCCCTTGAACTCTGCCTGTCTATTGATTTCACGATTGTTATCTGCCTGTCTCGACCATTGCCTGTTCCTGTTTACTCTTCTGATTTGCCCCTTGCATTCTGTGTGCTATCGCCCACTTACTGTTGTGTCGGTCATCTTAATAAAAGCTGCAAATGGATCCCATGTCTGAGGACTCATCATTACAGTTTTGATCGTGTACATTACTTTATTCTTGCGGCAGGCGCTGCAGTCAGCGCAGCCGCAGACGCGCTGCAGGAGGTCTCATGATGACCGCTGCTTTTATAATCTTTATTTTCGCAAGTAAAATCCTTTTTTTGTTTTAACATTTAAACAAACTCATGGTTCTCCCCCACACTCGCGCTTTGCACATTCCAGAAGTAATATGATTTGCTCTGTGGATAAATAAACATGTTCTCTTCCACTGGGAATTGTTGCGCGCATTTTTAATATGTCCACTTGTGGAATAAAACTGCACGATGACAAAAGGTAAGACTTGTTTTTGCGTTTAGCTCTGTTATACTAAGAGTTTTATTTAGTGTTTTAGTTGGATATGTTTGCTCTGTCACATCATTTAAGTGTCTTTATTGTGTGTTTAGTGGTTTTGGCGGTTGTCGTGACAAGATTTGTGAAGGGATGTCATAGTATGTTTTGTTTTGATATTATCTTGTTTTAGTTTATGTGTTGCTGGAGTTGTACTTAGTTAAGAATTATTTGAAAAGCATTTTAAATAACCATGATTTCTATTGTTCTATTGTTGTTGTTTTTCATTTGCATTGCTTCCGTATTGTTGTCAGTAAGTGTACATACGTGCAATCGTAGTATGATTTTGTACAGGTTGGTGGAGTATGTACACATATGTGGTTATAGATTCATTATTTGAGAATGGCCTTCTTGTACGAAGAATTTTTGCTAGTTGTTGTGCAAAATGCATTAATGACAGAATTAAACAAGACATTAAACAAAACGTAAATAGAACACATGCCGTTTCAGATGTAAATATGTTGCCAATATGTAATTAATCCGATTGAATAGTATCAGAGGTGGGTAGTAACGAATTACATTTACTTCGTTACATTTACTTGAGTAATTTTTTTGGGTAACTAGTACTTTTAGAGTATATTTAAGGATGGGTACTTTTTACTCTTACTCAAGTACATTTCTAATGAAAAAACTGTACTTTTACTTCGCTACATTCGGTGGCGTTACTACGCTACTTTCAAATGGTAATAATTAATGAATATATTTTATTTTTATTAAGTTTATATGGCTTGTTCGAAAGTCTCGCGAGACGTTAGAGAGGCAGCTTGCGTTGCGAGGGGTGGCTACGTTTCACCCTTTAGCGCGCGTAGATGAAAGGAGATGACTGAAGCGGAGGATGACCTATGCAAGCTATCGGAGGCAGATCACGCGTGGCCTCAAGTTTGGTCTATGTTTACACTACAAAAGGTCAAAAAGAATAGTTTCATAATGCAATGTATGCTTTGTGCACCAAAACGAACTGACATCTCAGCATACAGGAATTCAAGCTCCAACATGAAACAACACGGCTGCGGTAGGTGTCACTTTCTGCAGTGCCTTATTATAATATTATTTCACGCACTGTTTTTGTCATATGCGCTCTTGTGCAAGCAATGAAAATTACTCCTTACAAACAACACACGTTCACATCTGCACATTTCCATATCATTTCCTCATAAAACTAAACAAATTGAACAGCATGTTAAGTCTTGCATTAATAATACGGGAGAACCGGGGCAAAAGTAACGCTGGACGAAAGTAACAAAGCGATTTCCTAGAGGACTGATAACATTTGCATCCCAAACTATGACAGCATCTTTGCAACCCTTGACAGAGCTGACAAATATCGCGTTATTTACTCACCATTTTCCGGGTGTAGATCCAGAAAGGTGTTTTCAACCATAAGTAAATTCCAAAAGCGGTCATTGTTTTCTTATAACGCGTTGTGTTTCTCGTTTCATCAATCTTCAGGTTATTTAGTGCTCTAACACATCCTGAAGTTTGACTTCTCGAGTTTTTCAAAATAAAAGTAAAGCGGGTTTAAATGTGAGGAGATCCTGTCGGGACGAAAGTAACACTTACTTTTGTACCATTTATATTATTCTAATTTTATTTAATTTAATTTTCATATTGTTCAAACTGTTGAATTTAAGTTTGTACTGTTGGTTGCTTTTGAAACATTTGATAAAACTGAAATTTAAAATGAAAATATAATTTCATTATTTTTTACAAAGATAAATTACAAAATATGTTTGCAGTTACATATTAAAGAGGTCATAGTCATGTATAGTTAATAAAAACAAGTGTAACACGAAAATCTACATTGTTTTGTTGTGTTAAAAAAAGTAACAATTCACCACTTATGTTCAAAGTGAAATTATACTAGTCATTTTACATTTGTTCAAAAATCCACCTGGTATTGATAGACCACACTTGTGAGTTACTGACCACAGCAAAAATATATCTCTGTCTGAAACATTATCTTTAAAAATTTAAAAAACTTAAAAAAAAAAAAATTCTGAAAAATTGTACTTTTCGCCTGTTCTCCCCTACACATAACCGGACACCTTACTTAAATGTAGAAAATACATACGAATAAAAACTGGATTGTATTTTATTTAATTCCTTCCTAAAAAATCTATATACTTATAAAAATAAAAGAATAAAGTATGTTTTTAAAGAAACATGTTTTATATATTATAATAAATGTAGAGTTGATTTGCAAAAACAGATGAGTTCCATTTGAAATTCTAAAATAAGCATTTTATCAAGCTCCTTATGTTCATTAATTGAACATTAATGGCAATGAAAATAACCTATTCATATAAAAACATGATAACAAACAGACACACACATTCTTTTTTTCTTACTGTAAGCTTGTTTAAAGGCAGATGCAGCCAAATTTTGTTGTGAACTTGAAAATAAATACACAGTTAACTGTCAGAAAACAGTCAGTGTGTTTAAGATTTTTTTTTAATGACACGTTATGTGATGTTGGAGGACTGAGATAGACTGCTTTACTTTAACCTAGTTTTATAAGTAGTATATAAGCAGAACAATGAGACTTTTAAGGAGAGGTTTGTGAAAGCCCTCCAAGTAGTCTGAAATTCAGGGATTTTACGCTTCTTTTCAATCAGATCGGAAGTAACGAGTAACTAACTACTTGAGTAGTTTTTTCATCTAATACTTTTTTACTCTTACTCAAGTAAATAATTAGATTGTTACTTTTACTTTTACTTGAGTACATTTTTGTATAAGTACTTGTACTTTTACTTGAGTACAGATTTTGGGTACTCTACCCACCTCTGAATAGTATTTGATATGAAAGTTAGTCAACACTTTTATTTTGGAGGTTTTTGCACTATGGCAGGGGCGTTTAGAATGTTAGAAATGTAAGTGCCATGGAAAAGACTGAAAGCTCTATAATATAATTCGTTTGATGTATGTGTATGCACAAATTTCTGTGAGCTTTGCACACTGTGCCCCCTTAAAAAAAATTGGTGCATGACGCCCCTGATTGTTCAGATTTGTCTTTTCAGTTAATTTTCTCTATGCAGTGTGTTTATGTTTGTTTATTTCTCTATAAAGTGATGTTGTGTTATAGAAAGACACAAACTAATAATATTATTATCATCATTATTACAACATTCATCTGTAAAGCAGAAATCTCAATATTTTAACAGTGAATGTGACTCTGGATCCTGATTCAGCTCATCCAGATCTCATTGTGTCTGATGATGGGAAACAAGTGAGATATAAACAACAATCAGGAACAGTGAAGGATGAAGATCAAAAGTCAAATAACAAGTTTGATAAAGAGCTCTGTGTTCTTGGAAATAAAGGATTCACTTCAGGGTGTATTTACTATGAGGTGCAGCAATTTACCAGATGATATCAATTGACTAAATTAATAATGACATTGCGTATGAAACAAACTGTCTGCTTAATCAGATGAACAGACCCGCGTCAGTTATTCATGACTTCGCTACGCCACGAGCAACACTTGATTCTATTAGAAAAAGCTTTTTTAAATGTCTCGCGTGACGTCTGGTATATTAACTGAAAAAAAAATCGCTTTGAAGTGCCACACCTTAAAGCTGACGTTTTCAGAAGAGAACCTTGTTGTTTTAAGATCTAATTTTGTCCAACATTGCGTCCTATGACAGATATAATACTTATTTCATTATTGCTCTATGTATGTGTGACCTTCATCATTTGAGGTTATGTGTTGATTTCACCTCTGAATATTTCCTCTTATAGGTCCATCATCCTTTCATGCGCAACACAGCATTGGTAAGTCATTTCTTTCACTTTTGTACTGCTGTTAGGAGCTATATCTTATTTTTGTAACTAATACACAATTATTATTCTTTTACTCGCAGTACTCAAATATACAATGGTTGGTTAATTTGTTTTCAGATAAATGCTGAATTTAAAAGAATCACTACTGTCTTATGTTCCTGTGTCACCTGGACCTCCAATCCAAAAACCTGATGAAACTCTTCTATCAGAAAGGATGACAGCTAGCAAAAAGACTTCAAACAATTAATGATCAAATGACAGAAGTAAGTAATATAGATTCATAGACATAAAAATGTGTAAACATTGTTGGAAGTACAGAACGTTTAGTATGTTTTAGTTACAACATCTTTTGGCACACGGGTCATTAAAACACCTGGGAAGATTTAAAGGGGTAGTTCACCCAAAAATAAAAATTCTCATCACTTACTCCCTATCATGTTGTTACAAACCTGTATAAATGTCTTTGTTCTGATGAACACTAAGGAAGATATTTTGAGGAATGTTTGTAACCAAACCAATCATAAGCCCCATTCACTTCCATATAGTGGGGAAAAATAATACTATTGAAGTGAATGGGGCTCATGAACAGTTTGGTTGCAAATGTTTCTCAAAATAAATATCTTCCTTCATGTTTATCAGAACAAAGACATTTATCAGGGCTCAAAATTAACTTTTTTATTTAAAGAGTTAGGAGCACCAGCAAAAATTTAGGCGCATCCATCCAAAAATTAAAAAGCACCACAACTACAATGTAAATGTTAATAGATTTATTTTATTAAAAATAAAACACCACCGCCGGGCTTTACACATCTTTGGCCAGCATTTAAAAGTTGGTCTTCTATTTTATTTTATTTTTTGCTGCATAAATTCCTAAATTAATACCCAAATGCTGTTGAAATAGTATAGCAGCAATAATAATTTAACAATTACAGGTAACATGATTAAGATTACATAGAAAATCTAGCAAACACGTAAAACACTGATTAATTTTGACATTACAAAAGTGACCCTAATATAGAAGGCTAATATATATTGATATTGATAACTGCATTACCAGGATGCTTTTACTACTAAATAGGCAATGTTTTAAAAAATACAACAAAAACATACCATCAGCATTGTCGTATTCCACAGCAACATGGACCACAAGGATGTTTGTCGAATGTCCATTCACCAGCGCATGCGCACATACACCATCAAACACACTTTGACAGACAGGTCGGTGTCTCCATCAATAATAAACACATTTGTCATGACACGTCTTATGTTTTTGGCACTTTTCCCCATGTTTAAGCAAGGTACGTCTGGCGCTTAAAATGTTTTGATTCCGCCATTAACGCCGTTTTACAGGATTTACAGTAAACACAGTAAGTTACATTTTCATAGCGGAGACACGCGAAATCTTTAAGCCACTCTCTCTGAAAGGTTTAACGTCAACTCGTATTTTCCGGTGGTGGAGTTACATTTGAATCCGGATCGTCGTCAAAAAATACAGTAATAACCTTGGCTGTAATCGGCTCGCTCTCGCCATGCTCGCGACGCGTTCGTCTTTTCACATTTCCGCGCTTCACGGCAACAAGGAATGACTGACGCTCATATTAGCCAATCTGCGGTCTTCATTAAACGCAAGAACTTAAATGGTGAAATTTGATTGGTTATGTATCGTTGGAGAGAACACTGAACCTGGGACAGCGCCAGCACGCAGGATCACAATCAACTTGCGTCACAACAAAATGGGCAGTCGCACAAATGCTCCCAAATATATTTTAAGGTCGCACAGATTAAATTTCGGTCGCATATGCGACCAAAATGGTCGCAATTTCGAGCCCTGTTTATACAGGTCTGTAACAACATGAGAGTGAGAAAATGAGAGAATTCACTTTTGATGTGATTGTCAGGTGTGGTAGCACACACTCGAAACGTGGCCTCTTTATTTAACTCATTCCAGTGTAGTGAACACTAGGGATGCTCCGATCAGGATTTTTGCAGCCGATACGATCACCGATTTGTAATCTTCGTGATTGGCCGATACCGATTCTGATTTTTTTAAAGCTGATATGCAAGCTCTTTGATGACTGTAACTGTTACATTTTTTTCTAGATAAAATAATACCACGAATGTTGCCTTTGTTATATTACTTGCAGTAATTAGGTATATTATTGTTTCAATAGTGACTCAAATAAATAAGCACAACAAATATTTATTCTGCATAGAGAAATTTAATATGGCTTTAAAAAGGCTTATGTCTCCCAAAAGTACTGAAAATAAAACACTTCATAGACTTTACTGTATTAATTAAATATACACGCATTCGTATGAAGTATAAAAGTTCTTTAGTCAAGAGCAGAGAGTGATTTTATTGAGAGATGAATAGGTTACTGCAGCTTTAAGACGTGAGAGAGAGATCGCTCTGTTCACGTGCACTGATGACAGACTTCTGTCTGTGGGCGGCGGCTGAAAGCAGACAAGCAGCTGTGAGGAAAATAAAAGTTTAAACGCTCAAAACTTTAAAACGCATGCAAATAAGAAACTGTTGGCATGAGGATTCAATTGTCCGTGATATATATGTGTTGTATACGCTGTTTGATGGGGATGTGAAGATGCCTCGCGCTGTTGACCGGAGCACGTCCTCATAGAAAATACGCATATCTCTGTAAAGGCAAAGAGAGACATACAAATCTGCACGCCGCACATGAGCAAAGGGTTGTAAAAATGCTTGTGCTACGTAAAAAAATGTCTTTAATTGCAGCCACATTCAGGATCCTTTTGATGACAAAAGTAAACAGTAGGGCTGTGCAATTAATCGTTTTTCGATTTCAATTTCGATTTTTGCACATTTCGATTGCAAAAACAAGATAATCGAGGGAGATCGATTAGTGTGCCGCATTTCTGTTATTTCGTTTTGAGTCATTAATCCGACGCGTCATAAGCAGCTGCGCCTCGCACACAAAGTAGAAATCCTCATGTATTTGTTCAGTTTTATGCTTTTCAAGCGAGCGGAGGCAAACTATCCCTCACGTTTAAAATATCAGCTGGATCGTGGCGCCGCTTTCCGTGCAGAGAGCTGCGCGCTCAGTCATCTGTTTAAAGTCAGGTCACTAGGTAATAATCCTGTTTATGTTTGTAAAGTTATATGCATTTCAAGCGATCGTGTTTAAAATGTGAATCGCGTTCTGCTGGCACTTAAACACTACTGCTTTGACACGTGTAGCCTTCTGCAGCAACACTAAACAATGCATTGAATGTATGCAGGGCTTGACATTAACACCCGCCAAATGCGGGTATATTTCGGCTGCGACCGTTTGTGGAGACGCGCGCGCGTTCAGCGGAGCGTTGCGGACCAAAGCGCCACCTCCCAGCGCGCGAGAGGTGATGGATTTGCGAATGCACAAGAGGACGCAGTCTGAGCGCATACACACTTCGGGAAAGATACAACAATTGCATGGAAGTAATTGGAGAGATATACATTGCGTGCACATTCTCAGGGCAAGAGCGGAGAGAAATTCAGCGCATTCCTGAATGCACACGAAATCAAATGAAACCCGCCAGCTGAGAGGTTCTCGCGCATCATTTTAATGTAAGCTACTTTGGGCAACAATAATGCCCTCTCGACAGTTGTCATTAAAAGTCTTAAATCACTTTTAATAGAAAACATGATCAAGCATATAAAATACAATCTGCATAAACAAGTTGAAAGTAAAATTCATGTACATTTCTTGACTGCTGTTGTTAATAAATATTTAAAGTGGTTGTCGAGGGGTTTTGTGTATATATTTTCAGTTAATCTTCTACACCCCTGCTCCACTTTTAATATATTAATTCAATGTAAATCTATTTATGCCTTACTAGACTGTTTTTATGCACCTAAATATATGATATGATCTATACTGATATACCTGGTATATACCAGCTAATGTTGTCCTAATTTGGGTGGTCAGACTGCATTTGAAATTCAATCTGCATCTAATTTAGCTAAACCAAGTAAATTTGCTCAAATTAAAGTCATTTTAGGATGCCAAAGTCAAGTTTAATCGGTAACACTTTATTTTACGACCCGCAAAGTACCGCGTAATTAAACCGAATTTACAGGGTACCTATTTGTAACAACAGAGTACCTCTACAGTACGTACTTGTAGGTATAAGGGAACAATATTTTAAGTTTGGGGTAATAAGGGGGTAATAATATATGGAAAATTATAAATGATTTATTCGCTAAGTATGTCATAACTACAGGGTACCTATTGTAATATTACGTGGTATGTATGACTTACGTCTATGGGTAATATGGTCTATGTGTAATATGTTTTTTTTTCATATTTGCTACTTACCTGATGAAGTGTATTGTATAGCCTACAATTGATGTCTACAAGCCACATCCGCAAATAAAATATAACAGCACAATAAAAATAATAGCAACTTGTACCGGAGTTGACGTCTGACGGAGTTGACATAAGGGCATGTATTTTCCCTCATAAACATGTATTGTACACTGCAGCTAGGTACTTTTTCCTCAGTTGCTAGCTGTCCCAATAACCTCACTAAAATGCTTAAATTCAATCCACTATGGTTTAAAAAAAGTATCTTAACAGAAAGATGGTGTTGACATGGTACAGCTGTGACCATAGGAATATTCACATTGTTTGTCTAAAATATATAACAAATGTAAACATAACAGAGAATGTGTGGTAGTGATGCATTCACCACAGGCAGGGAAATGAAAATGGGTCCTCAGGGATATAGCTGACCTGAATTTCCTGATTTAAATAGCTTTATTAAAAAAATCTGACGGAGTTGACAGAAACTGAGGACACAACTTTAATAGGTAGATTTTTATGGAAAATATTGTTTGATGTTCACTTCATGCATTGTTTTTTATATTTATACCCCTTATTTTTTATTGGATATATATGTTTTCACAATTGTAGAGCTTTTTTAAAGTTTTTTGGCATGATTAATATTGTGACCTCTTGCTGAGGACAAGTGCAATAACATGGACCTTCTAGCCACAGACCACACATTTTTTTAAAAATCCCCCCAAAAATAAAAAAGTTTTTTCTAAAAATCAAATTGGTATATACAAATCCTATAGATTTAACTTTGTAATTATGTCAATCATGATGAATTTCTTAAATTTTGCTATAAATTAGACTTTTCTAAATGGGGCATGTTTTGTCCCGACTCTCAAGAATCAGTGAACTATTAAAATAAACAAATAGCGTGCTGCTTTGTGGTCATTATTGTGTTATTTGAAATAAAAGAGTTTCAGAGTCAAAAGTGCAAAGCACCACTTCAAATATGTCCGCAAATGTAAGAGTTTCCTGGTAAATAGGGAATAAGTTGCTATTTTTATTGTACTTACCTTAAAAAAAGATAACCACATTAAATCAGCTGGTATTAAAAGCAAGTAATATAGGCTAATAAAAGTGATGTGCTGTTATATTTATTTGCCGATGTGGCTCATAGACATCGACTGTATACAACATTCAGTAGTCAATATGAAAAATTCACAATAAAATCATAAAAAATAAAACATAATTTCCCCATAGATTTGACTTAGTCATACATACCACGTAATATTACAATAGGTACCCTGTAGTTATAAAATACTTAGAGAATAATTTATTTATAATTCTTCATATTCTTAACCCCTTATTACCCCAAACTTAACAAATTTTTCCCTTATACCTACAAGTACGTACTGTAGAGGTACCCTGTTGTTACAAATAGGTACGCTGTAAATTCAGTTTAATTACGCGGTACTTTGCGGGTCGTAAAATAAAGTGTTACCGTTTAATCATATAAAATTTATTTTACCAGCAACAAAATTGTGGCCTGTGAAAATGCTGAGTGGCTAGTAACTTTGGAAAACAACTAGCCACTTTGGCTGGTGAGCAAAAAAGTTAATGTCAAGCCCATGTATAAATGCATGTTTTTACAGTCATTTAAGTAATCGTGTTAAATAATCGAGATTAAGATTTTTATCAAAACAATCGGGATTATGATTTTTCCCATAATCGAGCAGCCCTAGTAAACAGAAAGATCGGTTTATGAGATCGGCAGATTTAGCGAGCACCGATCGAGTCATTTAATGCCATTATCGGCCGATCGATCAGAGCATCCCTTGTGAACACACACACACACACACACACACACACACACACACACACACACACACACATTCTGGTTTCCATGTTTTGTGGGGACATTCCATAGACGTAATGCATTTTATACCGTACAAACTGTATATTCTATTCCCCTTACCTACCCCATTCCCTAACCCCAACCATCACAGAAACCCTTCTCCTACTTCACATTTTCAAGAAACATCATTCTGTTTGATTTATAAGCTTGTTTCCTCATGGGGACATCAAAATGTCCCCACAAGGTCACAAAAACACTGGTATTCCTATCTTTGTGGGGACAATTGGTCCCCACAATGTGATAATTACCAGGTACACACACACACACACACACACACACACACACACACACACACACACACACACACACACACACACACACACACACACACACACACACACACACACACACACACACACACACACACACACACACCCAGAGCAGTGGACAGTGCAGCTGCCTTGCTTTGTTACCCATGTATTTGTTACCAATTGTAACATGCTGTGGCAATGCACATGGGTCTGTATACTTACATTTATATTTGTTTGCATTGTACTAATTTCCAATGACACTTTTATTGTAACAGTAACCTTTTTTCTGTTTCTTTAACTACATTTGTCTGTTTTGTACAGGGCATGGATGAAGTCAGCATCAGTGAGGTCATTTGAAGACACCAATGTTGGGATTTGTGCTCTCAAACAACATGCTCTTGTGATGAAGAAGAGGATCTTTGTATAGTCCTGGAAGCCATGAAGGTGTTGCAACATCGTGTTTGAGCTGATGTATGCCTTAAACCTGAGCTATCCTGATCTCCGCTTTATTTTTGAGGAAATCCAAACTTCATTGAGAGTAACTTTAACGAACAGTTTCTTTCAGTGAAAGGATCAGAAAGACTGTGCTGCTCATTTTTGAATTTTTTATCTGTTTTAAGTGTTTTCTCTTATTAATACATTAACAGTTTGCTGCTCAGAGTCGATTTTGGAAATGGTTGTTGTATTTTGTTTTTGTTGAATCTTTGATTTAACAGTTTATAAATGCTGTAGCTCTGACTTTATGAAGGAGTGATATTTTCCAGTTTGTAAATCCATTTTATAAATAATAGTACTTACTGTTTTGCATGTCTCTTTGGAATGCAGTGTTTGTGCTTTAGCACTTCTAAATCTACTGTGATAGTAACTATTTTAAACATTTGGGTCAGTTTCACAGTTGGGGCTTTTCCTAGTCCCAGACTTTTGCAATGCCATATATCAGTGCCATTGTTTTGTCTAAAGATGTACTCCAGTGTTGTTTTTGTAAGGTAGGTTTGTTTGTAAACTTTATTTTATTAAAAATATCCTAATATAACGAGGGCCTAGTCATGGATTAATCTACAACCTGTTTGGGAAATTGCCCCTTTATGTATGTACTGCATGTGCTGATTGTTGTAATAGTTATTGACTGTTATTGAATTAATGTGTAGTGATTTAAATGAATTGATGATCTGAAAGCAGTGGTTTGCCTCAATATCACTAAACATTTGTACAAAACTCTTTGCTTTTTATGCCAATGCAAATGTATTTTGTATTTAAAAATAAATAAATAACATTTGGATAATTATGGATGATTATTCTGGTGCCAGAGACATAATGAAATTGCTTTAGAGTTACATAATCCCATAATATAAGCATTAAAAAAGCATGTTGGAATTAGAGATGAAAATCTAGTCCCCTTACATAATAAAATTACTTAAACATTACAAAATAAATGTGTTATAGTAAAGAGAAATAGCACTTTGAGTCAACATATTTCTATTAGACTACTTAAAGTAATTAAAATGTTTTGGTCTGACACATAAAAATTAATTTGAGAAAATTATTTTGGTTTTAAACAATCGGATCATGTGGGACCGATGTACACATTAAAATTAAGTAAATTGAAAGGATTTTTTTTTTCAGTGCAGTTGCATTGAAATTAATTGGAATGCACAACCAAAAAACGAGATTTCTGAACAATTAAAAAAACGGTGGTTATCTCGTTTTGCAACGAACCTCTTCATTTGTTTATGTCAGACACACTGTACAAAACTTAAACTTATCCCTAGTCAAGATAAAAATACAAATTGAAATTGCTTGTTGATTACAAGTTAATTATACTTAAGAATTTAAGTGCCAACTGTGTAACATTTCATCTGCTTATTTCATTAACTGTATCATAAGAGAATCGAAAATGTGAAAATTCTTACTTAGACACCAAAATTAATGACAATATAACAATGTTTCATAAAACTTTAAAGTGTTCAAATCAAATTGAAGTTGTTTTTAGTCATGAAATGTAAATGTAACACTTTCTGGATGTCAAAGCTTGTTTTTACACCTGTGTGAACACGAGAGGAACTGACATACACTCAATGAAAGCCACAAAGTCATAAAAAAGTTCAGAAAATGTATTCTAGCAGGATCTATTGAAGCATGATGTGTTTCAGGGGTTTTAAACTTTAACGTATCAAAATGGTTTTAAAATTTTACCAGAGATGTAAAGTAATGAAGTACTTTTACTCACTACTCCTGCACTATATGAAATTGTATGAAATGTAGTGGATTTAAAATTATTATATTATAATATAGTAAAGTAAAAGAAAAACACAAAGTAGATACTTGAAAATGTCCTTTTAAAAGCAACAGTACTTTACATCTGCATTTTACAAGTCTCATCTTATTCAATTTCAAATCACAAACATTTGTGTAGCTCTTATCCTCCAAACTTACATGAAACAGTCCCATAAATTTCTCTCGTTGTCTCGTCTTCTTTTGTGGGTTTACTGGCGGGTTGCAAACCAACTTTAAAGGTGCACACCGCCACCGACTGTACTGGAGTGTGACAATGATAATCTGCATGATATGTCACGACACGGAAGGGTTGCAAGGACAGGACGCAAACGCAAGGTTCAAAATAAATAACATTTAATAATAAAAACACGAGGGCAGACATGGTGAAGGCAGGAACACAGGAACATAAACACAGGAACATTAACACAGGAACAGACAGGGTATCGAAGACAATGATCCAGCAGTGAGCAAACAGAAGACAGAGGTATATATACACACAGACTAAATGACAAACAGGTGTGATGAGGCAGGTAATTAATTAATGAATGTCCAGGTGATAACAATCGGAACAGAGACAAGACATCACACGGATTAACCGTGACATTACCCTCCCCTCTACGAGTGGCTACCAGACACTCACATAAAACAACAAAAACAAAGTCTGGTAGCGAGAGTCCAAGGGAGGGGTGGAGGGCTTGGGGACCCTGGCGAAGCCGGCAGCCGCCGGGAAGAGACCAACAGGACGGTTGGCCGGACTGCGCCAGGAGAACCGGAGCGATCGCTCCGAGAACCGAGGCAGACGAATTACCCCCCTCCTGGGAATCGTCGACGATCAGATGCCCCCGGAAATCATCTCCCATCCCCTCGCGGAAATGGAGACCCTCGGTAGCCACCCCGGGGAAATGATCGGGCGTGGTCCGTTCCGGATCCCCCTGCGAGCAGGATGGTGGTCCTCCGAGGGACCGTCGATGACGACTCAACCGTTGGGGGACCGCCTGGGCCGATCCTCCTCCCGCAGGAGCGAGCGATCGCTCACGGTGGTCCCCAAGAGACATCGGGGCTGATGGGGAATGAACCCCGATGTCACTACTCCCCCTCGACGAAACTCCTGGGGGAGCCGCCCTCCGTGAACCTGCTGCGTCCAGTTTGGCTGGATCATTCTGTCACGACACGGAAGGGTTGCAAGGACAGGACGCAAACGCAAGGTTCAAAATAAATAACATTTAATAATAAAAACACGAGGGCAGACATGGTGAAGGCAGGAACACAGGAACATGAACACAGGAACATTAACACAGGAACAGACAGGGTATCGAAGACAATGATCCAGCAGTGAGCAAACAGAAGACAGAGGTATATATACACACACAGACTAAATGACAAACAGGTATGATGAGGCAGGTAATTAATCAATGAATGTCCAGGTGATAACAATCGGAACAGAGACAAGACATCACACGGATTAACCGTGACATGATACTGATATATTATTGCTATTATTAACATATCCGTTTTTGTCCCTTCATTTAAAATATTACCCATTGTGAATTTTTTAAATCTCTTGTACTCCTCTAATATATGATATTCTTACCTGCTGATACCTCAAATAAAACATGTTCCACTGTCTCCATTTTCTGACACCTGTATTGTGTTTACCTATGATGTTGCACTGAGCCTAGTTTGTCCAATTCTTAATCTCGTAAATATTGTATATTCCTAAGATTATGAACCCTATTATTTTGCTTTAATTTACTTTGTGTGTTATAAATGTCTTCCTTTCATGCATTAGTCCCAAGATATGACTGCCACTTATCTTTGCATTCTTGTTTATAAAGTGATTTCCTTCCACCCTATCAAACTTACTGTTGATATTACGTTGATATCAGGGACGTACTGGGACTGAAATTCAGCCCGGGACTTTAAGATGGAGAGGCCTTTTACGCGAGTGCCCATGGTGCACAAGCAGGATTTTTTGCACATTTAATTCTAATAGTGTTTTTATGGTATAAAGAGAATAAGATTATGCTGAAGACCTTAAAGAAACTTTAGGATAACACCTGCCTCCTCAGGTTGTATAAGCAAGTCACCACTGAACTAAACACAACCAGGTCAGCAAAACCTAATCTCGAACACATAAGTCACAGTATACTGCTAACTACCAGCATGTCATGTGTACAGTCAGTCGGAGTGATACAATTGTTACAAATACTCACACATACCCACTCAGATACTCAAAAAATACAATAAAGTCCCATAAATAGAGATTGTGTGTGTACTCACATACAACTCTCCCTGGCTTAGCTTCCCCTGTGCTGGATCCTGCTCTGCTTACTGATTGTACAGCTACATATGCATGAGAAGAACATCAGTAATAAATATGACTAAGAATAATTCCTTTTTTAATTCAATCTGTGCTTCAGTCAGGTTATTACCTAGTATGTGAAACTATTGCATTTTATCCTATATGTAAATATGTAATATTGTGCTGTATTTTTTATTTGTGTGTGTCCTTAAAGGTGCAGTGTGTACATTTTAGCGACATCTAGTGGTGAGGTAGCGAATTCCAACCAACAGCTCAGTCCACTGCTCACCCCTTGCTTTTGAAACGCATAGAGAAGCTACAGTAGCCGCCACCAGACAAACATGTCATTGACAGAGACAACTTAGCAAAAAAAGTTGTCCATTAAGGGCTTCTGTAGAAACATGGTGGCACAAAATGGCGACTTCCACGTAAGGGGACCCTCTGTGTTTGTAGATAAAAACGTCACATTCTAAGGTAATAAAAACATAACGGGTCATTATGAAAAGGTCTTCATACACCCCTGATTATATAGTTTTGTATATTATTTTCCAATTTTGTCAAGAGATCCTTTTAAAATTACACACTGCACCTTTAATAAAGCTTTGATTGATTGATATGCCTACCCTGCTGAAAAAACAGCATCAAACCAGCATGGGAATTATGCTGGTCTATGCTGTTTTTTCCAGCAGGGTAATATGATTGCCTACCCAGCCCTGCACACTGCCCCTGTACCTATCACTGTTTTTGTATTGGTTCCATTCTCCTCCTCCTCTTGCTCTGCTTTCCTTCCTCCTCCTCCTCATCAATATGATTGCAGGGATCATCATCAACCTGTCCCTCTCCATCACTGACCTTAACAGCTAATATACAGACATACAGGGATTCCTTAGACCATTTTACTGTTTGTACACAATGATGACGTGGCAACGTATGCATGTGCATGTTGGCAATGGAAGTATGGCAAGAATCAGCAGTGAAGCAACACAGACAGAGAAAGTTATTTTAAAAAGTTGACTTTATCAACTTTTTCAACACAGCTACCAGATCCATGTACTATAGTGAAGTGGATAGAAGACGTTAGCAGATGGCCAAATATAAAGTGACCAAATAGATATATACGTATATCAGTGGCGAACCGTGAGTACTTCAGCTGGGCCTTCAAAATATGCAATGAAGTGCAAATGCCTCTCCATGCGCAATTACGCATGGCGCCAGGGCCGGCCCTGGGCATAGGCGGAATAGGCAAATGCTAAGGGCGCCGCCGACCCCTTGGGGTGTCCGTGCGCCCAAATTATAATTTTTTTAATATATGTATAGGAACATTTAACTATAAATATTTAATTTTGCACAAGAAAACAGCAGTTATTAATGAATTATTAGTAGCATATAATCTCGGAAGATCGTTCTTGTTAAATAGCTCTGTGGCTATACTGCACTGAAGCTGCAGTTTAAAATATAAACCCAGAATTCAGCGAACGTCAAGAACAAGATCAGAACGGAAACAAGAATCAGACAGAGACGCGGAATATACATAATGTTACACAGACCATGTTTAAATTTCAATGTTTCTACACAGAAATACCAACTTGTTCACTTTGTTTGGTATTAATAAGCTGCGCATTGGAGTGCTGGCCGCGGTGCTGAAGACGTGCTCAGACAGAGAACTGGTGGCACATGCATAGATATTTATGTGCAACCTATTGGAAACTATAATTCGTTATTATATAATTATTATCCGTTATTTTACTTTATTACTTCCACTTAAGAAGAGTTTTGCACTTTTTATTTTAATATTTCTCTTTATATAAATACTATTTTGTACTTAAATCTGTAATTTCATCATTTTACTAACCAAACTCATCTGCGCTTTCCGATAGGTTGCACGAAAGGGGAAAATTATAGCTTTCTTCCCCTTGAGAAGAGTTGTGTACTTTTAAACTTAAAAAAATATATCTCTTTACAAAATAAACTTTTTTCTTCTATTTAAAAGCTGTAATTTCGTTATTTTACTAACCCAACTAATGACTCCTCCGCTTTCCAGCAGATTGCACGTAAATATCTGTGCATAGTGCCATCACGCGTCTTCAGCCCCGCGGGGAGCAGCCAGCACTCCAATGTGCAGCTTATTATTAATACCAGACAAAGTTGGTATTTCTGTGCAGAAACATTGAAATTTAAACATGGTCCGTGTAACGTATTTAAATCCCGCGTCTCGGTCTGATTGATGTTTCCGTTTTCTTGTTCTTGACGTTCGCTGAATTCTGGGTTTATATTTTAAACTGCCGCTTCAGTAATGTCAAGATCAAATGCCTGAGTGACAGGGTATTGCGTGTATGTGTGCGTGCGTGCGTGTGTGTTTGTGTGTGTTTCCAAAATATTTTCAAAATTAAGAAAAACTAGACAAAGCTGTGCATTTTTTCCTGTGTAAGTTTATGAACAAAATGATTGGAACACAACTGTGATTCTAAAGGGCACCAGGTGAAATCTTGCCTAGGGCAGCAAATTGGCCAGGGCCGGCCCTGCATGGCGCAATAAATGAAAGTCACAATTTTAATGGATAGGTTCTACTTACTACACCGCCTTAATTCTTAAAAACAGGAAAATGGAGACAAGTGAGCATGGGGGAAAAAACACCAAAATAAATTGAGAGTAGTTTGTTTTTCGTAAATTTTAAAATTCAGAATATAATACTAGGCTATTCGTTTTTCGTTAAATCATACAGTGAACGTGTAAAAATTCTGAGCACGCAAAGTTAAATTACAGAATAGGCATCGTTTGCCTTTAAATGCAGTTTTAAAGTTTAAAATTACTTTAATCTAACTGATAAACACAAATACAGACTCTGCTGCTCTGTAAATTTGCATTTAACAAGCTTAAATTATGTTCTTTAATTTATTTTTGTTTTTTGTAAATATATATTTAGCTGTAGGATAGCTTGTTAATCTTTTTTCCTAAGGGGAAATATAGCACCCTGCGTTCTCAGTGCACCTCCTTGTGGCTTATAACTGTTATAATATAACCAGGGCTCAAAATCCCTAACCCGAGCCCCGGTGAATGTTTTTGCATTCTCTGAGATTTAGTTAGGTAATTATATTGTACGTAATTCGGCGTCGCCTGTCAGTCATTACTATCCTCAAGTAAAACTGTCAGGAAGTGAAAGTATAATTAAACCTATTATTTTTCTTGTGTTCACGTCTGATGTGTGAAGCGCTCCTATGCACGCGCTTCTCCCGGCTGTGCTCTTCACGGGTACCCGCTTAAGTAATTTCGTTTTTACCTCAGCCCTATCAAACTAGCCACAACGTCAATCACGTTTTCTGCCATTTACCTCAACCACTTTCACCGCAGAGATTCGGACCATTAGACGGTCTATGATTAGGACTTCTTCTTCTTTTGTGTTTTACGGCAGCTCGCATCCAGTTTGTTGCATGATTAGGACTTCATGAAGGCTTACAATGTTTTGTTTTTTACCCGCCCACTTGAAATCAAAGCGTGATTGGTCGATTTGCCCGTCACTCTCCACACCAAAACACATAGCTTGGCCTTCCTTGGGATTCTTGAAGTCCTAACCAATGAATGAGCCAGTTTACCGGGCCTTAATAGAGACAGACGATTCTGATTGGATATGAACCTGACAGTAAGCTTAACGTTAGAACATAGATGAGAGAAAATATATTACATGTATTAAATTAAATTAAATAGAAATTTAAAAATTTAAAAACATATTTTTATTAAATACTTTATTATTTATTAGTATTATTATAAAAAATATTTTTATTAATTTTTTTAGGCCTTCTCTGAAGGCGTAGAAGGCCCTGAAGGTTCCCCACTGACGTATATAGTATATTATTAGTGCAACCAAACGCAATAACCAGACATTTTGATGCTGGGAAACCGTTTTGATAAACTTTTTCTGAGTTGCTAACAAGTTAGAACAACACCACTTCTGTTGCCAAAATGCACGCACAGGCTATTTGATCAAGTGGGCTGTAAAAGGGTCTATAGACATTATGTAGCTAAGCCCCTTTTCAGCGTTGCGCTAGTTGTCTTTAAAATACATATTTTGTTTCAAATAATTGATTTATTTGGTAGGTAGCAATGTAATAAGCGGGATAATGTAGAGCGAGGCGGTTCTTATAGCTTATACCACGGGTCTGTTGAATGCTGCATTCTGATTGGCTGAGAAATGTTCTATGGGTGTTGATTATTTTTCTGTAAACCGCACACCTAATTTTTCAAATGTCTTAAAAATAGGCACCAGAGCAATGTTTGTGGTAACCATGATATAAGCGGAATAATTGACTCCGGTCCTTTGAATTATTTGAAAATAATGCACACCTGCGGTGTAACGGCACTCCGCTTCGCGTCGTGCCGCATTATTTTCTTATAATTCAATGGCCCGTCGTCAATTATTCCTTACTTGAATACAACCCAGTCAGGCTGATTCAAGCTCGCTTTGCGTGGGGTCCTGATAAGCCTGTCGGGCTTGTATTCGCTATAACAACCGCCTCGCTCTATCCCTTATATATGCCTATATTTAAATGCAAATATAAATGATTTTAGTGTATAATAAATGCATAACTAATCGTGCACCTGCCCTGTCCATGCTGCTGGTCCTTCCTCATCTGCATCTCCAGCCAAAGCACCCTTTTGACTGCGAAAAAGGTCTGTTAATTTGGCGCATTTAGCTGCCTCTTGTGCCAACATTTTAACTTTTCGGCCCCACCCATTCCTTTCTCTTCTTTACTTGTTTTCGCAATTTTTACCATCTGTCTATATAAAATTCACACACAAAACCAAACTTGACCAAAAGTAAACTCTTTTGATCGGCGCCTTTGAGCCAATCGGATGTCAGGAAAAACGAGGATCAGTCTAAGTTGGGAGGGGCCGCTCTTATCCCCCCTCAAGATTGGAAGTATTGGTTTGGCCCGGCCTGAAACACAACACACACAAACACACAGACAGCGTTCCGCTGTAGCTGAGCGGCCAGTCAGGCAGGTACAGTAGCGCAACGTAAAAAAAAAAAACTTTTTGACCTCCGGCCGGTTCGGCCTGAAATGGACCGGCCGTTCGGGATTGCTCCCGAAATTCCCGATGGCCAGTCCGCCCCTGGTTGATATTATTTAGTTGAAGTGCTTCTTTGGCCATTTGATCTACCATCTCAATACCATGAATCCCAACATGGGGCTGGTACCCAAAAAAAAAAATAAAATAACTTACCAATATTCCCACATTCTTTAGTCTATTAAACTTAAAATTTCTGTCAATATATAATTTCTTCATGATTGAGTTCATGACTTAACAGAGAGGCCATTGAATCTGAACATATAAAACCTCCTTAACAGATCCTCAGTCCATTAAAGAGTCATCCTCTGTGCTACCTCCCCCTTTTTTGTATTTTTATTTATTTATTTATTTTCTTCTTCCTTCCTCTATTCTAACCGAATGAATTTATCTAAATGTATCTATTAATTGGATTACCTACTGCTAAACATGTATGCATTACCTTAAATAACCCCTCATTCTTTACACACACATACACTTACAACATGATATGTATGGGCTATGGCTGTATTTATTGTTTGTTTGTCTTATCTGTTTTCTGTTTTGTTCTATTCATTGTTATTCACCACATGTAAATAGAGTCACTTTCTGTGTTTGCACTATATAAAAAAAAAAAGAGTCATTTGTATAGCCGCTAATTCTGCAGTGTCACATCTACCTTTGTTTCCATACTTAAATTTCTAGAAAAGATGCATTGTTGTAGTTGCCATTTTTAAATGTTACAATTTTATTGGTGTGTGCGTAAGAGCTCAAGTATACAGTATGTCACTGAGATTGTGCCTGTGAAAACTAAAGTCTCAAATCTAATAGTGAGATAAAGAGCATCACACATTTCAAGCATTCCTTTCACTATATGATTTCAACCGCTGACATGATCTTACTCAGTCAATATTTAAATTATCAAGTTTATATTTTCACAGAATGTAACAAATACAAATAAATCCTTGTGATGGGGTTTCACAGGCAGGGTCACAATGATTTGGTGTTTGAAGCTAAAGGTTTTTTGGGTTAAGGTTCATACACACAATATAATGTTTGCTTAATCTTTGTTAAAGAAAGTTGTATTTTCTCTGAATATTTGATTACAGTACTATATTTTTAAATTAAATTTGCACAATATTATATATATATATATATATATACATCAAATAAAAAACAAACACCAAAAAATATTTTTGAAATCTACGAACAATGTGTTCAAGAGTGTCATCTAATTGCTACAGACATTGTAGGTCTCTGACTAAATGCTGATCAAACAAATCCCAAGCTTACTAAAATGTTTTGAACAGCACAAAGATTTAATCCAGATCAAAACCCAGATTGGATTTTGTGATCTAAATTCAGAATACATTTTTTGTTTTGTTTTGTACAATACATTTTGAAATTTTGATTTAATCTGATACCTGAAATCCAAATGGATTACTTTTGAACAACTTCCCTCAACTCCTAGACATTTATAGGCTAATAGGGACCATAACATAATATTTTTTATTAAAAACCCAAAACACACACAAAAAAACAACTACTGTTAAAACAGCTTGAAGAATAGTCAGGATAGCAAAGATGGAGCCTTTCATCGCCTCTAGAAAGATCAAAGATGATCTAAAATGATCTGTAACTCCTGTGTTATCTGATTGAAGTTAACCTGTTTGCAATCCCCTGTAAAAAGCAGCATTGTTGAACACAAGTGTTTGAACAAGACAACGACCCCAAACACCCAAACAATGAGGCAAAATATTGGTTCCAGACAAAAGGATTGAGGTAATGGAGTGTCCAGCTCAATCTCCTGATCTCAACCCCATTGAAAACTTCTGGGGTTACAATAAAAATGCAGTTTGTGATGCAAAACCTAAAAATTGACAGGAACTGTGGATCCTGGGCTGAAATATTTGGTGCCAGAAGTTGGTTGACTCGATTTGACACAGATGCAGTTATCAACAACAATGGTTATGCAACTAAATATTAGTAATTTAATAGCTTAAAGTGATGTTAAATCTGTGTCTAAAGAGAAAAATATTGAAACTGCTATTTTTTTAACAGCTTAATATTCATTTCTTTGATTCCATTTAAAAGAACAAGACAGACTTGATAAATTAGTTATGCTTTGAATGTGTAATGTTTTCAATACATTTGAAATAAGGAAATAAACTATAACAACATGTTTTGCAACACAAAAAATCTCTTATGATTTGTATAGTCACACCATGTACAAATAACAAGATCATATGAGACACAGCCATCTTTTAACAGTATACATACTGGAAACTATATTCTCAGAAGGTGAAGCACTGCTACTGCGGAGTGATTTGCACAACTCTGACCAAACTCTCTGCCCCTCACCAGGGGGCTTCTCGGGTGCTGCGAGCAAATCACTCCGCCCAAGAAGCAGTGTCTCATATGACCTTGTTATTTGTACACGGTGTGACTATACAAATAACAACACATAATTAGGAAAATGTTTGTGTTATTTTGTCACTTATTGGGAGCAGTATGCTAGCTGGAGCCATTTACCTCCAGTCTTTGTGCTAAGCTAAGCTAGCGGGGGCTGCTTCAGAGAGAGTTACAGCACGCACGGAGATGAGAAAGGTATATATGGACTTATCTAACTCTGGGGGATATGGTGAATAAGCTAAATTCCCAAAATGTTTTGCAGTGATAGTAATCCAGTAACTGTAAAGGGCTCGTTATAGTCGTTCGTAGGTCCTACGGCGTAGGTTCCGAGTCGGTTTTCATTTATACTTTTGCGTCATCGTCCGCATCGACGTGCAAACACGCGCGCAGGCCGCTGGTAGGCAGTAACCACGCGTGTAACCACAGTAGCAGCACGAACGCCAAAGAAGAAGAAACTTTGCAAGTTAAGCCACAAACGAAAAAGAAACAGCTACTTGTTGTGTATGATTTGATAAGACCAATGATGGATGTAAAAAACAGCGACTTTTGTTGCAGTTTGAGTTAAATCACTCCTCAACTTGTTTTCACCATCGCAAACGGAAATACCTATGAC
Organism: Misgurnus anguillicaudatus; assembly: GCF_027580225.2. Taxonomy (NCBI): domain Eukaryota; kingdom Metazoa; phylum Chordata; class Actinopteri; order Cypriniformes; family Cobitidae; genus Misgurnus; species Misgurnus anguillicaudatus. The sequence goes on from NW_027395279.1 coordinate 6,270,691, forward strand.
GCAGTTTTTTACCTGACGGGAGGGGTTCTGGTGGACCAATCACAGTGCTTGCGGTCCGCGTAGAACTGACGCACTGTTAAAAATTTTGCGAGGTGCGCGTCAGGCTACGCAGAGCTATGCACAGGCTACAGCGTAGAACCTACGCATGACTATAACTCGCCCTTAATTTATTCATTTGTGACAAGAGTATGCAGCAAACCTATCTTTTTTAATACATAAAATTAATACAATATTGCATTTTTTATTTGTTACAAATAAATGTAAACTGCTATAAAAAAATATATATTTTCACCTACTGATACTTCCGTAAAAAAAAACGTTTTAAGTGTCTTCTTTAAAATAAGACCAAATTTAGGCTTCTAGACAAGAAAAATGCCAGAGGTATATTAATTTGAAAGTGTATATTATCTTTTCACCACCCCCACTCAAAAAGGGCTGCGCCGGTTAAAGGGTTAAGGTTATTTTTACTTCTGAAACTTTTTTTACACTCATGGTTTGTGAACAGTTTCTCTCTGATGTGAATACTTGTATGTATGTTAAGGCTACTTTTATCTCTGAAACTCTTTCCACACAAATCACATGTATAATGTTTCTCTCCAGTGTGAATTCTAAAATGTTTCTTAAGCGTATCTGAGGTTGTAAACCAGTTTCCACACTCATGGCACGCGTGTGGTTTCTCTCCGGTGTGAATTCTTGCGTGTCTCGTAAGGCCACTTGAAGATATAAAACTCTTTCCACACAGATTACATGTGTAAAGTTTCTCTCCAGTGTGAATTCTCATGTGTGTCTTAAGGCTAAATTCAACTGTGAAACTCTTTCCACACAGAATACATGTGAATGGTTTCTCTCCGGTGTGAAATCTCAAATGTTTCTTAAGGGTACCTGAGGTTGTAAACCGGTTTCCACACTCATGGCACGCGTGTGGTTTCTCTCCGGTGTGAATTCTTGTGTGTCTCGTAAGGTCACCTGAAGATTTAAAACTCTTTCCACACTGAAGACATGTGTAAGGTTTCTCTCCAGTGTGAATTCTCATATGTGTCTTAAGGCTAAATTCAACTGCGAAACTCTTTCCACACAGTGGACACTTGTAAGGTTTCTCTCCAGTGTGAGTTCTCATGTGAATCTCAAGTTTACTTTTAACTCTAAAACTCTTTTCACACAGATGACATGTGAATGGCTTCTCCTCGCTGTGAGTCTTCTTGTGATCCTCAGGGCGTCCATCTTTACTGAAACTCTTTTCACACTTTATGTCTTTTGTTCTGAGAGTTCCTTTCTGTGAAACATTATGGTTTATTTTTACAATCTGATGTTTCTCATCCACTTCATCGTGACTCTCCTTTTTCACTTCTATCATGTCTAAAATGAAGACAGTAAAGAGTTACAATTAATAAACCAGAGTGACAAAACACTTTTAAGATTGTATGACAAAAGCAGCGTGTCATGTATCTGTTGTGTGTTATCTTTCATGTGAAGTACATTATGTCATTTTTATTGTCAATTTCTGCTCTTGTAGTTTAACTGTAGTAGAGCATTGCATGGAGAACACAGTCATTCAATCCACTGAAGGTTGCTTTGAATACATTTTTTTACCAGGGGCCCGTTCTTTGTACGTCGCTTATTACATCCGAGATGTTTAGATCTCGCTAATTATGATCTCGCTTATTTGGTTGTTGGAACACAGTATGGCAGGATTGAATTATCTGAGATCACTGCGCACCCATTTTTTAACCCCTGCAGTCTGAGAGCTATTGATGGAAGGTAGTGAACTTTTTGTGTGACTGAATTTAAAAACCCAGTTAAAGCTACTTTAGTACACAAATCACCATAAATAAATGTAACATTTTCTGTAAAAATATAATCTTGATATCTTTACTATGATTGTCTAAGATTGAAATTAATGATTGTAATTAAAATTTGATGCTCTTAAAGTACTTTAAGACTCTTTAAAAAACAGTTAAATGCTATTTTGTCTGTTTGTAATAGCAACTTAAAAAGCAGAATAAAAAACACAGGGGGTAGTCCTGCATCTTCATATAATGTGCTGGCAGGAGTAATGTCTCTAAACTGACAATGATTTAAAGATAAAACAGATAGAAATTACTAAACGAAAACCCTTTCATGCATGACATTGTAAGCTACTTGACAATCTAAAGACAAAATTAAAATATGAGATTATTTTATTCTAATGAAAATTATTTCACACTGAGTAATAGTCTTTATTGTACATAACATCTATTAGTGCTGGGTATGATTGATTGCTGTTTTTATTAAGGAAAATTCAAACAAATTTAAAATGAATGTGATCAGCATGTTTGTCTTCTCATTCGTTTAATAATAATAATAATCAAAACACATGTTACACAAAAACAAGTTGCACAAGTTCAGAAAAAGAATATTTGTTATATTATATATTTTTTAAATAACATCGCTAAAAGATTTAATTAATCTATCCTTTTTTTATTATGTGTTGAATTTGAAAAGCTCTTTATATTAATCATGCATCTTACGCAGATTGCGCTCGTATAATGGAGAATACGCGACTGCGTCAGACTTTCCTTATCACATCCTCTTAAAAAGGTGCAAACTAATCTTGTTTACATTAAATAAGCCTGCTCCCAGGCAGGTTGACAGCAAGTCTAGCAACAGGTCTAGGATGAGCTTCGAAGAACCAAATAATCCAAGATCATGCCAAATCGTCAACAATCAAATCCAGCTAACCGAGTTAGCGACATACGAAGAACGGGCCCCTGATGTTTCAATCTAATTCTACTGAAACTATTATGGATGCAGAAAGTTATCATCTCATGGATTTATGTTTCTCAATACCAATATTTTACGATTATTCTTAATCCATGAATAATAAAGATTGAAAAACAGACACCAACCTATTTGTTCTTCGGTTCCTCCATCTTTATTCTGCACGGTTGTGGATCTTTCATCTTCTCGAGCTCCTCTGAGATTTCAGTTGTCACACATGAAGTGATTTCTCTGTGTGTTATTGGTGGATAGTTGTAGGAGGAGCTTCACTGAAAGTCTCAATCACTTTATGGGTGTGGCTGGAAATTTAGAAAGACTTTGTCAGTAAAACATTCATAGAGAGATCTGTTTCAGGATTTAATGTTTATGTCAGATACACTGTTAAAAACTTAAACTTATCCCTAGTCAAGATAAAAAATAAAACAAATTAAATGACTTGTTGATTATAAGTTAATTAAGAATTTAAGTGCAAAAGGTGTAAATATTCATCTACTTATTTCTTTAACTGTATCATAAGAGAATCTGAATATGTGAAAAGTCTTAGACACCAAAATTAATGTAACAATGTTTCATAAAACAACTTTAAAGTGTAATCAAATTGAAGTTGTTTTTAGTCATAAAATTGAATGTGAAACATTCTAGATTTCAAAACTTGTTTTTACACCTGTGTGAACACGAGATGAACCGACATACGTTTAATGAAAGGCACCAAGTCATAAAACAGTTCATTAAATGTATTCTAGCAGGATCTATTTGTTTCACGTGTTTTAAACTTTAGCGTATCAAAATTGATTTAAAATTTCACCAGAGATGTAAAGTAATGAAGTACTTTTACTCACTATTCCTGCACTATATCAACGTGTATGAAATGTAGTGGCTTTTAAAGTATTGTGTTATATTATTATATATTATAAAACGGTTAGTTCCAATCCTTGATTCTGATTGGTCAATAGGTGTACTTTATTCACAATAAAACACTGCTATGACCGCTTCACCCAACGGTTCTATTTAATATCACTGCGCCCTCGGCAACACCCTTAGCAACACATAAACATATAATGAGACAAAGTCTGAGAACAGTTTGTTGTTTTTATTTGAGCTTCAATGTTGTTGTTTGCATTCAGGGACTATTTTTTCTAGCGGAAGGAATGCTTTTATTGATTTAACTTCATGAAAGTTGCACTAATATTTTTTTTACTTTAATATTGTGTGGTAACCGTTTTATAAAAGCAATAAGGTACTCGAGGCAAGTGCTGTATCGTGAATAAGTAACGGCTGAAGGGGTTGCAGGCACTCCGCTTCGCGTCGTGCCTAACAACGCCCTTCAGCCGTTACTTATTCACGATACAGCACAGCCTCTCGTACCTTATTGCTTAAGTAAAGTAAAAGTAAAACGCAAAATAGATACTTGAAAATATCCTTTTAAAAGCAATAGTAAGTTACATCTGCATTTTACAAGCCTCATCCTATTCAAATCACAAACATTTGTGTAGCTCTTATCCTCCAAACTTACATGAAACAGTCCGAAGAAATAACAAACAACCTCCTCGGGGTAAAAATACAGGCTGTACTTCTGATTGCAGCAAGATTCTATTTTTAAACACTCAAAGAAACGCTAAAATCGCGTATTTTCTCCCCATACATTTCTATCCCCATACATTTCTATCGTCTTGGCTCGTCTTCTTTTGTGGGTTTACTGGCGGGTTGCAAACCAACTTTAAAGGTGCACACCGCCACCTACTGTACTGGAGTGTGACAATGATAATCTGCATGATACTGGTGGTTATCTATTACAGTTTTTCTCAACTGCTAAAACACAAGTTCTGAAACCTTGCTCCATTTTCTGAAAACATTAAACACAAAACCATCTTCAAACACTATTTGCAAAACCTCTGATTCCTCTTGAAAAATGAAACTTTCACCCCAAAACAGTTTTACCGTGTTCAAAATCAAACACTGTTCTCAATCCATAAACAAAGTAATCATAATGATATACAGTGAGTAAAGACTACACCAAAAAATAGAAAACACATTGTTGAAAACATATAGCTCTCCAGGAGAAGTACATTTTACAGTTTAATTGCCATTGACTGGACAAACTGCAAATGCATTAATACAATCAAGCAGATGATTATGTACAATTGTCTGCTGTTTTCTACATTTTCTATTTTAATTTTCAATTGAATTTTCATGAAAATACATTATACTGGTTTCTGTTGAATAGTCTCACATTTAGGAATTAGTTCATCGTGCAGGACATGTCATGCAAAATTGTGTTCATATGTGTCATAATCTGTTACTGTATGCATGAATCATGTATTATATGTTTTTTTTTAATGTGAACTAAATTGATAAATTCCTGTCAAGTGAATCCTGAAATTTGGAATATTTTTTGTAATTTTTTTATTTGTACTGTAAACATTTTTTTTTCAAATTATGTGTAATTTGTTTATAGAAAGAAAGGTGAAAATGTAAACTCATCCACAGTTTACATAAAAAAATACTGACACATTTTGTACACGTGTACACTTGGTATATTGACAGCATGGCAACATTTCGACTGTCTTGTTCATGAACAATGACACAAGGACTTGCCATTTTGATGGGACTGACATGTTCAATGATGTGAAAATGAACTTTTGAGAGATGATCTAATGATTTTTATCCTTATTTTTACAGTACTGTACCCTGCATCCAAACAGGGTAACATCACATCATTTGAAACAGGTTAAATCCATTTTGAGTGGTTGTGTTTAATCAATGACATGTGCTCTATTTGTATTTGATTGTTGCCGCTTGTGTTTAGCAATATGCATGACATGTGCATTGAGTGCAGATTGTGTTTCGAAAATAAGTATGTGTTTGGAGTTTTGCTAAAAAGTCTAAGTGAGAAGAATCTCAAATTGTGTTTTATCATGTGAAATGTTTTAAGGTACAGTATTGACAACAGACTGCACAATTAGATAAATGAGTTCAGGCAACTGAAAACTTTGTTCAGCCAATGGGTTTTAGTATTTTAGCAATTGAGAAAAACTGTAATTAACGCAGTGTTTTTTAATAACCTCATCATTGCTATTATATTAACATATCTGTTTTTGTCCCTTTATTTAAAATATTACCCATTGTGAATTCTGTAATACCTACAGGATGTCTTGTTCTTCTCTAATATATGATATTCTTTCCTGCTGATACCTCATGCTCCACTGTATTGTGTTTACCTATTTACCTATCCTCAATCCATTGAAGAGCCAGTTTCTGCAGTGTACACTGACGTTGCATTATTTAATCTCCCTTTGTTTCCATACTTAAACTCTTGGACATAAAAGGTTGCACCAGTGACCCCTGAGTTTTTTGACCCATCGGTATAAATGTGAAAAGATGAATAATGAACAGTTTTGATTTGTTCTATTGCCATTGATTTTATATCCCCTCCATTTTCTCCCTTTTGCATTTTTTCATGTATTGTGAGGTTTATTTGTGGTTCACTAAAAAACCAAAGCAGAATTGTTGATATTGTGATAGTTGGTCCATACTTTCTTATATCCAGGTTAATTTCTTTTGCCTATGGTTTTCCATGAAAAATCTGATCCCTTTATCTGTCTAGTTTTCCAAATTTCTTCTAGAATTTTTCTAGCTAAATTATCTTTATTATGATCCATTTAATTAATCCAATATGCCATATACAATGCACCCATAGTCTAATATGGAACGAAACAGAGCATAATAAACTCCCATCAATGCTTGTCTATCTGCTCCCCACTCCTGCCCAACCTCATATCTCATTAGGCTAAGAACCTGGTTATACTTCTTTTCAATATGTTCTATATGACTTTTCATATTTATTTACAGTCCATCCATAGGCCTAAATACAAAAAAAACTTTTTGCAGTAGATGTCTATATAAATATACCTGCACATTTGGGTCTATTTTCTTCCCAGTGATAAACTGACAGCAAGATTTTGAAATACAAAATTTACAACCTCACTCAAGTGCCCAACTGTTCAACATTCACTATTGCTTTTTTATTTTTTTGAACAATAAAACCACAATCAGTATATGTCAAACGTCACGTGACCATAAAAACTGTGTCGATCGCTTTCGGTTGCTTACGTTCTGGTGAGGGAAGTTTACAGTTGCTTTGAAGAACCGGACTCCACTCGTTCACTCTCTCCTGCGTGTTTGTGCTCCTCTTATCCTCAAACAAGGTCAGAGCAAGCGTCCTCTTTTTAAAGTTTCTGCTAATATGACAGTTAACAGCAAAATAGTGCTCACGCTTAAATATTTGATTGACAAGACAGCTTACTCTGTGGTTGCTTAGCAGTATAAAAATGAAAAAAGGCAGTGTGTCGCGCCTTGCGTTTCCAAGCGTTTCCAAGCGTTTAAAGCGCTTTTGGTGTGATTAGCCCCTTATTCTGTGTAATTGCAAAGTTTTGTCAGTGAGCCTTCATTAAAAAACATCCATTAGAATGAGTATTGTGTTCTACAAAGGTGGGATGGTTTAGTAATGTTAAGAAAGACAATGTCTGGCCATATGACAATGTCCACAGACTACTGGTTGTTTGGCAAGTTGTTAGGGTCACTGTTAAGGCCAAATGAGTTCAATTTAAGCTGATAATAGTTAGTTTTACTGGCGTTTTACGCAGCAGATGCTATGAAAACCATGTTTTGCCACTCAACAGGGCAAGCTCCGGCGTGGTCATGTGGAAAAGTTACGTTGTTGCATACCCTGAGTTACTCATGTAACTGAAGGGTGTGTGTTTTATATTTTTTCTTAATGCATTATAATGGTATGGTTTTTTAAGGAATGTGATGCTGATGTATGTGTGACGGTTGGAAAACATGGCTTTCAAATAGTTGTTTTAACAATGGTACTTATCTCCTAATAGCTAGCTTGTACAACCTAATAAATAAATAAATTAATGAATAAATTAAAACCTTTTTTTTCGTCAACACTTCAAAGCATGGTAAATCTCATTAATACTCTTTAGTAATATGCTGAAACTTTGAATTGGTTTTCGATTGAGTCTTAACTGCCAAATATGGCCGGCTTGCAATTTTGGCCTCTTCCCATGACCTTAAAATAGTATGTCATACAGAACCGTTTGCCACTGTACGTTAGTATTAACGACGGCAGTGGGGCCTCTGGCCTTAGTCAAACGAGTTCTGTTTCCGTTTCTAAAATCATCAACTATATGTAATACACTTAACCAGCAATAGTTAGCCTGTCCGGAACCTAGCTGACTAAAACCACACTACTGTGTGACACTTGTTTTCTATGTGAACGGCCCCTACGCTAATAAGATTTTGTTTCTCTCTCCCTGTCTCGTCCTTGATCCCGAGGACGAGACAAACAGATCCAGTTCCGGTACATGTGAAAGTCGGCACACAACTGATCTACTAGCTGTTCTTCAACGTGATGTCCAGCTGATGCCTGACCAAAGACCACCGGCAGAACCCGCTTAATCTCCGCTTAATCTCCGCTTAATCCCCTTCCTTTTCAATGTGTATATATATATACCTCCCAAGGGTTTTTTCCTCCTATGACTTTTTTTTACTTCCCCGGCTAAAATTCCGGGGTTTTTTTCTCCTAGGGGGTTTTTCAACCCGGGGAGGCAGCCTTTTTGGGCTTAACTTCTATACGTTACATTAGTAATACGTTTGCTTATAATGTTGATTTATAGCCGTAGCAAATGTAACTGCTTGTGCTATCGTTTATTATGCTGTGCTATCTGTCGATTTTCTGTGCTTTTCACTGCATCTATTATGTAAAGCTGCTTTGATACAATTACCAAATTGTGAAAAGCGCTATATAAATAAAATTGAATTGAATTGAATTGAATTGTGAGTTTTTTGGAGCAGTTTTCTCTTGTCCAAAATAAAAATTATGATTACAGCACAGCAGTGTCAATCTGTGTTTTAATTCTGCTTTTGGTTCTTTATCATCTGTTCTCTGAGTCTAATTTGTGGAATGAACCTCAAGGGCCAAAAAACTAAATCTGCTTAATGTTGGATGTCGACAAATCACGTTTGAGTCTTAACACAGAACCAGACAAACCTGACTGATGAGTTATCAGACACAATAATGTTTCCAAAGAACTTAGAAAATAATTTCACACGGGTTAAAGATAATAAGTTACATTGAATGCTCTGAATAATAAACATATTTGTGACCTGAATAACTAAGACCACCTTTACACCTGCATTGGTGTAAAGATTCAGGTGTGTCAGGTTACCCAATCTCAGGTGTAAATATGATAAAACTGTTTTATATTTAAATCACAAAAATCACATCTGAGAAAGGCTCTATAGTACTTCATTGCTGCTGAAAATATAAATTTGTCCTGATGAGTGAGGCAGTAAAGGACCACCACCCACTTACCTGTCAGTCAATCACTGAGCAAAAACATTTAACCATTTAATCAGAAACAGAGCATTTACAAGATTGTGGGCCCTATTTTAACGATCTAAGCGCATGGTCTAAAAGGGTGTGTCCAAACCATTTTTGCTTTTTTACATATCAAAGAACTGTGGTCATATAATCACTATACTAAAATACTTTATTGATAAAGGGATAGTTCACCCAAAAACGCTCTCTCTCAGGGGTTTTAAAGCTCCCGTGAAGACACGGAGAGAGAGAGAAAGTCTGAATGCTAAGACTTTGTACTGATACCTGCCCCTCCAACGCTAAGCAAAGAAACGGTCTGTGTCGGCCGGGGAAGTATGGAGACATGAACTCGCCGCTTTCTTGGGTACAATGAAGTAAGGGCTGTAAAACCCTGACCTCATCTTGGCTGAATGGAGCGGCTCAATCGCGTCCTTCACCACTAGGACAGCAATCTCTGCACGTAGTACGTGCGCGTTGGGGGCTATCACCATAGTGAAGCTCACAAATTTGGGGGGAGCCGGGCAGGTTGAGGCGGCGAAATAGTGGAAAGGGCTGGGCTCCGACGTGGCATGATGGTCAGCTTTTGGGCGGCCGAGAACTTTGTATGAGGCTCTCGACCACATAGCCGAAATGGCTGGTCTAGGAAACCGGAGCATTCAAAAGACGATCCTTGTCGACCTCCTTCATGCCCGCAAGACACAGCAAAAGATGACATTCCTGGACCACCAAGGGTGGACATCGCACGTCTGACAGCTTGTGTGGTGACCTTGGTCACACGTGGTGCCAGGTCAGTGACCGCACAGTGTCTGAAAGACTGCCGAATCGTGACCTCTCTTGTGCAGGTCCCTCCGTGCCCTAGCCTGGAGAATCTGCAGAAACGCCATGGCATGTAGGGCAGAAGCCTCCTCCCCACAAGACTCGTGGCCCGTGACGGAAGGGTGTCTGGTCCCTTGGGATGCCAACGTAACCCTTTAGCAGCTCCACCGTCAAGAGAGGTCAGAGGAGATGGCTGAATGGTCGGTTCCGGGAGAAAAACTGTTTTTCAATGGCCGCGTCAACCATCATGATCCTTGGGAAAGAGAGGTACAGGTGGGAGCTGTCTTTGCGGTCCCCAAAACCAATCATTGACGTGAGATGGATCGGTGGGAGAAGAGCTCTTCACTCCAGTCGACCGTCTGCGCAGTCCAAGCGAACATGGCCGGCATCTTGGAGTCGAACATGGGCTCCGAATCCCTACCAGCAGGAGGGAGCAGATCCGAGTCGCCATGCAATATAGACGCCCCCCTCTCTCCGATGCTGGGACAGACACAGAATCCTCGTGAGGACCGATAGAGAATGAGAGCGACGTAGAAAACGCGCCACCAGTTTTCAACAGGACCTCTGGCTATGGATCAGGGTGCTGAGAGCCACTCGACAAACCAGCAGACTGATTCACCACTGTTATATGGAGATCTTCTTTCTGGAGTTTTGCCACCGCACCTTTAACTGGGCTCCACCACAGAGGGGGGGGGGTGATGTTCCCGGATGCACGAAACCCTTCTCCACAAATCTAAGAGGGTCATGTTCACGCGTGCGGAACACTAACCCTCCATGAACCCTCAGACACGAGAGACAACAATCGTGGCCATATCGGTGAACCATACATCTGCCACATCCAGAATTACACGGACAAAATTACATCTTTAAAAAGACGCACTCGCTGTGACACGAGAGAATGGCTGTCTTTAAAAGACACAAATTCAACTCGTGCTGCTCTTTTAAGGAAATCACTCTTTAATGCTGTGCTGAGTTGATGAAGCACACAGGGGATTGCAACGTGCACACTCAGACTCAAGTTTAAAACGGAAGGTAAATAGGTGGAAGTCTGCGCGCCTCCGCTGAAGTGCTCTTTCTCCAACAACCCCAGCATGCAGCGTATCCAACGAGCAGAGAGAGAGCTTCTCAATAGCAGATGATCTGCCGGCTTTCGAAGCGAAAAATAGTGATTTGATATTCGCACCTGCCTCTTGTTAAATACTCGCATGGCGGTGCGGCGCCGGATGCAAATACCTGCATGCCAAGTTCATTGGCGTTTTTAAAAGTAGATTCCAATTCGTCGGTCACAACGTGACGTCGTAGTGACCGACTGAAAGGGAACTCATGAAACTAAAGGCTGTGTGTTTTATATTTTCTCTTTTTGGTTATGCACTATAATGAGATTGTTTCTAAAGGAATTTGATGCTGATGTATGTGTGACGGTTGGAAAACATGATGTCTGTATGTTGTTGAGTTTCTTTGCAGCAGTTTTTCTCTTGTCTAAAATAAAATTATGATTACAGCACAGCGGTGTCGATCTGTGTTTTAATTCTGCTTTTGGTTCTTTATCATCTGTTCTCTGAATCTATTGTGGAATGAACCTCAAGGGCCAAAAACTAAATCTGCTTATGATGGATGTCAACAAATCACATTTGAGTCTTAACACAGAACCAGACAAACCTGACTGATGAGTTATCAGACACAATAATGTTTCCAAGGAACTTATAAAATAACTTCACACGTGTTAAAGATAATAAGTTACATTGAATGCGCTGAATAATGAACATATTTGTGACCTGAATAACTAAGACCATTTACACCTGCACTGGGGTAAAGATTCAGGTGTGTCAGGTTCCCCAATCTCAGGTGTAAATATGATAAAATTGTTTTATATTTAACATACTGAGAAGGGCTCTATAGTACTTAATTGCTGCTGAAAATATAAATTTGTCCTGATGAGTGAGGCAGTAAAGGACCGCCACCCACTTACCTGTCAGTCAATCACTGAGCAAAAACATTTAACCATTTAATCAGAAACAGAGCATTTACAAGATTGTGGGCCCTATTTTAACAATCTAGCGCATGATCTAAAAGTGTCCAAACCATTTTTGCTTTTTTACATATCAAAGAACTGTGGTCATATAATCACTATACTAAAATACTTTATTGATAAAGGGATAGTTCACCCAAAAATGAAAATAATGTCATTAATGATTCACCCTCTTGTCATTCCAAACCTGTAAGACCTCCATTCATCTCTGTTTTAGATTTAGTCTGATAGCTTGCTGACCCTTCATTGAACATGTATGAACGTATACTGTCCGTGTCCAGAAAGGTAATAAAAACATCATCAAAGTAGTCCAGGTGACATCAGTGGGTTAGTTAGAATATGTTGAAGCATCGAAAATACATTTTGGTCCAAAAATAACAAAAAATATGACTTTATTCAGCATTGTCTTCTCTTCCAGGTCTGTTGTGAACCGCGTGCACGATACTATAGTGACGCTGCTGATGTACTATGCTGCTGACGTGTTATCTGCTGCGCCCAAGCTTTTTTTGCGCTCGAGCTTCGTTTACAGTCTGAGGGACACTGTAAGTTTGAAGAAAAAAAATCGTCAGCAGCGTTGTATATCAACAGAGTCACTGTGCACGTGCATTTGCAACAGACCCGGAAGAGAAGACAATTCTGAATAAAGTTTGTTTTTGTAATTTTTGAGCCAAAATGTATTTTCAAGTTTAGATATTTACAAAACTCATGCATGTCTTTTGCAAAACACTAAACACAATCCGCAAAAGTTAAACACAGTTATTGTCAAGTAAACACAACATAAGATTGTGCTTTTGAGTCAACTCAATACGGATGTGTTTTAAACTGCGGTTCATCGACTGGCCGCTAGAGGCTAGCTCCAAAAGGCAGTAAATTCCGACATCAGGCACCGCCTACTTTAAGCTTCAAAAACGATCTTCAGAAATCGTCCATCTTTTTTTACAGTCTATTGTCAAAACAGATACAGGATGGTAAAAGGTCGGAAGACCAAATCCTATCCAGATAGGAAATGTTTTCCGTCTTGTTTACAGAAATGTTTCGCGATGTCCAGCTGGGATTAGAACACAACGCATCTATTTCCGCTAATATCTGATTCATGAACGACTCATTTTAATTTTAATTAACGATTGAAACTACTGATTAGTACAACACTGAAATCATGAGATGTCTGTCAATCAGTCACTCAAAGCCAAATAATTACAGCTTTTTTTGCAAAGAGGGCAAGAAATGATAACAGCGAGAGTGACAGGTATTTGTGTCGTATAAATTTATGACCTATTTATAATGTGGTGGAGGTTGTAAAACTCTTTATTGGTATCTAAAATGCTTCTCATTTTATTATCTACACAAAGAAGGATAAAAGAGAAACCAGAGAGTATGTGCTCATATACAACATGTGTTTTGTTATCACATTTATTTTTAAAATAATCTGTAAAATAGTTGCACACTTAAATACACTTTGTCATTATCTGTCCTGAGCTTCTACTTTTAAAGATACAGTATGTATTAATTTAGTTAATAACAAAACCAGCAGTAATCCTGCATTCTATTAATTATGCAATGTAATAAATTTGTTTATACATTCATAGTCTTACAAATTCGACCGGCCCTTTAAGAGCAACCATAATGCTGATGTGGCCCGGGATGAAATTGAGTTTGACACCCCTGAGGAAGAGTATGAGGAAGATGTGATGGATGAGGAGTGTGAGAAAATGTGGTGGATAAAAAAGAAGAGTATGAATAAGAGGTGGTGGATGAAGAGGAAGAGTATGAGGAAGATGTGGTGGATGAAGAGGAAGTGTATGAATAAGAGGTGGTGGATGTAGAGGATAAGTATGAGAAAAATGTGGTGAATGAAAAGAAAGAGTATGAGAAAGAGGTGATGAATAAAGAAGAATAAGATTCTTTCATGAGGATTCATGACTGCAGACATAAAAAAATGTGCAGAATGATGGGTGGAGCCACGTAAACACTTCAGGTGTATAAGATCATAAGTGAAAGTTTTTGTTCAATCATCTGTCAAACTCTCATGAACTGAATTTATTGAGATACTTTAGATGATTCTGAACAAACCTCATTTTGAGCTGAAGGTAAGAATGATGAATTAACTGAGCCTGTTTAACATTAGTGTTAAAGTTTAATACTATTACAAATGATGATGAAGATTGGAATCACTGTATGTGTCCATTGTGAAAAACATGTTTGCATTACAGGAAGATAAGAAAAGACTATATTTTTCTGAGGAGGTAGTAGAAAGATTTCATTACATGAATATGCGCTTTTGTGTTTAGCAAGCAAACCTTTAAATTGTTTGCTCATTTATCGTAAAGCTCTGTACTGTATGTGTAGCCTGGTCCCACTGTTAATACGTAACTTGAAAAAACAAGTTTTTGTTTGTTTAATAGATGCTGAAGCATACAGTGTTGGTGTTTTGATAGCTACAAATGTGAAACATTTACAAATCTTTCATACCATAACAACTGCTGTATAATTTCCCTTTAACCATTTAATATATATATATATATATATATATATATATATATATATATATATATATATATATATATATATATATGTATATATATTAAACAGACAGAGAAGCGTAATCACAATAATTTATTTATTGTGAAATTTCGAAAGCAGACGATGTGTTGCAGCCACAGTCCTCTCTGGAGTTTATAAAGTAACAGAGAAGTATAAAAGTTATTAATCCACAAATATGTTATTTCAGCTTCTCTCTGTCAAGGCGCACATTTCAAATTTCAAAAGTACCTCGAGTAAAAGGTGGCAATGTCCAGATGTCGCAAATCTGTGATGTAGTACACAAGATCCAATGAGCGTTTGATATCCCTGCTGTAAAACAATGTGTGTCGTAAAGCATCTTGAGGCAATTTATTTGAATTTGAATTTATAGGAAACATCAAACATGATATTTGACATTACGGTCACTGATGAGAATTGACATCAAGATCGCTGAATAAATTGCTGAATTACTGTTCCTTGCAATCGTATACAATTTAAAGATGTGGATTACAGCAAATGAATAAAATGAACATCTTTTGTGTATTGGTGTAATTATTGTTGCATAGGAGAAAGCACATTTTGTGTGTCATGGGAAACAAACTAAATATTGCCAATTGGTTAAATAACAGAAATGTTATTCATTTTAAAGTTTTAAAGTGTAGTATTTAATGGGGTGGTTTCCCGGACAGGGATTAGACTAGTCCTAGACTAAAACATTTTTAAGAGCTGTCCAAATTAAAAACAACTTGCACTGGCATACCTTAAAATACATCACTGCCCTTTGCTTTGTCTCAAAATACACACAGGTAATGTTTTTAGTAAGGCATGTTTGTTAAAACTAGTTATATTTCCTGATTAAACTAAGGCCTAGTCCTGGATTAAGCTAATCCCTGTCCGGGAAACCGCCCCTATATTGTGTAATTCTCTGAAAGTCATTAGATAAATTATGAATAGTAATACGTAAAAAACAATGGCTTCTCTTCTGAAATTTGTGTTTGTCTGAAAACATTTATTTTTTGTTTTGTTATATTTTTAACAGTTTTGGAGTGATGGGGTTCATTTGTGTGACTCTGATGATTATTATTGGAATCATAGATATAAAAGCAGGTAAATATTCACACATTACAACAAACCAATGGGAGGAAGTTGTGACTTAGTGGTTAGAGAGTCTGGCTTGTAGCCTGATGGTTGCTGGTTCAGTTCCATGGCCAGCAGGAAATGATTGAGGTGCAGAAATTACAGAATGCTTATAATGATCATTGTTCTAGACAAGGCCTATTTAATTAGGCTCATAGGGTTGAAACCCTATTTTATTTGTATGGAATTTTATTTTTATAATTTTTCTTCATCCGTGAAACAGATCGTGCAGACCAAACAGTTAGGCCTAGAGACTTGAGACTTGGCCAAATGGTAGGTCTCATTTGTGCGGAAAGTTGACAGAGTGTCACCCCAATCAGCCTATAGGGGGCGCTACAGCGATGGCAAACGTGTTGATGCTCATAACTTCCACAATTCTTGTCCGATTTCATTTCCGTCATGAAAAATGTTCCGCTATTTTCGATTTTGTCGAAAAAATAAAAACGAACTAGTCCTAGTTTTTTTGCTCGATCGGAATCGTTTCAGTGCTAAAATGTTTCTTGGAGTTCGAATATCAATAATTATTAAAAAAAGTTTAACTTTCGACTCACAGTCGACATGCTACGCCCAAACGTCTGAATTGTGCGCAGCCACTTGGACTTTATTGGCTATAACTGTGGACAGAAATGAAGTATCAACATGACACTTTGTACTTGTGATGAAAGTCATACCCTGAGGTTGCGTGGCTCATTTTGTCACAGCGCCACCTAGTGGTCAGACGAATCATTTAAATGCTTATAACTTAGGCTGAGTTTGACGTATTTTCATGCGACTTTTTTCCTTAGAGTTTTGAATTGTTGCCGAGTCCAACGATACCAAACATGCCAGGTTTCGCCTTACAGTTAGCCCTGTGCAGCAAATAACACAACGCAAATAACTCCCCAAGGGTTATTCCGATCGACTCTAAACGACCATAGGAAGAATAATGCATTACCTTCTGAACAAAAAGTTCTATTGGTGTTATGTTAAAATTTCCATCAGAAATGGCAGATATTCCCCCCCCCAAAAAAACCCAAAAATTACATTAATTTTTTTTGTGTTTTTTAGATATAAATACTTATAACTCGGCAACAAAATGACATTTTTTCACCAAATTTGATACGCTGATGTCTGAGGCAATACAAAAAAATGTATGCCTGCACCACTAGTTGGCCTCATAATTGAACAAAACCTTTGAGATTGAGTAAGCCCAATGGTCATACAACTGTTTCTTTACTAAAGTGAATAGCCGTGATACTAGCTAGATGTAACACACTCATGACCTGAGGTTGCATGCATGAGTTTGTCATAGCGCCACCTAGTGGTTATTTGTTATTTTCACTTAAAAATATTGCAACCTTACATCTAAAATCATGAGTCATCATGGATTATGCCTTTCATGGCTTGGAGTATAATCATTGGTGGATTGCAATTCACTCCAAAGCAACCAATGAGAATATCCTAGCAACCATTTAGCAAGAGCTGTATCTCTGTATCAGAACATCGTAGAGACATGGGGTTCAGCTCTTTTGACTCATTAACACTATTTTAACATTTTGTGACCTGAGTTTTGCCACTGCAAGCACCACAAACATTTCCTTCAGTGTTCTGTTTGTCAATGTTCTGTGATAAGAGGGGGAGACATTTCACTGAATGATAGCACATTTTTTGCTGATAACTTTGAACATGTGTGTTTGGTAGCTTATTTTTCATCATTTATTTTTTACAATGCAGCAAATCTACACGGGCATGCCCTTAAAGGTCTTAAGGTCCCAAATCGCTTGAACCCAGGTAATCGCTGCTTGCAGATATATTTTTCACTCTTTTGACTCATTAACACTATTTAAAAAAACTTTTGACCCGAGTTTTGCCACTGCAAGCCAGGGGCGTAGGCAGAAATTGTATTTTGGGCGGGCTGGGGCAAAAGTGAGTGGGCCTATAGTTTATATTAGAATAAAATTACTTGAATAATAATTAAACCTTAGAGTAGAAAAAAAAGAATAGACAAACTGCAAAGCAGTGACATCTTTACTTTGCAATTTTCGGCAAAGGAAATAATAAAACACTGTCTAAACATGTTCAACCAACACAGAGCTCAATAAAGGCTGGAGAAACCAGGCCAGCATAGACAATAAACTGTCTTATTCAGGCTAATCAGCAGTGCAAAAACAGTTCACCTGAAATAAAGTAGGCTAAAAGTAACAGAAAATTGAAAAAATGAAAACTCTCAGCAGAGCACGGTTTGAAATAAATAAACTCATAGCAACTCATTTAAATTAAACAATGTAAGTTAACCTATAAGGCGTACATCTATACACAACACACTACTTAGTTAAATCACTTCAGGAGCAAAAATAAGGAAACGAGTTAAACAACAGGCCTACCTTTGTTGTTTTCATTCTACAAAACAAGATGCAAGCGGTTTAATGTTGAAAACAGAAATGATCTCATTATAGGGAATGTTAATGTACGTCACCGCAGTGTTGCATTATGGGACGTGGGCGCCATGTTTAGAGGCACCGCGCGACCGCTATGCCATTTAATTGTGGGCATGTTAAGCTAAAACTAGGTAAAATTAAAGAAGAACGGAAGAAATCGAGAAGTTGAAAGAAAAAGAGAAGGGACCCTATCGGGAGAAACTAAATGCTACTGCCAAAAAACTTTATTTGGACAAATAAACAACATAGATCCATATGATTTAGCAGCCCAAGACTGGATTACGGATCCAGACGCACCACCTCCGCTTACATATCTGGTCAATTACCTTGTTTTTGCAGGACTTTATTTACACTTTGCAGGAGTTTAAGAGCTATAAATCCCTTCAAGCTTATAGTAAGGTGACACTTCTTCTTTTGGAGTCACCAGCTATTTACTGACAATGTGTTAATACCTACGTATCTTAATGATTCTATAAAATAATTTCTCCGTTGTATTCTGTGCGATGAATCAACCTTAGAGTAGTGCCGCCCTGGCCCATTACTGGCTACGCCCCTGCTGTAAGCACCACAAACATTTCCTTCAGTGTTCTGTTTGTCAATGTTCTGTGATAAGTGGGGGAGACATTTCACTGAATGATAGCAACTTTTTTGCTGATAACTTTGAACCAGGGGCGTAGCCAGTAATGGGCCAGGGCGGCACTGGCCCGCCCACTTAACTCCCTGGCCCGCCCAGGAAAGTTTCATCAAAATACACTTTTAGTTTATTTTTATTATTCAAATGTATTTAAGAAAATATATTAATATAAACCTGATTTATCGTTGACTGGTGTGTGTTTAATTTGCTTTCTAAATAAAATGGAATTGTTGAAGCAAGTTGTAGGAAGCCGCCGGAACGTAATTGGTTGCTAGGGGTTCTTCTGACAGGTACTGTAGACTTTGTGGAAGCGGCGGGCTTAGGCAGCCAGCCAGCTAACTTTGCTAACTGCGTTTTTTAGCTAATATTATTAACATTGCCACAATAATGGCTAAAGTTTCTTTAATGTGTTATTTAAAAACGCAAGTGTTGAGGAAGAAGATACGCCACTGCCTCCATCTGCCGAGTCCTACCAGCGCAGTTCTTCAGACTCATTAACCCACAAGAAGGCTAGTCAGGCACTGGTTGTGCCGGTTGCCGCTTGCTCCCTGGCGGCAGTTCCAGTGCTCTCTCCCGGTCAGCCTGACACAGGTTTACCCGCCGATCTAACGGCAATTGATAAACCACCCTCACAACCCAATTTGAATCCATGACTCGATTACTCGCCTCAAAAACCTGTGCCTTTTGTTTTTTGAGAAAAAAGTCTGTGACTCTTTGGAATATAGGGAATGTGGAGTTGACGTCACGCGGTGTTGCATTATGTGTAATCCGCCATATTTGCAGGCACGCGTCCTATCCCGCTGTATTTGAGTTCATGTGTTGGAGGTTGTTTTTGTATTTTCTGTCGAGATTTTAATAAACTTCGATATGTTTGGTCAGTTCTGCTCGATCAAGCAGGTCAAGCGATCGTTCAGGGAGGAAACTGAACAACGGAATACGTTTTTCCAGCTTTTATTCGTGGAAAAAACAAAGGAAGCCGGTGCAGGAGCTGACGAAAAGACGCCGGATCGCGTGGTTTGCCTGCTGCAATCAGGAGAAAAACCTTTACTTTTCAAAAAAAATCCCTGCATCAGCGAGAGTGTGTTCGCTGCATTTTCAGTCATTCAGTAATTTGTGATTAATAAAAGCAGAACCACTTAAATTGTCTTGTTTTTATGCTAACACTGTCAAACTAACTTGCAAATGTAAGTTATTGATTGATTCATTCATTTATTTCTGATCACCCTAACCACATGAGTTATAAAAATAAATATTTAGACAATTTTGACGATTGTAACACATATTTTTTATTAAATGCAACTGCTCAAACCCACTGCTTGTGACTCTTTAAATAACAACGTTAGCTAAATATTTAGCATTTTGTTTGTTTTAATAACTTGGCCAAAACAGAAGTGCCATCTTTTGAACATGTGTTGATTCATCGCACAGAATACAACGGAGAAATTATTTTATAGAATCATTAAGATACGTAGGTATTAACACATTGTCAGTAAATAGCTGGTGACTCCAAAAGAAGAAGTGTCACCTTACTATAAGCTTGAAGGGATTTATAGCTCTTAAACTCCTGCAAAGTGTAAATAAAGTCCTGCAAAAACAAGGTAATTGACCAGATATGTAAGCGGAGGTGGTGCGTCTGGATCCGTAATCCAGTCTTGGGCTGCTAAATCATATGGATCTATGTTGTTTATTTGTCCAAATAAAGTTTTTTGGCAGTAGCATTTAGTTTCTCCCGATAGGGTCCCTTCTCTTTTTCTTTCAACTTCTCGATTTCTTCCGTTCTTCTTTAATTTTACCTAGTTTTAGCTTAACATGCCCACAATTAAATGGCATAGCGGTCGCGCGGTGCCTCTAAACATGGCGCCCACGTCCCATATTGCAACACTGCGGTGACGTACATTAACATTCCCTATAATGAGATCATTTCTGTTTTCAACATTAAACCGCTTGCATCTTGTTTTGTAGAATGAAAACAACAAAGGTAGGCCTGTTGTTTAACTCGTTTCCTTATTTTTGCTCCTGAAGTGATTTAACTAAGTAGTGTGTTGTGTATAGATGTACGCCTTATAGGTTAACTTACATTGTTTAATTTAAATGAGTTGCTATGAGTTTATTTATTTCAAACCGTGCTCTGCTGAGAGTTTTCATTTTTTCAATTTTCTGTTACTTTTAGCCTACTTTATTTCAGGTGAACTGTTTTTGCACTGCTAATTAGCCTGAATAAGACAGTTTATTGTCTATGCTGGCCTGGTTTCTCCAGCCTTTATTGAGCTCTGTGTTGGTTGAACATGTTTAGACAGTGTTTTATTATTTCCTTTGCCGAAAATTGCAAAGTAAAGATGTCACTGCTTTGCAGTTTGTCTATTCTTTTTTTTCTACTCTAAGGTTTAATTATTATTCAAGTAATTTTATTCTAATATAAACTATAGGCCCACTCACTTTTGCCCCGGCCCGCCCAAAATAGAATTTCTGCCTACGCCCCTGCTTTGAACACGTGTGTTTGGTAGCTTATTTTTCATCATTTATTTTGAACAATGCAGCAAATATACACAGGCAAGCCCCTAAGGATCTTAAGGTCCCAAATCGCTTGAACCCAGGTAATCGCTGCTTGCAGCTATATTTTTGCATATTGTTTTTTTTAGGAATAAATTTAACATGCTGAAACCACCCAAAACATCAGCAGTTCAGATCTGTTTTCTGTCTGTTACAGATCAGTTTGATGTTGTGGGACCTGTAGCTCCTCTCCTCGCTATAGTTGGTGAAGATGTGATTCTGCCCTGTTCTCTCAAACCCCAAATCAGTGCTGTAAACATGAGAGTCGAGTGGTTTAGACTCGATCTCAAAGTAGTTCATCTCTATGAAGATCATGAAGACAAAAACACAAATCAGCTTCAGTCGTACAGAGGAAGAACTGAAGTGTTTAAAGATGAACTACAGAAAGGAAACACATCACTCAAACTCTCAAGAGTTCAGATCTCTGATGAAGGATTTTATACGTGTTCCATTCAGTCCAAAACTTGGTATGATGACATCACTTTTGATCTCAAAGTTAAAGGTGAGCAAACCACAGAAAACTAAAATTAAAGTCCCACTGTGGGGTGGGGAAAATCAGGTTTTTATTGTTGTTTATACAATATGCCTATGTGGTGTTTTTTTTAAAGCAATAAGCCCCAAGAAGCAGTGGCTTACCGGTAACACTTTACAATAACAGTACATGAATAATCATGTACTAATACAAAGACGCTATTCTTTCTAAATTTAAATCAGTGTTAGCCTACAGAAGATGGTTATTGTGTGAACTGGCTTGTCTTATTATCGAAATGCACATAAAGTATCTGTCTTGTGTTCTTGTTCGTCTTTTAAGCCATTATTACCCCTTCCAAATGTCTTCACAATTTTTACATTTGTCCCTCTCCTTTAATAATACCCATGCTGGTCCATGCTGGTTTTTCAGCAGGGCTGTGAGACTGTGGGCGAGCCCCCTGCTGTCATTCAAACGCGAGCGGGAGTAATTATGAGTTTATATGGACGCGAACTAATATTATCTCCGCTTAATCTCTGCTTAATCCCCTTATCCGTTTATATGTGTATATATATGTTTATATATCTCCCAAGGGTTTTTCCCTCCTAGGACTTTTTTTTATTTCCTCGGCTAAAAAGCCAGTGTTTTTTTCTCCTAGGGGGTTTTTTAACCCGGGGAGGCAGCCTTCTTGGGCTTAACTTAGCTTCCTCTTCTAGACGTTAAATTAGTAATACGCTCGCTTATAATGTTGAGTCATAGCCGCAGCAAATTTAACTGCTTATCCTATCGTGTATTATGTTGTGCTATCTGTCGCTTTTCTGTGCTTTTCACCGTTTCTATTAATGTAAAGCTGCTTTGAAACAATTAACAATTGTGAAAAGCGCTATATAAATAAAATTGAATTGAATTGAATTATGTCGGAGTCGCTGCTTGTTTAGCAAGTAAACATGCTGCACAGTGTTTTGTACGTGTATATGTAAGAACATTCTCTGAATTATCAGAGCAATTCGTGAAATAAGATTGCGCAACTTTCACGCCCTTTCAAAATGAAACTACGGAGATCAGCCGCTTTAATTTTATCAATGAAAGGCTAAAAATAGCGCTGCTCACCGTGTGTTCGCGCCAGAAGTCAGAAAAGACGTAAAACATTGTGTTCAGTACCTCAGATTAGATAAATGGGGCGGAGAGAAGGAGGTCCACATGTGGCTCCACATGTGTGTTTACACTACAAAAGCAATCCGATCGAAAGTGTTTTTGACTATCTTTGAATGCGGTTGAAAGTGGTCGAAAGTGGACGAGCTCAAAAAGTTTTAAACACCGTTTACACCTGGCATTAACGTCGTCCACTTGTGATCCGATCGATTAAACCGCATGTTGCCAAGTGTAAACAGGCTCTCTGTTTCTCAATGAATTGGGTGCGACGCGAAGCTGTCACATTGTATCCTTCCATGTTTCTGAACTTAAGCAGAGTTTTACCATTAGAGGTCTTCACGGAGGACGCGGTTTATCTTTTGAAATGGTCAGTCGGGTCCAGGTCGGTCCTAGTTTAATTACTTCGCATCTCAAGTCTGATTAATATTGTGTGGAAAACTCTAGTCGATTGGAGAAGGGCAAGATGATCAAATCTGCTGTTAAGTTCACTGCTTATAGTGTCAACGATAACATAAAACACTCTTTGTTTGAAATTGAGTTGGACGTCCGCGTCTTGGTCATTTGGTTCGCCAGTGTATAATTCATCATGAAATGATTTGCCTTTTCTGTTGCGTTTCTGTACAAACTCTGTGGAAGAATCAAACTCTGTCGCTAAAAGACGAGCAACAGACACAGCCTTTTCAAACCCATCCTCTCTGTACTGGGAGATTAACTTTTTTCAGTTTGTCAATCAACAAAATAGCTGTATCTAGCGAAATCTCGGCAGACTGCATGGCGATGCTGGCGCATGTGATTTCTGTCAGCATGTCATTCCAAATAACAAGACACTCCATAAACTCCATAGTATGTATTTCATTAGACAGAGCATGTGCCTCTGAAGAAATGTTGCCATCTTTACACTCTTGCTCAAGGCTTTCCAAAGCGCCAAGTACGCCACCGAGCTGATACCTCAGAGCTTTAACCGAGTCCAGCTTTGCTTCCCATTTCGTATCGCTAAGGGGTTTCAATGTTATGTCAATGAACCGTTTCACTGAATGTCCCAGCATTTCACTGATGATGCAAATATAGTGTACAATCTTTGGACAGTTCAGAAAAAAATTCAAACAGGCTATTTTGGAAGAGGCAACATCGCATAATAGCAAATTGAGACTGTGACTCGCACATGGCATAAACAATGCATTTGAATTTTTTCTAGAATCAAAGCCTGTACCCCTTGATGAATCTCTCGCATATTTGATCTATTATCATAACTCTGGCCCTGACAATTCAGAAGGTCAAGCCCTAAGTTTTCCAGAGTTGCAATTAAACTCTTCGGAATGTTTTGCATATTAGACTCAAAGGTTGTGGCCTCCCTCTCGTTAACCTGTAGTCCGGTTCTTTTGAGATCAACTCCGCTCATTCTGTAAATGTCTTGAATGCTGTTCTGTTTCTTCCATGCAGATTTTCAGTTGTTTGTCGCTAATCTGCTGCCCTCCCACAGTGCTAACATCCTAACTGAGACAATCGCGATTGTCATATATTTCCTGCCTGTTCCCGCCGACCTCACCAATATTTGGTTTATTTTTCAAAAAGACACAATTTTTAAGAGAGTTTTTAAATTTTTTTTATCTCTTTATCCTGACTTTTTTGATTTTTCGTTTTTGGGCGCCTGACAAATGCTTCTTTCGGTCCAACGTTACATTTTGTGTCAACGTCATGGTGCTGGTTGAAGAGGGTCACGCTCATGCAGCACTTTAATTAACAATAGTTTAATTTTATTTACAGGGAATTTATTTTATTTCACCACAGTGTTATTATTTAGAATATATGTATGTATGTACGATTAAAAAAAAAACTAATTGGAAAAATTTTAATTGATGATTGTGGGGCCCCCTAGCATTCTCTTGGGCCCATATGCCTTGCATACTCTGCACCATTGCCTCATTGTCACTTTATTAATATATGTTAAGATTTCTGACTCAATAATGACAATGTATTTGCACACACATGTGTGACCCGTCATGGAAACCAGTGACACAAGTCGGCAGCACAAGTTTCGAGATAATGAGAAACTTTTTTTTTCAAAATTTGTGATTTTCGTTTTATTGCAGAATTTGTTAGTTGAGATCCCGAAGAAGCCTCTCCATGTTTGAGATAGCAGTTTTTGTATATTTAAAAGCGTACATTTTGCGGTTGAAATAGGCTTGTTTTTCCGGAGATTCTAGCGTGCAGAGGGGGGCGTCATTGTCTGTGTGTATTTACTTACTGGATAAGTGGCTTGTGTTTTCACCCCCGTTATAAAAATCTTTGGAACACAGTTTAAGATGTTTTAACATTAGATTTAGTCGAGAGCTATGTCTCCTCCATTGAAAATCTATGTACAGTTTCCATGTCTATTTCCACATCTCTAAAGGACTTCACATTTTCGACGGCGGTGTTTGGATTTCCTTTTATACTACCTCCTTTGAAGGCGGGTTCATGTGTTTAATGGAACGTAAATTACCGGAGTTTAATCTCATATACCCTTACATGTTACGATGTAAATAGTCATCAGATTGTATATTATATTCTATTACCAGATGGTCATGCGAAATCTGATGGAAACAATAGACTATATATCTATATTTCATGGATTATACGCATTTGTGGACAAAAAATGGTCATTGGATGATTCACACATCTCACACGTCATCATCTTCCTTTATTACAACATGTTACAGTATTTGCTTAGGTTTTTATATGCTATGGAATAAAACCCTCATGTAAGTTATATATCTATGATGAAAATGTCGAATTTGATTAAAGGAGGCATTTTAAACATCCAAAAAACAGTAACTAACATGTTTATGATCCTGTGAGCGCAACTTATCAAACAAGCTAAGCGCTAATGATTCAAGAGCAGGTAAATATTCACACATTACAACCAACCCATGGGGGGAAAGTTGTTACTTAGTGAATAGAGAGTCTGGCTTGTAACCTGATGGTTACTGGTTCAGTTCCATGATTAATGTGCAGATATTACAAAATGCATATAATGGTCATTTTCTAGACAAGGCATATTTATTTTGGTATATTGTTTTTTAAGAATAAATTTAACATGATGAAACCATCAAAAACCTCAGCAGATTTCAGATCTGTTTTCTGTCTCTTACAGGTCAGTTTGATGTTGTTGGACCTGCAGCTCCTCTCCTCGCTAGAGTTGGTGAAGATGTGATTCTGCCCTGTTCTCTCAAACCCCAAATCAGTGCTGTAAACATGAGAGTCGAGTGGTTTAGACTTGATCTCAAAGTAGTTCATCTCTATGAAAAACATAAAGATAAAAACACAAATCAGCTTCAGTCATACAGAGGAAGAACTGAATTGTTTAAAGATGAACTACAGAAAGGAAACACATCACTCAAACTCTCAAGAGTTCAGTTCTCCGATGAAGGATACTATACGTGTTTCATTCAGTCCAAAACCTGGTATGATGACATCACTTTTGATCTCAAAGTTGAAGGTAAGCAAACCACTAAAACTAAAATTAAAGTCCCACTGTGGGGAAAATCAGTATTTTATTGTTTTTTATACAGTATGTCTATGTGGTGTTTTTAATATGTTTTAAGACAAGCCATGTGAAAATTCATCATTCAACACCACTGCTGAGCATGGGTGTTGTAATGCACATTTGGTCCCCCTTCCCAAATTCCCAAATAACCCCCCCCCCCCCGAAAAATGTTGTGTTAGCTCCATGAATGTACAAGGATTCTTGATTGTTTTAGTCTCCTTTAAATTTTTATATACAGCATGACTTTGACTGTACCCCCCCTTTTGATAGCGTTTAGCCCATCTGTGCAATATATAAGGTAGCGGAGCTAGAAGGGGTGTCCAAATTTAATGCTAATTTCATTCCCTGTTAATCAACGCATTTGTTTCAATGTGAGGCAGCACAGCACATTATTAAAAACAAATATTAAGAGAATGTTAACATTCGTTGCAATTTTTACATAATGATTTTATTGTAGGCTTGAAGAAGAGGGTGCATATTTGTCTTTCTCTGGACTGATTAAAGTCCATGTTTATAGATTGGGCTTTTTCTCTTTATACTGTTTTACAACAAAACTCCATGCCATGTTTTTATTTTTGAAGTTATTTTTTTGTATGAAGATGAAGACTGTATTGGACTGGACACCCGCCATGAACTTGAAAACGCAACAAGCATCGTGTGCGCGTCACAGTCAACAGTTCCGACCCAACAATAGCTCACGCACAGAGCTAAATACCCTTCGAGATGAGCCACAGATCAAGTTATAAAAATCCACATGGGTGGCTTTGTAATTAGCAGACAACAAGTGTAAAAAGAAGTAGATAAACGTATGCTTTCATTGTCAGTTGTGCTCCTTTATATGTCTGGCAACCCGAAAGGGGGGGACCGTCTCCAATATTTTGAATTTAGACTGCGATACCAAGGCTAAAATACTTTTTTGCCAAATAATAAAATAATTTAGTGTTAAGTGTTAATTCATAGAATTTAGATTTCCTTAATAACTATTACTAATGATAAAATAATGCAGCTAACACTAGATGTTTTGTTTCATTTAACAGACAGTAAATTACACTTTAAAAAACATTGGGTTAAAAATAACGCAATTTGGCCCATCAAAATCCAAACTGGGTTGTTTTAAGCCCAATGACTGTGTAAATATAGGACAGAGTGTGCGCTGGGCTAACTTGACCCATCAAGTTGGGTTGTTAGTTTTAACCTATTGGTTTTGTTTTAAGGATAGTTTCATTTTTATTTAAACTATGGGTTAATTTTACTTTATAGAGTATTTTTTTATTTTTTACTTTATTTCAGTAAAAAAAATTACTTTATTGCAGGTGTCAAATGCAACGCATTAGAAACACATGCCAACATGCTATCCTCTTTACTTTTTTCTTAATAACATTACATTTGCTGTAAAACAGTTTACCTCAATCAAACCTATATAAGAACTAAAACGAAAACACAATAAAAATACATCTATAAACATTTATTTCACCAAAAAACAAACATTTAGTGTATTCTCTTGAGAAGTGCTGACTGGAGTCTGTAATGATGATGGTCCAAATAGCCTGCTGCAGATAACTTAACAGTGGGGTTGATTGGACTCAGTTGAGGTGCAGGATAAGCAACTTTTAACTTTTTACCTGCACACAAGATGTTCAGAAATGTATCGCGAGAGCTGCTTAAGCAGGTTATGCAATGGATAAAAACTTTATTTTTAATTATCTATAATTATCTGCTATTACAAAGCAGATTATGTACGTTTACATGTGATTAATCGCATCACGCGACCATAATGACCATAGCCGTGCATGTAATAACTTTTTATGTCATGTAAACTGGACTGTTGTTACACATTTGCTTTTTCTAGTAAACAGTAATGGTTTTATGGATAAATATATTAATACCAACCATGTTTATCCACATAAATCTGTCTGTGTAAAACCGCAGCCTCTCCACACCTGAAGTGAATTCAAACAGCACCAGCATTTGGGTTGATGCGTCACGGGCGGGGTGCAATCATTCAACTGTCAGTGAAAACAACCCAAATATTAACCCAACTGAATGGGTTACACCAAACTACCCAAACAACAACCTAGTCTATCTAGTAGTCTAGAGTTTTTTCACATAAAACAATATATTGATTTAGAAATTGTAAGACACTTTTTGTTTAGAGGTGTCGTATGCGAGAAGGATTAATTGACAGCTGAGCAACAAAAGGCTTGCATAATGAGCTGCATAATGAGCCTTTAGGCAGGAATCTGAGAGTGAACTACAGTAAAGAATGTGAGGAAAAATGTATACATGTTTATTTGAGGTTTATTAAAAAGTTAACAATATAATCAAAATAGAAATGAAGGTCAAAGTGGGACATTTTTAGTTTATTTGGAAACAAACCCTATTCAAAAACTTAACTTGTATAAACTAAGAAACTGATAAACAACAGATCTGTAAACTTCATGTGGCTCATGTTACCATATAACTTTATGTCCAAAAAGTGTGAATATGTTTTTCCACTTTATAGTATGTAGTGATGAGAGGGATGCAGACCTGCAAGAGAATTATAAACAGCTGTTAGCATAAATTGTCCACAGAAATACCCTTACACACATGATGTGTAAATATCACTGATAGGACTACATTCAGATAAACTATCATGTACCTAAACTAAATTCAGAACATCTCAGATAAACATCTGCAGTGATTAGTTTTATAAAAATCTGTTTTCAGATGCCCATCGCCTGATCGTCTAGATTCTGTTTTTAACACGTTTCTGTAAGCGCGTATGAACTTTAAAAACACAATGCATATGATGTCCATGTGCACGAGCTCGCGCCTCCGCGTAAACAACGCGGCACTTGTAAAAAACAGTGTCGCGTGTAAAGCGCAATGTATGGATTTGCGTTGCATGTAAACAATATATGGAATCATATTACAGCACACACTTAAAAGATCCTGCAGTGCAGCCTTACTGAAAGTTGCCATGAAGGATACGAAAGTGAATTACTGTGTCTAACACTGTACGGGATGTAACAGTTATCCGCCATTAAGTGACTTCACGTGTCCTTGTTTGTAAACAATGTGAAAGTTTTTCTATCCGAAAAGTGCAGTCTGCTGAGGTCACTTATGTAGGCTGAACTGCACAAGCCATAAGCATATTACATGATAGCAAATATAAATGACATACAGTTACTTCAGGAATCCTCCTCCATTGCGTATTCCATTGTTCTTCTTCTTAGGTAGCTCAATGTCCAGAAATAAATGAAGATATTCCTTACATGTGTGTATAAAGTTAATCATCCAAACATGCGGTAAAGTCTTTAAATCTGATAAAACTTTACGCTTTGGTTGTCATTGTTTGAACTGTTCGTCTGTTCATTATCACCGCATTAGAGATAATGAAGTCAGCCAGGAAAAACAGTACTCTCTTTACTTCAATGCAGATTATATAAACAGGAAATATTTGTTTTCGATTATATTTAGCTTGTTTAAAAGTAGACATTTCAGGCTTTTTTTGGACATGTATATCATGTTTGTGTGATGAGTATTCACTGAGTTTCAATTGATTTTTATAACGTGTTTTGAGAGACAGCTGGCGGAGACAGAAATGTCTGGATGCGCACCCTGTTTATTTTCTTTATTTGACAAAAACACAAAGATCTGTTGTTATTGTGAATGTACACAAACTAAAGAAGACCCTTCACAGTTTTAAATTATGTCAAACACGTAAGTGTATGATTATTAATGATGGAGTATTTTAAGTTGATTCTGCCATGATAAGGAGAAAACACGTCAAAACGCAGCGCCATGAAACTGTACAGCTGTGTTTAAAGACAGGGGTCTGTTTTAAGATGATCATATTTAACATCAAGAACGTTTGACAGTCTCAGTTCTGCTGTACAGTTTTGTTGTAGTGAAACATCATTTGCACAGTATTTGAGCTAAACTATACTGTATCTTTATTATTGTTTATATTTATGATCAAATATTAAGATATTTTTGATTCTTAACAATCAGCCATTTTATAAACAAAACAAACACAACAGTTTTGTTTTACAGGTGAATTGTTTAGGTCTGGGAAGACACCAGTGATCTGGATTTTATTTGCTGTTTTGATCGTGGTAATCGCTGTTTTAATCTACTGTTGCAAAGGTAACATTCACATTTGTTTTTCTATATATCTGTTACAATTGTTTAAACATTAGGAATGCTGTGTACAATTCATATTAAAGTTTTTGAATAAATGATTTTAGTATTTTTTAACTAGTATAATTGGCTGTATTCTTGCTTAAAATTTTAACATGATTAACATTTTTGTTACAAGTTCTCAATAATTTAAGTTTAAAAAACATTTTCCCCCTTATTTCAGTTTTTTATTTCGGTTTTTATAAGTAATCATCTCATACGTTTGTTCTGTAATTTCAGATATCCCTTCATCAATGTAGTTAACAGACTTATTTTTATATATGTACATCACATAAAAATGATAAAAAATGTTTTAGCAAATACCATTCACTTAAGCATACTATATCAGTGTTTTATGTAAGCAATAAGGTACACTGTAAAAAAAATCCGTTGAATTCGCAGCTGGGTTGCCGGTAAATTACCATAGAATTAAATACATGTTTTTTCCTGGCAACATTTTGTTCAAAGTTAAATGAACATAAAACATTTACAAGTTTTTGTCTTTACAGAGTAAAACTAAAAAAAACAGCATCAAGCAAAACATGCTGGGAAAAAAAATCTGAAGCAAAAAAACAGAAAAAGGTTGATGATGATTTCTGGTTCCCAGAATGCTTTGCATGAGGCTGTTATTGTATTGTTTTATTCTGTAAAGATAAAGACTTGTTAATATTTAAAATGTATTTAACTTTAAAAAAACTCTTGCCAGTAAATAACATAAATTTAAATCTACGGTAAATTACCGGCAACCCAGCTGCAATAACATTGTAATTTCTACTGAATTTTTTTACAGTGTACGAGAGGCTGTGCTGTATCGTGAATAAGTAACGGCTGAAGGGCCGCTTCGCGTCGTGCCTAACAACGCCCTTCAGCCGTTACTTATTCACGATACAGCACTTGCCTCGAGTACCTTATTGCTTTTATAAAACGGTTACCACACAATATTAAAGTAAAAAAAAATTAGTGCAACTTTCATGAAGTTAAATCAATAAAAGCATTCCTTCCGCTAGAAAAAATAGTCCCTGACTGCGAACAACAACATGAAAGCTCAAATAAAAACAACAAACTGTTCTCAGACTTTGTCTCATTATATGCTTATGTGTTGCTAAGGGTGTTGCTAAGGGCGCAGTGATATTAAATAGAACCGTTGGGTGAAGCGGTCATAGCAGTGTTTTATCGTAAATAAAGCACACCTATTGACCAATCAGAATCAAGGATTGGAACTAACTATAAATTTAAGCTACAGAAATTAGATTTTATTTATTTTTAATTAAATACAGTTAATTGCTGTTATTGGTTGCAGTGCTTGCTTCAAATGACACAAACATATATTGTTAAAATCTATGTAAAGATCAATAAGCAATACATTTCAACAAAATAGATTTAACCAGATATTATAAAATTTTCACAGTTTTCATTAACACATTTTTTTTTATAAACATTTGTACAACATAAGTGCACAATTTCATTTAAAAGACCACAAGGAGGTTAAAAGAATAAACAGAACTCAAAATAACAAAAGACAGGATTAACTTAACTCATTCCCCGCCAGCCTTTTTCTAAGAGTTGCCTGCCAGCATTTTTTTTGTAATTTTCACAAAAGTTTCAAAATGCCTTCCAGGAAAATGTTCTTCTATAAATATATAAACATACAATACATCGTATAAAAGAACAGATCATCTGCTTTCACCCAAACAAACAAAATGATGAAAAATTTTCGTCCTATCTTCATTTGTTCTCTTTTTATAACCTCTTAAATATGAGTAGGTTTCTTAAAAAAATATCAAATTTTGAGCATAAAGCTGAGGTAAATGGCTTTTGATAGAGATCACATTCATAACGATTATCAAAACATATATAACATTTTCTATGCTGTTGAAATGAGTTCAGCTTTTTAGGTAGTTTTAGTTTGTTAGGTAAGTACGCCACCAAGTGGATAATAGCAAAATTTAGATTACCATAGAAAACCCAATGCTGATCTCTTGAACACCTGTCCTACGTACACAAACACTTAGTTGCAATATTTATCAGCTTGTAAAAACCCGTCAGGCTTTCATTTTTTTGAACTGTTATGTTGATCCTTTAAACTTATCAGTGAAATAAGGCATTGATGGTAAGGATTACGCTATATGTACAAGTTCTGAGTCTATGAGATGCTTTGTACATATAATTATATTTCCTGATCATATTGCAATGTGATTGCTCTGAGGTATAATATAGTGTTTTTCTGATGGTTTAATAAAGTCTGTTAAAGTCTCTTTTTCTCTCTCTCTCACTCTCATTAGGCAAGTGTTGTTGAGCTCCTCCAACACCGTCGGCACCCAGATATGGCGGAGCAACTGGCACCAGGCCTTAGTTGTTTAATTCTTGAAAACTTATGTTAGTCTGGGCACCCATATGTTATTATATAGTGTTAGTATTGTATCAACCTCATTACTGTATTTTATATTCACTTCACTGTTGATGGTGAAAAGATCTGTATACAGTCATGCCAATAGACAGCAACATACATTTACATGAGTTGTTCCCTTTCAAAAGCTACTCTCAATGCTGCGCTGCTAAGCGCTATGGGGAAACACCTTTATCGTTGACCCGCTGAATATAGTGTGCAAACACGTCAATGAAATTGACCCGGAGGTATTATAGCCTCGGTTGATGATGACATCAAAGCGCACGTGACGCGAGGCTATAAATAAATGAACACCAGCTGTGTCTCGTCAGGTCCTTTGTTTTCAGACCGCTACTGATGTGTGTGTGCATAACATTGAACAATCTCTCTTACCTTTTGAACTCCACTCGAGATCTTTGTTAGGAGTTAGTTTCCAACGAGATAGAGTGCAGAGTTTTCTCTCTTTCCGATATCAGAAGAGTTTAAGCTAAAAGATGAGTAAGAAGAGCCACAAGAGCCACAAGCAGTCTAAGTTGTGTGTTTGTTCTCGCGCTATCGCTAAGGACGACACACACACTTACTGCTTTGTGTGTTTGGGGGAGGAGCATGCGGTCACGGCTTTACAAACAGATGAGTGCGAGCATTGCGAGTCATTTTCCATCAAGATGCTTCGTGCTCGCCGTGATTACTTTATATCCGCACCTAAAAACTTAAAATCATGGGGCTCCCAGATGGATTTGGCTGACGAGCAAGAGACGGGCGAGTCCTCTTCTTTTGCTTTGTCACCAGATCCATGTATTCCTTCACATGATCCCGAAGCGCACTCCGGTGCCTCTTCGGTTCATGTGGGGGATGATAACGATGATGATGATGATTTCTCTCTCGGTTCTGCGGATTTTGATAAGCCAGCCTCCGAGCGTTCCTCGCGCGATCATGGGTCGGTCGAGGAGCTTCTCGAGGTGGTAACCCGTGCGGTGGCCAGATTACAGATTGACTGGCCTCGCGAGCCAGAGACACCCAAACGAAGCAAATTAGGCGATAGGTTTCTGTCTACTGACAAAGGGGAGAGGACGAAACATGAGCCTCTCCCCTTCTTTGAAGATCTCCACGGTGAGCTAAATAAATCGTGGAAGAGACCATACACTTCGCGTGTTTTCGTGCCTTCGACGTCGGTTTATTCGACTATCGTGGGTGCGAAGACGCGCGGGTATACAGAGATGCCTCAGGTTGAAGAGACGCTCGCGAGTTATCTCTCGCCTGGCTCGGCATCGTCTTTGAAAAAACCTATCCTGCCCACGAAGCCGTGTAGAATAACTTCATCATTGGTAGGGAAAGCTTATCAAGCTGCGGGTCAGGCTGGTGCTGCGCTGCATACGATGGCGGTATTACAGGCGTACCAGGCTGATTTATTAAAAGATTTGAGTGGGGGCGAGACCATTGATAGAGAGGCATTCGATGAATTACGCAGGGCTACAGATCTGTCTCTCCGTGCTACCAAGCAAACGGCTCGCGCTATCGGCCGTTCAATGTCTGCTTTGGTTAGCACGGAGAGGCACTTATGGTTAAATCTGTCTGGAATAAAAGAGAAAGATAGAGTGTTTCTCTTAGATGCCCCTGTTTCCCCATCGGGTCTGTTTGGTGATGCGGTTGATTCTGTGGTCACTAAATTTACAGAAGTTAAAAAGCATGAGGAGGCTTTTACGCAGTTTTTGCCTTGCCGCACACAAAGGGAGGGGTTATCTGTCACGGTATCCCGACCTCTTCCCGGTCCCTCGAGACCCAGGGACGCAAAGAAAGAGAGCGTGGCGAGTCGTGCTCCCCCGCGAAGAGCTTGGGGATCGACTCGCCGCCCTCAACAGCCCCCCAGAGCAGACCTCAGGACTGTTATTAACAGGAAAAAGCAGTCCTGACGGTTGCATTCACTCGCTAGAGCTCACTCACGGGTCGGGGCGTATCATATTACATCCGATCGCCCCGTCTCGCTGCCCTTACGAAACCTCTCCACCTCCGCCGCCTCTGGGTTTGCGGGGGGAGGCGGTTTCCAGCCAAATGTTAAAGGCCCCCTGTTCTCCCAGCCAAGTGTTAAAGGCCCCCTGTTCTCCCATTCCCAATCAGAAAGCAGGTCTTTTAACATCCCCCCAAGACAAAGTATTGAAACTAATACCATTATCAGAAAGTCTGGCAGCGTGGAAACTTCTGCCAGGTATTTCTGGTTGGGTAATAAGCACAGTACACTTAGGATACAGAATCCAGTTTATTCGTCGTCCTCCGCGTTTCAACGGCGTGATATTCACTTCCGTGAGACCGGAGCGAACACAAATACTGTTGCAAGAGATTCAATCTCTGTTGATGAAAGGGGCCATAGAACACGTTCCCCTCCCAGAGAGAGAGTCAGGTTATTACAGCAGATACTTCCTGGTTCCCAAAAAGGATGGGGGGTTGCGTCCAATCTTAGATCTTCGAGCTTTAAACAAAGCAGTGAAAGCTCTCAAGTTCAAGATGCTAACGGTCAAGACGGTTGTGGCACAAATTCAACATTACGATTGGTTTGTCACAATCGACTTAAAGGATGCATATTTTCACATAGAAATATTGCCACAACACAGGAAGTTCCTGAGGTTCGCTTTTGCAGGCGAAGCATACCAGTTTCGGGTTCTTCCATTCGGCCTAGCCTTATCACCCCGCACATACACAAAATGCATGGATGCAGCACTGGCTCCGTTGAGACTCCGGGGAATCCGCATTTTAAATTACATAGACGATTGGCTAATACTAGCGAGATCACGAGAAGTGGCGCTCCAACACAGGGATGTTGTGTTAGCACATCTGCTTTCTCTAGGGTTGAGGCTCAACGCCAAGAAAAGCGTTCTTTCTCCTGCCCAGAGAACGACTTATCTGGGGATAGTTTGGGATTCGATTACGATGCGGGCACATCTGTCTCCCGCACGAATCGCGACCATTCAACATTCCCTGAGCAGACTCAGGCTAGGCCAGGACCTCACTGTAAAACAGTATCAACGGATCTTAGGACTCATGGCGTCGGCATCCACGGTGATTCCTTTGGGGCTGTTGCACATGAGGCCATTTCAGTTGTGGCTCAGAGCCAAAGGGTTTCATCCAAGGGCCAACCCTCAAAGGCTAATAAAAGTGACGCGCCGCGGGCTTCGTGCACTGACTATGTGGATAAGACCCCGGTTTCTTGCCTTGGGTCCCACACTAGGGGCGACTTGTCGTCGCAGGTTGCTAACGACAGACGCCTCCCTGACAGGCTGGGGTGCGATCTTAGATGGTCGTCCAGCTCAAGGGGAATGGGAGGGTCATCAGCTCAGTTGGCACATCAATTGCCTGGAGCTGATGGCTGTATTTCTGGCCCTGAAATATTTTCTCCCTCAACTGAGAGGCTGTCATGTCCTAGTGCGGGTGGACAACACAGCGACAGTCTCGTACATAAATCACCAGGGAGGTCTGCGCTCGCGCAATTTGAACAGGTTAGCGAGGCAGATTTTTCTCTGGGCTCAGGACAAGATCCTGTCGCTCAGAGCAGTGTACATACCGGGGAACCTGAATGTGGAAGCGGATTTACTTTCCAGACAGACGTTATTGACTGGGGAATGGAGACTCCACCCAGACATAGTTTCTCAGATATGGACCAGATTTTACAGAGCGGAAGTGGACCTCTTCGCCTCTTTTCAGACAGCGCAATGTCCCCTCTACTTCTCTCTGAGTCCCCCAGCCCCCCTGGGTCTGGACGCAATGGCGCACACATGGCCCAACAAGCGCCTATATGCATTCCCCCCAGTTGCACTGCTCCCACAGGTGCTAGCCAGAGTTCGCCAACAAGGTTCTTGCCTCTTACTGATAGCACCACGTTGGCCGAACAGAGTATGGTTCTCGGAGATGATATCTCTCCTCAACGGCTCGCCGTGGGCGATTCCGGAGAGGAGGGACCTTCTGTCTCAGGCGGGGGGCACGATATTTCATCCCAGGCCCGACCTGTGGAATCTTCATGTTTGGCCCCTGAAGGGTACCAACTGAGGGGCACAGGGCTGTCACCTGATGTTATTGAGACCATTTTAAGTGCTAGGGCCTCCGGCACTAGGAAGTGTTATGCCCTTAAATGGGGTGTCTTTGAAGCTTGGTGCACGGCACATAATGCAGATCCTGTTAACTGCCAGATTGCTACAGTTCTGAGTTTTCTGCAGGAAAAGTTGTCAGCGGGCTTATCCCCAACCACTCTTAGAGTATATGTGGCCGCTTTGTCGGCTTGCCACGCTTTAGTGGACGAGGCGCCGCTCGGGAGGCATCCACTGCTCGCTCGCTTTATTCGAGGGGCGAAACGATTGAGGCCTCCAACAAGAACTAAGATTCCCTCTTGGGACCTGGCTATAGTCCTTGAGGGTCTGGTTCTGATGAGAAATATGTTTTTTGTGTACACAGAAAAAGTCTTATATCTTTGAGTTCAGCTCATAAAAATGGGGGCAAAAACAAAAGTGTTGTGTTTATATTTTTGTTCAGTCTATATATATATATATATATATATATATATATATATATATATATATATATATATATATATATATATATATATATATATATATATATAATTGCCAGATCTTCATAATCTTTTAACCGTACTTAATTTTTTAAGTTGATGTTAAATACATAAAAGATTAATTTATAAATAAAATAAGCAATTCTTAACATGTTAAAAACGAAAAAGATTTGTTCTTTGGTAAGCCGATACTTTGAAAAATGCTTTTCCTTTAGGAATGTTTACAATCATCCTGCATTTATGAGATGCAAAGGGGGGTTTGAAAGGATAATAAGCAGAAATTGCGTGGGCCAATCAAAACGTCCTCCTCTTCTCGGCTTTGGCACAGAGGTCTGCCATAAAAGCTGCTGGTCAGTTGTCTTATCTGATTGAACTGGACACCTGTTTATGTTAACCCACCAAAATCAACTCCAAATGTAGCAATAGGGGAGGGGTCTGGAATGCTTTGTTGTACACTGTCCACTACATATATAAGTTATTTATTATCAGACCCGTGGTTGTCAGATTGGTTTCTTTTTATAAAACCATTGTGAAGAAAGTACCCTTTAAATTTCAAGTTAAGCGCTTTCTTGTGGTTTTTCTATGGGAGGAAAACGCTTAATGTGTGTTTATATTCTCATCCGCTTGGCTTTAACTGTTACCTAAATTATACGTTATTTATAAGGTGTATACTGAGTTTTATCTTTCACATTTGTTAAACTACGTCAAGCATTTTAGAAAGTCCCATCTGAACACAAGGAGCTGACAGGAACTTCCAGGAACTCTTGAGAAGCTTCATGAACTGACATTGCTTAAAAAAACTGTTTCATTGGAGTGAATGGAGATGACGCGACGCTCTTCCTAAAGGACACTGATCCTTTCTAACCAAAACCTACAAAATCATCTTAAGAAGTGCGACTTTCCTGTAGGCCTGTATTAAAAACATCCAATAGGGGCATTGTTTCTGTGGAAATGTGTCTGTGTTTTTTAAATAGAGGTGAAAATTTAATCAATATTATTGACTCTCTTCTCTGTACTGTAAATTAACACAGGCAACCCTTACGAAAATTGACCCTCATAAGCCCCAATTTTCCTGTTTACATTAGAGGTTCGCGGGGTCAAAATGACCCCAGAAATTGAAAGAGTGATTGTAAAAAATATATACATTTTTTATGTTACAAATAATATACATTTTTTTTTACTTCCCATCTATACATAAATGCTGTGTTTAGGAAGGTATGAAGTACTTTTGTACCTGTTTACCCCTAAATTCCTCAACTACACCATTTGCTTGCATGTAAAATATAATTTTTTTATTAAAAATTCACATAAATTATGATCTAAATTTGATTTAAATTGTTTTGAGATATTGATCTAGATCAGGGCTATTCAAATCACCCTGGAGAACCAAAGCAGAGTTTAGCTCCAACCCTGATCAAACACGCCTGAGCAAGCTAATCAAGGTCTTCATGATCACTAGACAATCACAGGTGGTTAAGTTGGATTAGGGTTGGAGCTAAACTATGTAGTGCTCGGCCCTCCAGGGTAAGATTTGAATAGCCCAGGGGCCATTTCAGTAAGGAGGTTCAACCAACTCCGAGTTTAAACTTGAATTCTGAGTTGAATTACTCTGAGATGGGAAACGCTGAGTTATTGGTTAGAGGATCCTCTATAAAAGTACATGACATTTTAGTCACTAGGCGTCTCGGCACCTAAGTATTAATTTCATATTAGCTTTACAAGTCATTTCAATTTACTGTTTTACATTTTTAGTTGAAAGTTTAGTGTAATATACAAAAAATATAAAGTATATAAAGTAAGTTAAAATGGTTTGCACTGGCAATTTGATTTGATTTAAAGAGAGCTACTTTTTTACAGTGCATAATAAAAATCAATGCCATGAATGAATATACTAAAAGAACTAATGAGATAGTTAAACAGGGGAGGAGACTGACAGAAACTCAGAGTTTACCAAATAAAACCTGCTCCAGACCAGATTAGGTTCAGAGAGTAAGTTACCATGGAAACAGTTACCTCTCCTTTTGAAACAGGCTTGACTTACCCCGCTGTCTTAGGTTTAACCTACCTCCAATTTTAAAAAGGAAAAGAGTTTCCCTCATTTCAGGGTTAACATACTCAGAGTTTTCACTTAACTACCTTTCTGAAACGGGCCCCTGATCTAGATGTTATGTGTTGAACTTGTCTATCTGCTGGTTAGAAAAAACATAAAAGAATTACAGTTTGGGAAATAAATCATTTTGACCAGCAGAGGGCCATAGAGACCCATTAATTTCACTGGATGTGGCTAAAGGCTCACATTACAACTTTAGTGATACATTTTGTGAATTTGTGTATATATAAACATTAGAAAGGACATTAAAAATAAATGTATTTTTTTCTACTAGAATTTATTCTGTTTTTACAAAATGCCACAGAAATTTGACTGAATGTAAGTGTGTGTGTGTGTGCACCTGTGTGAGCATTAGAGCCCACCACTTTACATATTTGTTCTGTATCTATGGCTGTTTTTTGCCAAATTCTATAAAATGCTCTCTGTGGCAGTCATATCTTTGTGTGTGTGTGTGTGTGTGTGTGTGTGTTTAACATAAAACAATGTGTTAAACATCAACACATCCTTTCCCCCCAAAAAAAGTGCAGATGGGAGAGGTAATATCTGCAGGTTATTTACTAAAAGCACAAATTAAATAACACAGGTGCAACAGCTCATTTCCATAATGACCAACGCAATCTACTGAAAAGCAGTGCAAATTAGTTCAGGACCACAGACATCACAGTGGACAATTTGGGGTGTGTAATCTCAGCTAAAGAAGCCATAGTACACTGAAAAGAACTGGAGGACAACAGTTTAGAAGAAGGTTTGAAACACCTGCTATTGAGTAGGGAACCCTCTGGGTCCTGGGGGGTCACTGTCCTGCAGAGTTTAGTACCAATCCAATCAAACAAAATGTTATTTAACTCTGGCCCTCCAGGACCAGAGTTCCCCACCCCTGTCCTAGTGACTCATATTTACTTTAGGAAATAATAAATAACTTGGCTTGAAAAACAATATTTTTGAATAATATGTTCCTCTGGCATTCCAAATAAACTGTTTCATGTTAAAACAGTCATCTGCATTGTTTCACACACTCTCTCCTTACGCAGCCATTTCAAGAGCAAAGTAATTTAAGACTTGCTTTTTTTGGCATAACACAGTCATAGCACAAACACAAACATTAGTAAATCATTTAAATTGCCAATTTGCTTCTGAAAGGGAAACCCCTAGAAATGCATATGCAATAAGATCAGTCGCAAAAATAACTAAACCACACCTTTTCATTGCTTATTATCCACTGTGCGTCTTTAGTAAATCCAGATACTTTTATTATACATTTTATTTTTTTATTTGTCCTTAAGAGAGAGAGGAGGGACGGCTCTCACGTCTCATTGCATTCACAGGTCGAGAAAGTTTTAACAGCACTATGAACTGATAGCAATATATGGACTTTAAACGTATCAGCCACACCTACTTTACACTCTTCAATGCTTTTAACAGATTATATCTCTACTTCATGATATTATATAATATATATACTTCACAAAAACCTTCATGACTTGTCTTTCGGTGTGAATATGGCACTCCTTCAGGATTACAGCACAGCTGTGTTGATCTGGGTTTAAATCCTGCTTTTGGTTCTTTACCATCCGTTCTGTGGGCCTAACTCAAGAAATGAACCTTCAGGGCGAAAACCATTGTCACTACTAGGAAATCTGCTAATGCTGGATGTCAACAAACCATATTTGAGTCTCTGTGAGGTGAGTTAACACAGAACCAGACAAATCTGATTGATAAGATAACAGACACAATACTGTTTTCAAGGAACTTATACAACTATTTCACACGGGTTAAAGATCTTAAGTTACAATGAATGCTCTGAATCATGAACATATTTGGAGTATCTGAAGATGAACTGAATCTAACTCCAGCTGTGGACTTTACCCTGAATCCATTACCACACAAAATGTTTACAGTAAAAAGGTTTGATATCTGTGGCACTGAAAATGAAACAGCCACTGTCAAGATATCTGAATTTAAATAAAGAAAATGTAAGACCGCACACAATCTTCTGAAAAATTCTTCATTTACTTTATGCCAAATATAATTAATGTTATTTTTATATATGCTAGTCTGGTGTTTTCTGTCTAGTCTAGTCTAGTCTGGTGTTTTCAGTCTAGTCTAGTCTGGTGTTTTCTGTCTAGTCTAGTCTAGTCTAGCACCATCTCGCGGCCCCCAGAACCCCTGCTATAGAAACCCTGAAAGCTTAAAGATTTCAGTCATGAAATCACATGGAGAGAAAATTAACTCAGCTTCCTGTCTATCAGAACGATGGGAGGAGCTGTGTGAGCACTTTAGGTGTAGATCATAAGTGAAAGTAAAATTAAACACGGGCGGTTCTAGGATTTCATTCGTAGGAGTGCATAATTAGCCCTCAGTGATGGTGTGACAAGAGCATTGCGATGCCTTTTTTTGAATTTGGAAAAGTATTATTATATTTATTGGTATTTATATATTAAATTCATATACAAAAACTACTCTTCTATACAGTTCCAAGCCCTCGTGTTTTTTATTTATTTATCTTAAGTCAAAAATTAAAACAATTACACCATTGTTGTATCAATGACCAAAACTCTTAAACAGCTATAAAGGTATAAAGTTATTCATTACTATTATTTATTATTGCATCAAAATTTATACTATATGTTTAGTCAAAGTTTACCGTAGGAATACTACCAATTTATATGAAAACTGACTATTTTCTCATCATACATTATATAAATCATATATTTTACTTTCCAGTTAAATCTGAACATACTGTAGCATGCATAACCTGATTCTAAATATGACTGAAATAAATTATACATGACTCATTTAGTTCCTGATTAAAAAAATTAAAGAACAACATAAGTGTAAGTAAATAATGTAATGATGTTTATTTTAGGGGCTAATAACCTTTATCATGACTATGAAACTTAACTTCACTTTATTCATCACCTCTTACCTGTCTCTCACCCCTTCAGTCTCTCTTTTTCTCCACCTGTTTGCTCTCCATGTACTTTTCAGCATTTAATAATGTTATATATCCATTTATAAAAAGCAAACATAACTAAATGTTGCTTATAGGTAATATATCGGATTTGTGTATACCATATACAACATTTGTGAGTGCACTAGGTTACATGTGTGTGTGTTGATGACGGTTGTTTACAGACATTTTGTGGGGTTAACTTAGAAAATATAAATTAATGGCAAATTTCTCAATGGCACATTCAAAAACGTTATTGTTAGCAGCATATTATTGACAGAAAAACTAGAAAAAGGCAAAAAATATAGACCTTGTATTTCAAAATGTGTCTTTATGGAGGTAAACGGAAACGCATTTGCTTCAGTTTGCAAAGCATGAGCAAGTAATCTTGATGTAACAAGGGGGTGCTTACACAAAGCAAGGGAGAGCAAGAGAATCAAATGCAGAGAAGTTTATTTAAATCCACTTAGACAGGCAAACACATCCAAAAGAGTAATCCACAAGCGTAATCCAAAGTACAGGCAAAGGGCCGAAACCATGAACAAGAATACATGAAAACAAGAAACTAAATACAATGACTATTGTTAGATCAGGTGTCCACACCACAAACAAAATAAAAAAAGGATCCAGCCCCAGACGCCAGATTACGTCAGAAAATATATATTTACTTGTTTAACAGGCTACTGTCAGTTAAAAGGTTGATCAATTGTTGCTAGAGGAGAGCACAAGCAGAGGACATGATCAAATAAAACAGAGTTTTATTGATGGACAGCTTGCATATGTCTCAATGTTCAAACCTCGTTCAACCCATGTTTAACAAGCATGAATTCAACAATACCAAAATGCTTATTTGCAACATCCCACAAACCTTGAGCTTCCATAAACATTCTCTTTATCTATCTCTGTTTACCCTACTGAAAAATCCAGCTAAAACCAGCTTCCTACACTAGCAAAACCAGCTTAAACCAAGCTGGGGACCAGCTAAAACCAGCTCACCAGCTTATGCTGGTCTTAGCTGGATTTTTCAGTAGGGTACAGAGAGACAGGACAGCTCATGAAACCTCACAAATGTGAGACAACTATTAGACTGAACAACAATGAAATCAATAAGACATATGAAATATAGAAATGTAATGAATGAATGACTGAATGAATAATATAAGAAAATC
This sequence comes from Misgurnus anguillicaudatus, assembly GCF_027580225.2. NCBI lineage: Eukaryota > Metazoa > Chordata > Actinopteri > Cypriniformes > Cobitidae > Misgurnus > Misgurnus anguillicaudatus. The sequence continues at coordinate 6,314,414 of NW_027395279.1, forward strand.
TGAAAATAAAATGAATAAATGAACTAATAAATGAAAAGACAATATAAATGAATGATAAAAATGATAATAATGAAATGGATAATAATAAAACTAATATTGAATAATCAAATAAATATTTATATGGATGATTATAAAATGATTATGATGATAAATGATTAGGAATAAACTGAAAAACACAATAATAAAAACATTTTGCACATAAAGTTCTAAGGTAGGATCCCTCACTATGAACTCTAAAGATTGCAGCTATTACACTAAACAGTACTTAGCAATGAGTGAGAGTGACTGAACAGGCTTTATACAAACAAACAGGAAGATAAGAGAGACATGACATAATTTCAAAATAAAAGACCAAACCAAACAGAACACAAGACAAAACCCTTACAGAACCCCCCCCCCCCTAAAGGGCAACTCCTGGAGCCAACAAAACACAAGACAAAATTCATAAATACATAAAGTCCAATAACAGAGTCCATGGGTGAGCCAGGACCTTGAGGCAGAGGCATGGCCAAGCAGGAGAGCAGAGGTGGTCCCGGACCGTGAAGCACAGACTTTCCTGGGTAATGAGGTTCAGACGGGCCTGGGTCGTGTGGCCAGGACGGACCATGATCACGGGCCAGAAGAGGACCATGATCACGGGGCAGCAGAGGACCTGAATCATGGGGCAAATGTCGACCTGGATCGTGAGGCAGATATGGACGATTAGACACCTCTTCCACGTCCTCGCCTTCTACATGCATCTGGGTAATACCCCCCCCAAAAAAATACTAAGGGGAGTTCCAGCCATCATGGGAACAGGCACCGAAGGTATTTGAAACCAGGGTGGCGCTGGTGGTGCTGTGGACCTGGAGACAGAAATAGCAGAAAGAGAGGCTGGCATAGCAAAGTTATTAGACAATATATACATAAATACAATAAATTCCATAAGTACATGAATGTCCATCTTGGGCCAGGCAAAGAGTTCATAGAGTTCATGATCGGCCATCTCGAAATAGGCAGAGAGTTCAGGGTTGGCCATCTTAAACAGGGCAAAAAGTTCAGAGTTTACCATCTTAGGCAGGGCAAAGAGTCTATAGGAGTCATGCACGGCCATTTGTTAAGGGCAGAAAGTCTATGGAGCTTGGGAATGACCATGCTAGCGGACCTACAGGATACAGGGAATTCAGGGGTAACCATCTTGGCCTCTATATGAAATTCAGGAAACTTAGAAACAGGCCTTATGGTCATGACAGGAAATTCAGGAAAGTTAGGCTCAGCAGACTTGGTTGAGACAAAAAGTTCAGGGGACTCGGGTGAACCAGGCAAACCAGGCGATTCAGGCAAGCTAGGTGATTCAGGTGAGCCAGGCTATTCAGACAAGCCAGGCAATTTAGGCGAGCCAGGCATTTCACTAGTGACAGAACGTGCATGAGGCTCAGGTTCGGACCTTCTAGTCGTGATTGCAAATGCAGGAGACACAAGTTTGGACCTTCTAGCCATGACAGGAGGTGTATCAAATGACTTGGATGATTCAGTTTCAGGGGCTTGAGAAACATCACAGGAAACAGAAGAGCAGAAAGCAGATCACACACACCAGAGGCCCATGGCAAATACAGGAAGCACAGAATTCAAAGAACATACCTCTGTTGCCATAGGGACTATTGAACTGGACATAACTGGACTTGAATCCTACCTGTCCGTACAGACATCAACTGGGTATCTAGCACATTTGACATCAACTGTTGGGTCTTTGTATGAACTGGAAAGGTTGGTGAGGCAGCCATTTTGTGAAGTGGCTGAGGTGCGGCGGACATTTTGTGTACAGGCTCGGGTGCCGTAGCCATCTTGAGATCAGGTGTGGACTTCTTTGAGTAGGGTGTCTTTCTGATTGCCATATTGGACATAGACACAGGCATGGTGGTGGCCATCTTGGTAACAGAAACAGGCATGGTGGCGGCTATCTTGGCAGCAGAGACAGGCTTGGCTTGAACTGGCTTTTGCAAAACAATCATGATTTTAGCTGGCTGTGGTAAAACAGATGTAACATGATCTTTGGTTTACCAGACATGACTTGCATGTTTTTAGGTTTGGTAGCTACTGTGGGATTACGGTTCTCTTCATCAACAGCACCCACAGTGAAGGGAGAGCCACATAACCACAAAGCACGGTCTATGTACATTTCTAAAGTCCAAAGTGGTGTATTGAGTGGCATTGAATGGGAAATAATGTGATTGAGTTCACAATAGAAAATGTCTTTCAGAAAAGAGTCTTTAAAGGCTACCTGATGCTGTAGTTCACAGAATTCCTTCACATAATTCTAGGCCTGTTACCTTGGCATAGACAAACCAGTAGATATGCAGGATTCATGTTGCCTGTATGAATAAACGATCCTCCTCTGGATTCTGGTTAAGGCTAAGTATTCTGTAACAAGGGGCTGCTACACAAAGCGAGGGAGAGCGAGAGAATCCAAATGCAGAGAAGTTTATTAAAATCCACGTAGGCAGGCAAACACATCCAAAAGGGTAATCCACAAGCGTAATCCAAAGTACAGGCAAAGGGTCAAAACCATGAACAAGAATACATGAAAACAAGATACAATGACTATGAACGCTTAAGATTGCAGCTGTTACACTAAAAAATACTTAGCAGTGAGTGAGAGTGACTGAACGGCTTTATACAAAGAAGTGAAGTGAGACATGACATAATTTCAAAATAAAAGACCAAACCAAATAGAACACAAGACAAAACCCATACACTTGATTATACATGCGGGAAAACTATTGCCTTATTTAAGATGGCAAATTTTCTTATATTTTGCAGACATGAATATATTCTTACAGGCTAGCAAACAATTAAAAAAATACCTTCTATGAGCTTCTACGCGTGATATTTTATGAAAAAATGATTTTCAGTTTGCAGCCTCCGGGTGACGCGCAGCACAGCCTCTACTCCGCTGTATACTCTAATGTACTTCACTGGCTGTTACCACGCATGCGCAGAAAAGCAAAATAAATTAAATGGCTCATAAACTCATAATTTTTTTCATCAAAATGTCCTGCATTTTGTGTTATTTTCATTATTATTATCAAATACATCATTAAAAAAAACTTCTGAAAAATATTTTTAATAGGTTGATACGCTTACTAATTTTAAGGTGGCTAAGATGACAGACAGGGTGGCTGAAGCCCCCCTAAAAAAGGGTATAGAACTTTCCCCTAAACAAGTTTATGTTTGTGATGTTTTAATGAAGCTCCAAAGTGTCTTAATGTTTTTACTTTAATAACATCTTATGTTAAGAAATTGCACTGTAAAAAAATCCGTAGAAATTACAATGGTATTGCAGCTTGATTGCCGGTAAATTACCGTAGATTTAAATTTATGTTATTTACTGGCAAGAGTTTGTTCAAAGTTGAATACATTTTAAATATTAACAAGTCTTTATCTTTGCAGAATAAAACTCTACAATAACAGCCTCATGCAAAGCATTCTGGGAACCAGAAATCATCATCAAACTTTTTCTGTTTTTTGCTTCAGATTTTGTTTCCCAGAATGTTTTGCTTGATGCTGTTTTTCTAGTTTTTTATGTAAAGACAAATACTTGTAAATGTTTAATGTTCATTTAACTTTGAACAAAATGTTGCCAGTAAAAAACATACATTTAAATCTACGGTAAGTTACCGGCAACCCAGCTGCAAATTTCTACAGAATTTTTTTACAGTGTGTGAGAGAAGATGGATGATATTAAGAATCTAATATGAGAGTGATTGACCAAAGTTTTTTTTTTTTAGGAGGTAGAGAAAGATTTCATAACAAGACATTCCTATATGTGCTTTTCTGTATTTAGTGTGTCAGACCTTCTTTATTTTTATTGCTCATTTATGTTTAATTTATTGTAACCCACTGTGTATATATGTGTGTGTGTGTGTGTGTGTGTGTGTGTGTGTGTGTGTGTGTGTGTGTGTACCTGGTAATTATCACGTTGTGGGGACCAATTGTCCCCACAAAGATAGGAATACCAGTGTTTTGTGACCTTGTGGGGACATTTTGATGTCCCCATGAGGAAACAAGCTTATAAATCAAACAAAATGATGTTTCTTGAAAATGTGAAGTAGTAGAAGGGTTTCTGTGATGGTTGGGGTTAGGGAATGGGGTATGTTAGGGGAATAGAATATACAGTTTGTACGGTATAAAATGCATTACGTCTATGGAATGTCCCCACAAAACATGGAAACCAGAACGTGTGTGTGTGTGTGTGTGTGTGTGTGTGTGTGTGTGTGTGTGTGTGCGCGCGCGATTGAGCATGTCTTTTCTACCAGGCCTAATTTTCTGTGTTGACATTTTCAGATTTATTTTGGATGCATTGATTTTTTGGTACAAAAAAGGAAAAAAAATATATTTTTTGCATTTCCCATTCATTTTCAATTGGGGTCATTTTTACCCCGAAAGGGACTATTTAAGTGACATTTTTTTACGCCTCTTTAGAACAAACGAATCAAGCCCAGTTTTTTATATGAATCTTGACAGATAATCTGGAAAAGTCACAAAATGTTATTCCACTGAGATGAAGGGAACCATGTTTTTAAACTAGAGAAAAGTGGCTTGGGGGTAAGATTGACCCCAAGGGTCTTATTAGGATTAACAATCTCCAAACAATTGATTATTCCTTAAAATCTGTATCTTCGTCTGATACAGGCTCAAACATACAAGATCTGTTTACTTATGTGAGCTACTGACATGAACCTCATCCTCGTTGTGTAACAGCCAATCAGAGCAAAGCTCAAAATTATTATTCATGACCCTTCTAAATAGGGCAATAATAGACCATTTCATTCAAAGGAGAAATCCTAGGGTTGTAAATGGACATGTTAAACCTTTTCTGGATATAAAGTTACATACCTTCTATGTAAATATCAGAGAACAATTTAACAGATTATTTTAATGCATTCTTAGTCACTTTTAATCTGTTTTATTATAAGAAAATGTTATTGTAGGTATAAAGATGAAATTTGTGTTTGCCCATAAAATTTTATTTTTTATTTTGTCATGTTTTTGAGAAGCTGTGTTTTGGAGTGATGGAGTTCATTTGTGTGACTCTGATGATTATTATTGGAATCACAGATTCAACAGCAGGTAAATATTCACACATTATTACAAACTCATGGGGGGTAGTTGTGGCTTAGTGCTTAGAAAGTCTGGCTTGTAATCCCAAAGTTGCCGGTTAGAGTCCCAAGACTGGCAGAAAACGAGTTATTGTTATAATGGTCATCAATATGCTATTCATTTTTTCGAATTAATTGTTTCTTTAGGAACAATTTTAATAAGATAAAATCACCTAAAACAGCAGATTTCAGACCTGTTTTCTGTCTCTTACAGATCAGTTTGCTGTTGTTGGACCTGTAGATCCTCTCATCATTGTATCTGGTGAAGATGTGATTCTGCCCTGTTCTCTCAAACCCAACATCAGTGCTGTAGACATGAGAGTCGAGTGGTTTAGACTTGATCTCAAAGACTCAGTAGTTCATCTCTATGAAGATCATAAAGACAGAAACACAAATCAGCTTCAGTCGTACAGAGAAAGAACTGAAGTGTTTAAAGATGAACTACAGAAAGGAAACACATCACTTAAACTCTCAAGAGTTCAGATCTCTGATGAAGGACTTTATAAGTGTTTTATTCAGTCCAAAACCAAATATGATGACATCACTGTTGATCTCAAAGTTGAAGGTGAACAAACCACTGATAATTAATATTGAACGGGATTTATTTTTCTTGTAAGTGATGTTCAGTATTGGTTTTAGTGCTTGTATGTTGTCATAATCCCAACAAGCCAAAAGAAAAACAAGTTTGTAAAATAATCACTAAATGAATGTTGTTTTCATGTTTTTGTTGTGTGTAGTTGTAGGAAGTCCTCCACTCATCACTGTAGATGGATTTGATGTTTCTGGTGGACTTCATCTTCAGTGTGAATCTAAAGGTTGGTACCCTGAACCTGAACTTGTGTGGCTGGACAGTGAAGGAGTCACTTTGACATCTGAAACTACAGACAAACAGAGAGACACAGATGGATTCAGAGTGAAACACATGATCACTGTATATAACAGAGACAGTAAATATCACTGTAGAGTCAAACTGAGACGTCACATGATGGAGACTGAGATTATTACATCAAGTAAGTACACACACACTGATTCTGAGTATGTTGTTTATTTTGTCTCATGATGATTTAATGCTGTAGATTACATGAAAACATTCATAATTTAAGTGAATGTAATCAATGATATTAGATAAAGAGGGTGATGGAACCCCAGAGAAACACAAGGAGGCCAGTGGAAATTTTAAATAAATGCATAGGTTAATATTTGTGATACTTTTCTTTAACAATTTCAATGGCAATATAATTTATATAATATAATGCATACTGCATTTCCACACAGTTTAAATAAGTGTTTATACATAACTGTGACAATGTATTGCTTTTTTAAATACAGAGGTCCTTTTAAGAATATCATATTTGGGTTTATATCAGTTCTGTTGTACAGTTTTGTTGTAATGAAACAGATTTGCATTGCATTTGAACAAACCGGTAAACATAAACACATTTATTGATGTTTATATTTCTAATGAAACAGTAAGTGACTGTAAACAGTGAGCCTATTATCTTAACATGAGTGTTTTGTTTTACAGGTAAAATGTTTAACTCTTGGAGGTCATCAGTGATCTTGATTTCAGTTGGATCTGTGTTGATTGTGATCACTGCAGTATTGATCATTATGTGGATTTATAGACACAGAGGTAACATTCATGTTTGTTTTGCTATATTTAATATAATGTATTTCCATATGTACTGTATGTGTAGCCTATTCACCTTATTTTTCACGACAACAAGGGCGGCACCATTGCGCTCATTTTGTCAACGTTCTTCCGGCCGCATAGATGATGAGCAGCTGAGGCAGTAGGTGAAGGCGACGCGTTAAACTTAAAAAGCTCACTCAAGCGCCTTTATGTTTGTTTCTTACCAATTTTAACGGACGGGAAGCTGACTGAGGAACACCCTTATCCCAAGTAATGGTTCGACTACGATGTTCCGGTAACTTTAAACCACGGCGGGTGTTGAAAAGGTGACCAGTTTCAGGTAAGCTATCTTAGCTAACTATGTGCTCGTTCGCCTAAAGTTAGATTTGTGAAGTCCGTTCTACAAATACACTTAAGATCAGTAAAGTTAGTTTATAAAAAGCAACTATTTTGAATGGTTGTAATTGTCCACCTATATTTTGATATTTACGATAATACAAAGAGATATTATAGTACATTACATTATTACAGTAGCCCACGTGATTCCTACAAGTTACTGAGATTTCAGATGCTAGAATGTCAGTTCATTTCTCATTCAGATATTAATAATGACCTATTTAACAACGTATTATTTAACATTGAAGTTAAAGGTTGTGTGTATAATGTTACTGTCTCTTTTTAATGCATCTCTCTTACACACTGTTCTGTTTAAGTATGGGTGACATTTATATATTAATTCTCATGATGCAAGTTTACTTTAAATACTAACATAAAAATGTTTATGGTTATATTGTTTTCACAGATGCATTGATGTGTAGTGATGCAGTGGACAACTGTGAGGATGATAGAATCAACATGTTCCTAAACTGTGATGTAGAAACACAATGAGAGGATCCATCCGTCTCTGACCACAACTACACTTTAAAATCACAACTCAACCTGAAGCAACCTACATCTGATATGGGAAAACAATGGTGCAGTTTCCCTGACAGGGCTTATCCTGGTCCCAGGCTAAAATGCATATTTGAGCTACAATAATTTAAAAACACCTTTTACTGACATACCTCAACATATATGAGTGTCATTGTTTTGTCACAAGATGCGCACCAGTTTTGTTTTTTTGTAGGGTTTGTTTGTAAAAACTAAAATGTCCTAATATAATTAAATCCTAGTCCTGTAAACCCTGTCAGAGAAACTGCTTCAATGTGTTGAGCTGGCACAAATGTACATATCTCTGCTGAGAACCATCTTTGGTTCAGCTTTACAGAGGGTTGATATTGCATCCATTACACAGTCACCAAGCACTTTACCAGTACACACACCAACAGCTTCCAGATAAACACTTGGGATCAGCTCCTGATGACTCCGATAAAGCTGTGTCTTAATTTATTGCAGGGTGGTCTTGCTTTACCTGTTGTAAAGTTACATTAAACCTTCATATGTGATCAGATGTCATGCAGTGATATTAAACATTTACAGTGTGATCAGATGTTGTGCATTTATTTTAAACCTTTACAATGTGATCAGATGTTGTGCATTTATATTAAACATTTACAGTGTGATCAGATGTTGTGCATTTATATTAAACATTTACAGTGTGATCAGATGTTGTGCATTTATATTAAACCTTTACAATGTGATCAGATGTTGTGCATTTATATTAAACATTTACAGTGTGATCAGATGTTGTGCATTTATATTAAACATTTACAGTGTGATCAGATGTTGTGCATTTATTTTAAACCTTTACAATGTGATCAGATGTTGTGCATTTATATTAAACATTTACAGTGTGATCAGATGTTGTGCATTTATATTAAACATTTACAGTGTGATCAGATGTTGTGCAGTTATATTAAACATTCACAGTGTGATCAGATGTTGTGCATTTATATTAAACCTTTACAATGTGATCAGATGTTGTGCAATTATATTAAACCTTTACAATATGATCAGATGTTGTGCAGTTATATTAAACATTTACTATGTGATCAGATGTTGTGCAATTATATTAAACCTTTACAATGAGATCAGATGTTGTGCAATTATATTAAACCTTTACAATGAGATCAGATGTTGTGCATTTATATTAAACCTTTACAATGAGATCAGATGTTGTGCAGTTATATTAAACATTTACTATGTGATCAGATGTAACCTGCCATGCATTTATATAAACCTTTACAGTGTGATCAGATATTATGTGTAAGGAATTTCTTAAACCATATGTGAGCTTTGTAGATTCCACTTAAAAGGATTTAAGTCTCCTGATTTGAAGGAATAAGTGTTGGCAAGTTTGCAAATGAATTCTATCATGGTACCACATAAAAACGAAATAGTTATTGGACTGGCTAAGGTGCACATTTGCTTTAAAAAAGATGAAATCACTGTGTAAATATTGGTAGGCATAATAATTTCCAATGCTGATCCATCAACTCCTGACAGGACGAGGTAATATGTCCCATAGGTTACTTGCCGCGGCCGCTTCATATCGTCTAACCACGAGACGATTGATGGGACGATATAAGACTATCCGAGCGTCTTATGAAGTTTTCTCCGTGCTCCTAATTTAAAACATTAACAGCAGTAGCGATATTTGTCATTTGGCTAAAGTTATAGTGAACTACAAACAATCTTCTAACCCCCAAACTAACCACCGAATGCACTGTGCCATATTAGCAGCGGAAGTCGGTTGACAAAATGCGGAAGAGCGAAGAATTAAAAAGGGGCGTGGCGGAATAAGGTGAATAGTAGGCATAAATCTAAGTAAATAAACTAACATTAGTTGTAAAGAAGAAGACAGGCCATAACCTGATACTGAGCATCACAGTTCATTAATAGTTACTTAATAGTTATTCCTCCTGAAGCGGAATTAGTAGTTACTTAATCGTAGTTCTTCAGGAGGCATGACTGAATTGAATAGTTACTTAACATAATTAAAAACTGCTATGACATACTGATTCATCATATTCCTTAGTAGTTAATAGTAGTGACTTGAGTGTTAATGAAGACCTAATGATTAATTCTGCAGTAATTCCTTATTAGTTATACAGTAAGTAAGATACAGTATTCTAAAGTGTTACCACTTTATCCACCTGCACTGTAAATGTTTACACAAACATCTGTGTGTCTGTTGTGTGATTTAAGTTTAGATGATCAGATCAAATTCTGATAAACAACATAACAAACATAAAATCATTCATTAAAACATGACCAAATATTTTATGTTGTTAATGTGTTGTGTTATTTTATTTGTTATGTTTTTTTCTTTACCTCATGAACTCTCTAGAACGTGAGACACTTTCACTGAAAGAGAAGAGGACTGTAGAAAGTGGTGAGATTATTTTCAATGTCTTTATCAAATGATTCATTATTAGACAAACCTTTTATGACATTTTGTGTCATATCATATGTAATTAAAATAAATTCATTAGATTTTACTGTAATGTTTTAATCTTATTCTCAATTTTAAATATATTTGTGACCCGTCACGGAAACCAGTGAAACAAGTCGGCAGCACAACTTTCGAAATAATGAGAAAGAAGTTTTTTTTTTAATTGTTTGTCATGACTCCTGGGTGATCGGTGGCTGTGTGTGGGTATGTGTTCGTTTGTTTACCTTTTGGTGATGGTTCCTCATGTTCACTAGCCTCGCCCACTTGTTTGGTAATGTTCACCGGTGGTGTCTGTGGATTATACATTTCCCAGTCCGTCTTACCCACCTTCAGTCGAGTGTGCGTCATACCCTCTGTCGTGTGGAGGTGTTCGCGCTGTCTGTCATCGGCTGTGTGTGGGTTTCTCTCCGGTCAAGATCAGTGTGGATTATCAGTCCTCAGGTTTTGACTCACTCTCTCCTTCAGTCGTGTGTGAGTTAGTACAATATACAAATTGTATCCCAAATGTTGTTTGATTGGCACACAAGTGATAAAATGGGAGAGTGGATAGTGCTTTTAGCTCTCATGCGTAGATCTTAGGATCGAACCCGGGAAATGCATGCGCTACGTCATCATATTAAAATGCTTTTTGTTGTTGTTGTTGTTTTAACATCTGTTTGACAACTACATGAGCTTTTAGGCTCACAATTGTCGATAACTATAGGCTATTCGGGTCTATTTAATAAAAAAAAAATGGAATAGAGATATACCAAATAAACAATAAGAGATTCATAAAATATATCAAGCCATAATATGCCACATTGTTTCGTATAAAGATATTTATTCAAATATATAACTTGTTCTGTGTTGATAAACTCATTCAGCTTCTTTTTTTACATATAATTTCTCCAGCCTTTGAAAAAATTCTCACACAAGGGACATTTGTTGCTGACATGCATTTTTTTGTAAGTAGCCTAACTGTTACATACAAATGAGGAAAAATTACTTCTTTTCAGTAATTTATAGTATTTGATCTTGGCAAAAACGCATCTATTAGGTATTGTCAGATTTGTTTCCTACCCTGACCGTTTAAGATTCGACGCGGATTCGACAGGTACGCCACATTTCGAAACACTTGTGAAATGCACCGCTTCGTTTAGCCATAGTCACGTGACTTAGGTGTTTCGAATCACTTCATCACGTGACATGGGTGTTTCGAATCACATTTCGGAGCAGTGTTTCGAAACATCTACGCTTCGGGATCTCGACACAGTGTCGAAACGTCAGTTTCACGAGTTCACACTTACAAATAATTCAGAACAGAGTTATTAATATGCGTATTTGGCGTGCTGTCCGAGGAGAGGGCTCCAAGCTCATTAATGGACTGAGCCCGGAGCGCTTCCTGGCGGGGAGAGGGTTCCGGGCTCAGCCTTAGGCCCGAACCCAGAACAATCCCCCCTGTTCTGGTTAGTAAGGTTACTTAGGCAATCGTGCGGAGAAGGGGAGGTGGAGGGATGCTGAAACTATCGAGGAATGAGGGTGAGTTGGTTTCCAGTCTATATAGGTTCTGTTGATGCCAATCAGGTGGATACCTGATTACTGATTGTCAACAGCTGGTCGTAGTTGAGGTGATTAGGTTGATTATTTGAACGTGTTCCTCCCGAACTTTGTTAATAAAAACATCATTTCACGAGTTCACACTTACAAATAATTCAGAACAGAGTTATTAATATGCGTATTTGGCGTGCTGTCCGAGGAGAGGGCTCCGAGCTCATTAATGGACTGAGCCCGGAGCGCATCCTGGCGGGGAGAGGGTTCCGGGCTCAGCCTTAGGCCCGAACCCAGAACAATCCCCCAAAAGATCGCAAACTAGCATCGGACAGCAGCCGGGAACTGTGTGTGTCCCCCCAAAAAATTGCTGAATGTAAAGTGGGAGGTAACGGGGCTCCTGCTGGATCGTAGAAAACATCACTGCTGTGACAGTTGGAAATTGTGAAAAGCAGGGCTTCTGCGGGAGCAGAGAAAACAGCACCACTGCGGCGGTGGAGAAACAGGGCTCCTGCGGGAGCAGGGGAGACATCACTGCTGTGGCAGTGGGGAAATTGTAAGAGCAGGGCTCCTGCGGGAGCAGTGGAAACTGTGGGAGCAGAGGAGACAGCACCGCTGTGGTGGTGGAGAAATAGAGCTCCTGCGGGAGCAGAGATTGTGAAAAGCAGGGCTCCTGCGGGAGCATGGAAAGTGACACTGCTGTGGCAGTGGAGATAGTGAGAAGGCATGGCTCCTGCGGGAGCAGTGGAAAACTGTGGGAGCAGAGGAGACAGCACCGCTGTGGCGGTGGAAAAATAGAGCTCCTGCGGGAGCAGAGATTGTGAAAAGCAGGGCTCCTGCGGGAGCAGGGAAAGTGACACTGCTGTGGCAGTGGAGATTGTGAGAAGGCATGGCTCCTGCGGGAGCAGAGGGAATAGTACCGCTGCGGCGGTTGGGAAAAACAGGGCTCCTGCGGGAGCAGAGATTGTGAAAAGCAGGGCTCCTGCGGGAGCAGGGAAAGTGACACTGCTGTTGCAGTTGCAGTGGAGATTGTGAAAGGTGGGGCTCCTGCGGGAGCAGTACAGACATCACTGCTGCGGCAGTTGAGAAATTGTGAAAATTAGGGCTCCTGCGGGAGCAGGGGAAACATCACTGCTGTGGTAGTGGAGAATTGTGAAATATAGGGCTCCTGCGGGAGCAGAGGAGACAGTACTGCGATGGTAGTAGAGATTAGTGGAAAGCAGGGCTCCTGCGGGAGCAGAGGAAATGGCACCACTGTGAAAACAGGTTCCTGCGAGGGCAGGGGAAACATCACTGCTGCGGCAGTGGAGGAAAAATTGTGGAAAGCAGGGCTCCTGCGGGAGCAGAGGAAACATCACTGCTGTGGCAGTGGAGGTTAGTAAAAGCGGTGCTCCTGCGGAGCAGAGGAAACAACATTGCTGCGGCGATGGAGAGACAGGCATCTGCAAGAGGCAGGGGAAACATCACTGCTGCGGCAGTGGAAACAGGCTCCTGCGGGAGCAGAGGAAAACATCACTGCGATGGCAGTGGAGGTTAGTGAAAGCAGGGCTCCTGCGGGAGCAGAGGAAACAACACCGCTGCGGCGGTGGAAACAGGGCTCCTGCGGGAGCAGAGGAAAGTCACTGCTGCGGCAGTGGAGAGTAGGGCTTCTGCGGAAGCAGGGGAAACATCACTGCTATTGCAGTGGGGATTAGTAAAAGCAGGGCTCCTGCGGGAGCAGAGAAAATGGCACCGCTGCAGCAATGGAGAACAGATCTCCTGCGGGAGATGGTAAAAACACCACTACTGCGGCAGTGGATTTTAGTAAAAAGCTGGCTCCTGCGGGAGCAGAGGGAAAATCAATGCTGTGGCAGTGGAGAGAGTCTTATAGTTTGTGTTGTCCTGGAGCTGGTGGGATCCGCTGATGAGGGTTCGTTGGGTTTCTCTGATGTGGGAGCGGTTTGATGTTAGAGCAGAGGAAAACATCACTGCTGTGGCGGTGGAGAAATTGTGGAAGGGAGGGCTCTAGCGGGAGCAGAGGGAAACCACTTCCATAGCAGTGGAGGTTAGTAGAGTGCAGGGGAAAAGGGGGGGGGGGGCTCCTGCGGGAGCAGAGGAAACATCACTGCTGCGGCAGTGGATAAAGTCTGATAGTTTATGTGGTCTTGGAGCTAATGGGATGGAGCTGGTGGGATCTGCTGATGAAGGTTCATTGAGCTTCTCTGATGTTGGAGCGATTCAATCGAATGTAGGTTTTGGAGAAGAGGTCTGCTGGGAAGCCAGATATGAGTAGGACAGATTTAAGGTGTTTTGGAACCGGAAGCGTGTAACCTGGCGATTTGAGTCAGGGTTTGATGTGGATCTAGCCTGGGAGTCGCTGGAATGTAGATATGCTAGGAGAGTCTGGTATGGTTGAATTGGTGTTTGGAAGTTGAAGATGTCAATGGAATGGCCTTTTCTCACTTGGTCTGTCTTGCTTTGTTTGATGGAATAAGAAATGGTATCGTTGTCCGGAAGTGATAGATCTGAAAACTGTTGGGTGATTATTTGGATTGAAGTTGCAAGTGATGGCCAGAATGAACATTGCGTAGAGTATGAGGGCGGTGTTAGTGGAGTGGTAACATCGACAGAGGGTGGAGATCCATATGGTGAGTATTTCTAAGGTTACTGGCTGTCTTGCATCAGGACGGGTGGGTTCTTTGGATTCCTAATGAGCGTGGATGTCTGGGTGCTAGCTATTACTGGAGAGGGTAAGCCGAAAAAGAAGTTTGTGGAAAATTTTGAATTCCACTTAGGTATCCTATAATGGAGCTGGCTTTGAGGTTCTTGTGGTGATTGAGGTAGGATATGAATGAGATGGTGAGTAGGGACAAAATCAGGAAAAACAGGTTGTAAGAAGAGTAGAAGGTCTTGAAGCTCTTTCAAGGGGTTGGGTAGGTTTGTAGGATTCTGGGGGATACAGCTTGGAGGATGGTATCTAAAGAGGCATTTAAGGTGGGGGTTTCAAGTGAAAATGCACTGGTTCCAATTTCCTTGGCTAATTCAGAATTTCAATTTTTACTTTAATTGTGACATGCTGATACATGCTTTGCCCGATTTCAATTTTATTTCTAAGAACTATGATTGATGGCAATAGGCTACAAACAAAATTTGCTTCTTTAAAAGAACATTATTTATCAATAAATAATTTATTTAAAATTGCTCTTTCATCCATGTTGAATTAAATGACATGATCTTTTATTTGAAAAGATCTCAAATAAAGTGCTCGTAAGTTTAGTCAGGCTCAGTGACGTTATTTATCAGCCGCATTAAATGTCCAAATATCAGTTGGACGGCTGTGGTTAGAAGTATAGTTCTATGGTTAGTATAACATGTAGACTTGGGTAGATCATGCTTTTAAACAAATAAGAAAGCAGCATGCAGTGATTTCTATAACCGTAATCTAAATATAAACAAAGTCTGTTTCATGTCTTATAGGTTGTAAACAGAATTGAAGCGCTGTTTTTGGAAAACTGCGCATAACAACGAGCTTTAAGACCCTGGGGAATCCCTGGAATGAGTGACGTAGAAGGAAACTTGCGAATGAAAGACGAATCTTGGATTTAAACAACAGAGAACTAAAACGTGACAACAAAAGCTTTAGATGTGATGCATGTAGTTTACAGCAATAATAGGAAATTAAATCGATCTGAACAGATTAATTTGTCTTAACATAATTTACTTTATTGTTGAGACAACATAGTTCAGCGATGGATGTGCGACAAAGTTGCTATGTTTTCGGGAAATAGTCATGACAAGCCAGCTGGCCTCTCCAACTATCCACGGTATGGTGGTTTAGCAGCGCGTTATGCCATTGCTCGGGAAAAGCACCCCAGAGCAGGGTACGCACACGAGCCAGCTTAACAACATCAATGTGTCAACTGCAGCGCGGGGCAGGAATCAATATGGGCTCGGGTTGTGTTCCTCATCGCTAATTTTACATTCATTTTACCCCCCATGGGCAATGCTGAAGTCATTGTTTCAAACTGTACACCGTTCAAGATTGTCATTATTTTTAACTCTTATAAGACAGGGGTACACCTTCGTGTAGTCTTGGGTAAAATGTGTCTTATATTTTCGCTTTTGGGGCGCTCCTGTTTCTAGGTTATTCGGTTCGGGAGAAGCAATAAAAGCCTTCCCACACTGACAATTTATTGGTTGATTTTCCGAAACAGACCAATCTGAATACTCTCTGTGTAACATCCCCTTAATGAGGCACACACAGCCGCAAGGTCTCCCTCTCTGCCGTGCGCATATTCACATAGCTTTTCAAAAACCGGGACATTCAGTGTCCCGGGAGAGTTGATAAATTTCCCGGAACAGGTTAAATTTATCACAAACCAGTCACACAAAGATCGTTGAATTTGTTATTTAATTGGCTACATGTTTTGTCTATCAATATTTTTTATGAAGTCATTGGCTGATGGAGGAACGAGCGAGCGATTGGTTACATCCCTAAAGGACGTCACGATTTCAACAGCGCTGTTTGGATTATCTATAATACTACCTCTCTATTTTTAAATACAAACTGAAGGCGGGTTCATGTGTTTACCGGAACCTAAAGTGTAATCTCATGTACAGTGTTACAGCATAAATAGTCCTCAGATTGAATATTATATTCTATTGCCAGACGTTCATGCGAAATCTGATGTAAACAACAGACTATAAATGAAGAGTTTGGTTCCAAAACGCAATAAACGCCATTTAAAATGAATCAGTATTATATCAGGTCAGTATTAAAAAGTCAATTCTTTATTTTACGCAAAATCCAATATACGCCGTGTTATTCTGTCATCTTTTCTCCCTTTTTTCCCAAAATGCAATAAATGCCACTCCTCCTTTTCTACAGAATGCCATAAATCCGCTCCACAGATTACAGCGCACCATTCCACGCAATGTAAACAAACAATGGCGGGCCGTTGAGTACACGGAATCTAGTTTTCCTCATCTACTTTGTACTTCGTGATCAACAAACAAACAAAAACAAAATAATACTTTAATAGCATTGATAAACCTGTGATGGTTTTCTGTGACGGGAAAGAAACGTAAGCCATCAACATCTAATCATTTACGCAAGAGGCACTCGGAGACTGTGCTTATTGTTTGCCCGGGCCGACAGCATCAAGTTTCTCTCATGCTAACACATTGACCCCAGGGGATCTTATGAAAAAGTTTCCATAATTTAACTTAAAATCAACGAAAATCAAGCAGGACCAAAACATTTTACAGCTGATCGCTGTGAAAAACGTTAAGCGACGACGTCAAGTATAACCGCAGCAATAACCGTGTCATTAATATCTACAAAGTAAGTGTTTTTGATTAATGACATTAATGTTTAAAGGTGACATAGAATGATTGAACGGAGTATTTATCCTTGTTCTGTGATGTGACAGGTAGACAAAAATTTTTTTGTTTGTGTCTGTAATGCCTTAGAAGCTTCCTAAAAACCTCTCTCGGATAGCTCTATTAGGGTGGGGGATTTCAAACAAGTGGTTTTGCACCTATTTGGCTCCCCCTACTGGCTTAACTTGCAATCTCATTACTGATTGGCTGACTTTGCTGCCCCTCAAAAAATGTAGCCAATTATTTTAAAGTGGATGGGCAGTTAGATGCCTGTGATGTCATAAGCATCAGTTTTTCAGATAAGGCTGTTTTCTGGCTGACATTTCTAAAAGAGGAATTTCTATGAGACTGAGATATTTAGCATGTTTAGCACTTTTTGTATGTTTGTGAATGTGGGTAGACTACCATTATTCAACAAAGACAAGGTAAAAATGGTTTTTCATTCTCTGTCCCCTTTAAATTTTTAATTAGTGTGTACAATTAGTCAACTAAATGAATATAACATGGCAAAGATGAATGCACATTTATATAGGCGATTGATTCAATAGATTTATAGCATTTTGAATAAAAACTTGTCATGGATTTATTGCATTTTGTGGAAAAGATAATCCGTTTTTATAATAAATCTTTGAAAATCAACTTATGGATTTAAATTTTTTATGTTGTTATAACCTAAAGATGCTATGTGAAAGTTTGTAACAGAAAACAGTGGTTTTCATCTTGTCACTTTCTTGGTATAGAAAACACGTTTTTACCGAAATTTGTCAAAATGGATTTATTGCGTTTTGGAACCAAACTCTTCTTATCTGTATTTCACGGATTATACGCATTTGTGGACAAAAATGGTCATTGGATGATTCACACATCTGAAACTGGATTCGACCTATGATCAACACAAAGGTATAAAGTCCTGTTTATTTTTTGCATGTTGTCATCCAGACTTCTGTCACAAAATACCACATATGATGCTAGAGCATCTGTATCTCAAAATGGCTTTACAGGGGGTATGGCTCAGCTAAATGAGATGTAAATGAGCCCTATTGTACGGTGGCCCTGAAGTGCAAATCACAACAACAAATTACTAAACAACAACAACAAATTAAAAAACACCACAACAAATTAAAAAACACTGCAACAAATTAAAAAACAACAAGAAATTAAAAAAACACTACAGCAAATTAAAAAACAAATACAAAATAAAAAACACAACAGCAAGTTAAAAGAACACTACAGCAAATTAAAAAACACAATTACAAATTAAAAACACTACAACAAATTAAAAACACAACTACAAATTAAAAAAACCCTACAACAAAATAAAAAAACATAACAAAATAAAAAACACAACAGCAAGTTAAAAAACACTACAACAAATTAAAAAACACTACAACAAAATAAAAAACCATAACAAAATAAAAAACACAACAGCAAGTTAAAAAACACTACAACAAATTAAAAACACAACTACAAATTAAAAAACACTACAGCAAAATAAAAAACCATAACAAAATAAAAAACACAATAGCAAGTTAAAAAAAACACTACAACAAATTAAAAAACACTACAACAAAATAAAAAACAACTACAAAATAAAAACACTACAACAAATTAAAAAACACTACAACAAATAAAAAACACAACTACAAATTAAAAACACAACTACAAATTAAAAACACAACTAAATTAACCTACCGGAAGAGGTAGGTACCAGTGGGCAACATAAGACATCGCTGATTGGACGACACTGGAGTTCGGCTTTTGAACCGGAAGTTATTCTTCCTGTAGCGCATGGTTTGGAGAGGAGGAAGGACAGCAAAATGTTTTGCCCAAACTGCGGAAAAGAACTGGTTGAGCCATCCCCGAACTTTTGCAGCGGCTGTGGCAAAAGGCTTAAAGAAATATCTACCATCGGAGACACCCAACAACCTTCGAGTAAGTTAACAACAATAGTGTAATGCTTACGTTGCTTGTGGATGTAACGTTAGCTTACTACTATCGTTAGCGGTTTCCAGAACGTACCCTTAGCCAGCCCCAGCAGCTGCTACATTTGGGTCATCTGTAACATTCATGTTTGAAAAAATGCGCTACAGGACGAATAACTTCCGGTTCAAAAGCCGAACTGCAGTGTCGTCCAATCAGCGATGTCTCATGTTGCCCACTGGTACCTACCTCTTCCGGTAGGTTAATGTAGTTGTGTTTTTTAATTTGTAGTTGTGTTTTTAATTTGTTGTTGTGTTTTTTAATTTGTAGTTGTGTTTTTTAATTTGTTGTAGTGTTTTTTATTTTGTAGTTGTTTTTTATTTTGTTATAGCGTTTTTTATTTTGTTGTAGTGTTTTTTTTAACTTGCTGTTGTGTTTTTTATTTTGTTATGTTTTTTATTTTGTTGTAGTGTTTTTTAATTTGTAATTGTGTTTTTAATTTGTTGTAGTGTTTTTTTTACTTGTTGTTGTGTTTTTTATTTTGTATTCGTTTTTTATTTTGTTGTAGTGGTTTTTAATTTGCTGTAGTGGTTTTTAATTTGCTGTAGTGTTTTTTTAATTTGTTGTTGTTTTTTTAATTTGTTGCAATGTTTTTTTAATTTGTTGTTGTTTAGTAATTTGTTGTTGTGGTTTGCACTTCAGGGCCACCGTACTATTGTCTCCCCCAATTTATCCGCTTTGACTTTTTTGAGTTCCTACATTCAAATGGCCACAACTTCTCCAAATATTATCAGATTTCCATGTGTTACACATCGTTGGAAAGCTTAGAGACCACACTTTCAGAATCTATGAATAACTCAAAATGCCCTAGATCCGACTTGTGTCCCTACTTTCTGTGATAAGTCACATTTTGTTATGATCTCTGTTTAACTCTTTACTGTCTGTCTGTTTTTAGTAAAATCACTGTTAAGAAAATATGCAGGTAAGTTAAAGTTTGATGACATCATTAAAGTGTTATAGATCTACAGCTGTAAGATGAGACTGTATGTGCTTTTATTGACACCTTGAATTTGTTTGTTATCCTCTTTATATTTTTCATCTGTGTTCATTTGTTGTTATATATTGTTCAGGTTTGTCTTGTTTTTTTTTTTCAGTAAATTTTCTGTATGTATTGTGTTTATGTTTGTTTATTTCTCTGTAAAGTGATGATGTGTTCTAGAAAGACACAAACTAATAATACTATTATCATCATTATTACAACATTCATCTGTAAAGCAGAAATCTCAATATTTTAACAGTGAATGTGACTCTGGATCCTGATTCAGCTCATCCACATCTCATTGTGTCTGATGATGGGAAACAAGTGAGATATGAAGAACAATCAGAAACAGTGAAGGATGAAGATCAAAAATCAAATAACAAGTTTGATGAACGTTTCTGTGTTCTTGGAAATGAAGGATTCACCTCAGGTTGTTTTTACTATGAGGTGCAGGTGAAGGAGTTAAGTGTTTGGGCTGTGGGTGTGGCCAGAGAAACTGTTAAGAGGAAAGGTGGGATCTGGATGAATCCTGAGAATGGATACTGGATGGCTGGTTTGAGAAACGGAAAGTATCGGGCTAGTGAGGGTTCATACGTTTCTCTTTCCCTGAGTGTGGCACCTCAGAGAGTCGGGGTGTTTGTGGATTATGAGGAGGGTCGAGTCTCTTTTTATGATGTGGAGTCTATGTGTCACATCTACACTTTTACCAATCAATCTTTTAATGAGAAACTATATCCTGTTTTTTCTTTAAGTTGTATTTTTACAGGAAACTCCTCAAAAGGACCACTTGTCATTTGCAGTGATCTTTCAAAAGATCTGATAAATATCTGATCTAAAAATAGAACCCCCCCCCCAAAATATATAACATACACTCACCTAAAGGATTATTAGGAACCCTTGTGAAAAATTAGCATACTTAAGTGTATTGAAAGCATACTTTTTGTGTGCTTAAAATAATAAAAGTATACTTTTTGAAAAGTGCACTTGCTGATAATATAATATAATATAAATTAAAGACCACTTAAGCGTACTTAAATGGAATACACTTTAATGACACTATTTATTAACACACTTAAGTGCACTTTTTACAACTGCACTTTGTAATAATATGTATTTAATTTTAACTTATAGTAAGTACACTTTCATCACAATATTTCACTAACACACTTAAGGACACTTTTTAAAAATGCACTTTGTAATAATATCTAATTAATTTGAACTTATAGTAAGTAGACTTTCATCATAATATTTCACTAACACACTTAAGGACACTTTTTAAAAATGCACTGTGTAATAATATCTATATAATTTTTAATTATATTAAGTACACTTTCATCATAATATTTATAAACACACTTAAGTGCACTTTTAAAAATGCACTTTGTAATAATATCTAATTAATTTGAACTTATAGTAAGTACACTTTCATCACAATATTTCACTAACACACTTAAGGACACTTTTAAAAATGCACTTTTTAATACTGTCTAATTAAGCTTAACTTATAGTAAGTAAACTTTCATCACAATATTTCTTAACATACTTAAGTACACTTTTTAAAAATGCACTTTGTCTAATTTAGTTTTACTTAAATGTAACCCTGGTTAAATAATTAAATATAATTATTTTAAAAGTGTGCTTAAATATAATAGAGACTATTCATACATCTACATTTATTTTATAAATGAGGAAATACATGTGAATAATTCAATCTGAATTATAAATCTGAAATGAGTAAAAGTGTTTAATTGTAAGCTCCGCCCCTTTTTTGCTTTCGGATCGCGTCTCAGTTCAGAGGAGAGATGCAGAGCGACAGAGACACTCGATCTAACGCGAGAGTGTTTAATTTGATTAAATATGACTCCTAACTTCATATAAACTGAAGAAATCAGAATTTAACTTGCATATATTCAATGATACAGCGTGACTGTGTGGATTGAGCACTTTTTGAGCTTTCATTTTGACCTGGTGAGTTTGTTACAATTACCAATGTTATAATTAGCCGTAAAAACGAATGTCAACCCTTTAAATGTCATATCATTTTATTTGTTTAATCCATACGAGACAAAATGGTGTTATATTGTGATGTTATATGGGTTGGATTGTTCATTGCAGTGTGATTATGTAAAACCACATGGTGCGTTGTGTTCACTGCTGTTCGCTGACGCCATTTTGGTTGCACGTGCCTGTGAAAGACAAAAAGAGAGAGAAACACGTGAATGTAGGGCTGCACGATAAATCGCATGTGTTTGTCACGCACATCACGTCAGTAATGCCGGTTCCTTGATTAGTATTAAATCGCCAACAGCTGCTTTCAGATGGCGCGACATTAACTGCACAGAGCCGTAGTTCCCTGACAAGCTGGGCCATATCGCATAGGCCTACATATCGCAGGCGATACGTCCGCGATAATTAATGCGAAATTGCCCCGATTGTCAGTGAACTACGGCTCTGTGTAGTTAAAGTTGCTCCATCTGAAAACAGCTGATGGCGATTTAATACTAATCAAGGAACCAGCATTACTGACGTGATGTGCGTGACAAACACATGCGATTTATCGTGCAGCCCTAAATTGGACAGGTATTTGTCTAAATTGTCATTTATTATGATGATGGCACTTATGTATGTATTTTATTTGTTTCCTGTATTATGTACAATTGTAAATCATTATTGATACATAATATTGAATGTTTTTTCCTTTCGTATGAACATTCCTTGAGCTGGATTTTCCTAATTGATGGCGAGCCACCCATTTCGACCTGATTGGATCACGAATCTAGAGGAAAGGACAATTTTCTATTTTAAATATTTTTCTTCAGACAAGTAAGAGGATACATTTCAGAAACTGTTTCCTTATTTTGTTTGTTTACTTTATTGAACTGAAACATTTCAGAAGCACAATTCTGATCATTTAAGACTGATCAATACTCCAATTGGTAAGAACTTTGAACTTGAATACTGATTTCAGTGTATTACATATATAATTTGTACCATCTTTGTACATTGATTGTGACTGTGATTTCTGTAAATGAGAAGTAATTTAGAGGGTGCACCCATAGTATATATAGTAAATTGCATTGTTGTTTACTATTTTTGTGATTAAGGAAAGAAAAATAAAAAGAGAGATTTCTCAAAACTCAAAGTAAAATAATTTATTAATCAACTTACCTTCTGTCTCTGCTTGTTGTTCACTATCACTGCTACCCCCTCCTTCGTACCGTGCACCCTTCTGATCTTCTTATTATTCCTGGTCCATAAGTAAGTGAGTTAATACCCGCTACATAAAGAAAGTACACTTTCATGGCAATTTTTCTAAACACATTTAATAAATGATTATTAGACTGATGTCATATACCAAAGACTTGTTAATTTAAAGTTCATGCAGTTCTTTTTTAGTTGTCTGTTAAAATGTTAAAAAAATAATAACTTCGAGTTTATTTTTTTCTAAGGGATGTAATTATTCAATATTGATAGTTGTTTGATTCCAATTTAACAATTTAAAATGATTTTGTTTTTGTTTTGGACATATACAACTCATAATTAATTTATTAAATGTACTTTTGCAAAACAAAAAATCTGATTCATAATTTGACTACCAAACTGTTTTATTGTCAGTGTAAGCATTGTGGTTTTTGTTTGTTTGCAATGCATTAAACTGAAATGAATACATATTTAATAAACTAGATTTGTTTTTCAGTATTTTGAGAAGTACATATTTCACATACAATAGAAGTAGTTAAAGTTCATACTGTAGAAAGATGCATTGAAATCACTTCACTGCACTGAAATCACAGTTCAACTGATTGAATTTAATTTTATATATTTGAATTTATTTGGCAAACTTGTATTTGAAACATTACATTTAATGAGTAATGTACTGTTAATATACAAAATTAACTTATATAAATATATAAATTAACTTATTTTTAATTTCACATTAATTGCTTGACATTAGATTGAACAGTGCACTTTAAGTATATTTTAAAAACACAAGAAGCAATTATGAAAGTATATATAAAGTACCAATTAAGTTGTTCCAAAAAAATCACTCTTAATGGCAACTTATTACATTTTATTTCAACAACTTATCATGTATTTGAAATTAATTTAATTTAATGTGCATTCAGTGCGCTGAAACCATTGCATTCAATTCACACTTAAGAGTATTGTAAAGAGACATTAAAGTGCATTTTAAATCACATTAATTGCATGTTATTATATTGTGTAGGCACTTTAAGTATATTTTAAAAACACTAGAAGCAATTATGAAAGTAGATATAAAGTTTTAATAAAGTACCAATTAAGTTGTTCCAAAAAATCACTCTTAATGGCAACTTATTACATTTTATTTCAACTTAATATATGATATATGTGAAATTAATTACACTTAATGTGCATTCAGTGTGCCGAAAAGATTGCATTTAATTCACACTTAAGTGTATATACTTAAAGTGTATTATTTATGTAATAAGTACACTTTATAAAAGTACACTTAAGCACACTTTTTTCACAAGGGAACACCTGTTCAATTTCTCATTAATGCAATAATCTATTTAACCAATCACATGGCAGTTGCTTCAATGCCTTAAGGGGTATGGTCCTGGTCAAGGCAATCTCCTGAACTCCAAACTGAATGTCCGAATTGGAATGAAAGGTGATTTAAGCAATTTTGAGAGTGGTGTAATGGTGTGTGGGATGTTTTCTTGGCACACTTTAGGCCCCTAAGTGCCAATTTTCCGTGCAAATACAGTGAGAAATAAACATCTATATAGACAGAGTCTATCTATATAGATATATCAATATATTCATGCAATATTTTTTATCAAAAGTGACTTACAGTGCATTACAATTTGTGTGTGTGTTTGTCAACAGTATGCTTTGATATTATATGATATTATATATTGCATTGTGAGAATAAGATATTATTAGGTTTACAGTTCAATTCAATTCAATTCAATTCAATTTTATTTAT
The DNA here is from genome assembly GCF_027580225.2 of Misgurnus anguillicaudatus. Lineage (NCBI taxonomy): Eukaryota > Metazoa > Chordata > Actinopteri > Cypriniformes > Cobitidae > Misgurnus > Misgurnus anguillicaudatus. The sequence goes on from NW_027395279.1 coordinate 6,339,398, forward strand.
ATAGCGCTTTTCACAAGTGTTAATTGTTGCAAAGCAGCTTTACATGAGAAGATGTAGAGGAGAACACAGAAAATCAATAGATAATATAAGAAGTAGAGAAAGCGGTTAAACCGTACAAGCGAGCATATTAATAATGTAACGTATACAGTAAAGTGCTAAGTTAAGCCAAAGTTGGCTGACTCTCCCTGGGACTAAAAACCCTCTAGGAAAAAAAAAACCCAATGGGAAAAAGTCCTAGAAGGACAAAAACCCTTGGGAGGAATTAATATATATATATATATATATATATATATATATATATATATATAGAAACGGTAGGGATAGGAGGCGGGTAAGCGAATTAAACTGGTTTAGCCGGTGGTCGTTGGTCGGGCATCGGCTGGTCATCACGTTGAAGGACAGCCAGTGGATCAGTAATGCAATGATCTTCACAGCAACCGGAACTGGGTCTGTTTGTCTCATGGTCCTCGTGGTTGAGGACGAGACAGGGAGAGAAAAACAGAATTCTATTAGCGTAGGGGCCGTTCGCATGCAATGCAAGTGTCAAACATTATAGTGGTTCAAGTCGGCTCGGTTCCAGACAGGCTAACTATTGCGGCAATAGTATATTACCCATATGAGGTATGTGAGTGCTTTGTTCTAGACAAACTAACTACTGCGGGAAATGTACATTTACTGGACATTTTATGTGAATGCTTTGTTAAAGAAGAATGTCTTAAGTTTAGATTTAAATTGATTGACTGTGTCTGATACTCGAACATTATTTGGTAAATCATTCCAGAGCTTAGGGGCTAAGTAGGAAAAGGATCTACCTTGTGCAGCCGCTACTTTTTCCGCTGTCGGACTGCTACCCCAGCTAACATAAGGCCAGCGGCAGAGTTTTGCACATCGTTTTTTAGCAGACCACCAGTGGCAGCCGCAGAGGTCAGAGGTCTGCTGTCGGACCACTGGTTTATATCGGTACTGTTTGCTAGCTGCCCACGGTCAGTCCGTGGTTCATAATACTTTAATCAAGCTTTTTATTGTCAGTAAACAGAATAAATATCCAAATACATATACATTTATCAGATGCACGTATAACCAATGTGACTTACAAATAAAAACAGCCAGTTTACACAGTTTACACTTTTCTGTACCCATGCAAAGTTATTAGTGATTTTACCATAATTTGCAGTAAAACTTGGTAAATATAAAATCAACCATAGATTTACCACAATAACAAAGAATAAACATTCTCTTAAAACAGCATAGGTTTACTTTATTTTATTGTCCACGTAGTGGAAATTTGTCTCTGACTTCACATGCATCAATACAACAACACATAACACATAAAAATACAATAAAAAGAGAAAATAGAAAAACAAACACACATCAATCATTACCATTTAAAATCTTGACAGCATTTGGCACAAAGGATAATTGGTAAACCTTCCTAATTACTCGTGGTTGCCTATAACGTCTTCCCGACGGCATCAGTTGGAACTTGCTATGAAAAGGCTATCTTTAAGGCCTTTTCCTTACTTTTTCCACGATACAGATCACTCAAGTGTCTCTGTGTCTTGCCAATTATCTTGCTTGCCTCAATCACAATCTTGGAAAGTCAACCTTTACTCACGACAGTAGGTTGCCATACCATGATGTCATATTAAAAGCCAAAATACTTTCCACAAAATTTTTATAGACCATTTCATGTATAATCTTGCTCACACCAAAGTGATTCAACCTCCTAATTAAATGTAATCTCTGGTGGGCCTTCTTGCAGATGCTATCAGTGTTTTCTAAAAAAATTAAGTTGGGCATTAATATATGTCCCCAAATACTTAAAATTACTGACAAATTCTATTGGATTTCCATTTAAAACTACAGGTCCCAACCCCAAAATATTACGCTTGTCTCCAGTTATTACCAACTCCTTTGTCTTATTTATGTTTATCACCACTGCACTCGACTGGCACCATTCAAAAAGTGCTTCAGCATGTTCATAATATGCAGAAGCACTACCAGCATCTCCTACTTTCATAAGGCCCACAAGTGCCATATCATCGGCATATTTGAGGAGACTAAACCCCTCATTGTTTATCTTATACTCATTAATATACAAAGAAAATAATATTGGTGTATGCAATTTCATGTTCTTCAAGGGTAATGTTTTCATATAAGGGAATATCAGAACAGATCCTGTCAACCTCGGTGCTACATTCACCAGTGTCAAATCTGCCAAAAAATACATTTAGTTCATTAGCAAAAGATACATTATGAAAGTGAGTGGGGTTCGTTTTCTTTCCCTTCCTTCCCATCATCACATTCAGTCCCTCCCAAGCTTGCTTTACATTACCCTTAAAGAATTTACTTTCAATTTTATTTTTATATTCTAGTTTAGCACTTTAAATTTTCCCCCTAAGTTGTCTATTTTTCTCTCTAACTAATTCCTTATCCCCCGTCGAAAAGGCTACCTTCCTCTCATTAAGGCATACTTTTAAATCTTTTGTAAACCAATTCTTATTGTTTGGGTATATGCTAATGGTTTTAGTTTCAACACAGTTGCTCTCACAAAAATTTACATAGGAGGTAATACTTTCAGTAATATCATGAACATTGTAATTAGCATTAAAAAAACAATTGCCAGTCCGTCTGTTCAAAACAGTCTCTCAGTTGTTCTTTACTCTGTTCAGTCCACAAATGCACTTGTTTCACAGTCGGTTTCTCTCGTTTAATCTTAGCCCGATATCTGGGAAATAAATGTACAATATTGTGGTCCGACTTCCCCAAAGGGGGGTGACAGATGGCTTTGTATCCTTCGGTAATATTGCCATAACATTTATCCAAGATACGCAAGAGTCTTGCTTAGGTTAATAGTACTACATTATAGTAAGCACAAACTTTACAATAATTAAAAAAATATAGCTGCAAGCAGTGATACCGGAGTCAAGCCAAACATGGCAAAAAATGATTCATACATGATGACTGTCATGATTTAAGATCTAAGTTTGCATTAGTTTTATGAAAAAAATTGCAGGTCATGACTGTGATGGCACATACCAAATTTAGTGTAAATACGATAAAGCGATACGGAGATATAGCCTTAAATTACTTGACCACTACGGGGCACTGATCAAAACAGATGGGGACTCAGGTCTTGATTGTGATGACACACACCAACTTTGGTGTAAATATGATAGAGATGCAGAGATATAGCTTCAAATCTCTTCGCCACTAGGGGGCGCCAAAACGTTTACAAGTCCTCTCAGAACATGTTGCTGATGAACCATACCAAGTTTCATGACAATACGCAATTGCGTTTCTGAAACACTTGAACTTAAAGAAAAAATTCAAAATGGCCGACACACAAAATGGCCGACCAAAAACCATTTGGTATCGTTTGACTCGGCATGCCTCACGAAATCTAACAAGACCACTCTCATAATTTTACATTCAAGTTTGCAGTAGTTATAAGAAAAAATAGACATTTTTTATATCTCGTGACCAGTAGGGGGCAGTGTGACGAAATGGTGCATGCACCCTTACATCATCACTGTTATGACATATACCAAGTCTCATATTAATATGCAAAAGTTTTGCGAAGATACAGGCTCAAAAACATTTTGGCGTGCTCGCCCTCGCATTCTTTGATGCGTTATACGACAACGGAAAGGTCTAACGAAAAGCTTTTGATAACTTTTTGTCTAGAGTGTCTCTAGATGATGCGTACCAAAAATCAAACCAATTAAACAAGCGCTCTAGGATGAGTTCGAAAAAGTAGGTGTTCAATATAATTCAAAATGGTCGACAGGAAGTAGGTTTGACTCAGACATATTTGGTACAGTCGGACTCAGCATGAGCCAAGGAATCAATAGAGTGAAGTCTCATGTCAGTGTGGCAAATGAATCAAATGCAATAAAGATTTTAAACAATTTCTTTACATATCCTGACCACTAGGTGGCGCTGTCCTAAAGATTTATAGGTGCGCTCAGAACATGTCACTGATGAACCATGACAAATTTCGTAGCGATGCGTCATTCTGTTTATGAAATACTGAACTTAATGAGAAAATTCAAAATGGCTGACACCCAAAATGGCCGACCAAAACCCGTTTTTTATCGTTTGACTCGGCATGCCTCAAGGAATCTAACAAGACCACCTTCATGATTTTAGACTCAAGTTTGAAGTAGTTATAAGCAAAAATAGGCATTTTTCGAATCTCGTGACCACTAGGTGGCGCTGTGACGAAACGTTGCAGACATCCTCAGGTCATGACTGTAATGACATATACCAAGTTTTGTGTCGATACACAAAAGTTTTGCGAAGATACGGCCTCACGTCCGTTTTGGCGTGCTCGCCGCCATATATGTTGTCATTGTATACGAGAACGCATTGGTCTATCAAAAAGCTTTTTATAACTTTTTGTCTGGGGTGTCTCTAGATGCTACATACCAAATGACATGTAAATCGGACAAGCCCTCTAGGAGGAGTTCGAAAAAGTAGGTTTTACGGAAAATTCAAAATGGCGGAAAGATATGCATGACAGAAATGACATCAATGTGTGCAATTGAATCATCATGAGCAAAGGATTCAGAGGGAACAAGAATTTAGTGTATAGGACACACGGGTCAGAAGTTATGAGCATGAACATAAGTGGATTTTTGGACTGTTGGTGGCGCTAGAGGGTTTGAGTTAGACACACCAATATTGCTATAGTAACTTCTATGACTGTCCTCTACATGTGTGCCAAATTTCATAACTTTCCTACGTACGGTTCTATGGGCTGCCATTGACTTCATTGGCGGAATAACGAGGAAGAAGAATAATAATAGGAAAACCATCAATAACAATAGGTGTCTACGCCACTTCGTGGCTTGACCCCTAAATATGGTTACCATGGTTTCACTCCAGCATTACTATACTACTACTATAGTAGAACCACGGTAACACAACCTTAGTTTGAAAAATGATCTGCAGTTTTACCAAAGTAAAACCATGATAGGGTATGTTGTTCTTCACAATACATGTCATATTTAGAAAATGCATGTTTCAAGGTTACAAAAAATCCCTTAATCAGCCCGAGGTGAGTGTGACACACTGAGGAGCATATTCTGGAAACAAATCAATATTCATATCACAACAGCTCTAATATAATACAAGTCAGGTGTTAAAGCCATATTTAGTTAAAGGAATAGTCTACTCATTTTCAATATTAAAATATGTTATTACCTTAACTAAGAAGAGTTGATACATCCCTCTATCATCTGTGTGCGTGCACGTAAGCGCTGGAGCGCGCTGCGACACTTTGATAGCATTTAGCTTAGCCCCATTCATTCAATGGTACCATTTGGAGATAAAGTTAGAAGTGACCAAACACATCAACGTTTTTCCTATTTAAGACGAGTAGTTATACAAGCAAGTTTGGTGGTACAAAATAAAATGTAGCGCTTTTCTAAGCGGATTTAAAAGAGGAACTATATTTTATGGCCTAATAGCACTTTTGGGAGTACTTCGACTCGGCGCAGTAGCACCCTCCCTCTCCCATTATGAGAGTGAGAAGGGGAGCGGACTTTTCAGGCGAGTCGAAGTACTCCCAAAAGTGCTATTACGCCATAAAATATAGTTCCTCTTTTAAATCCGCTTAGAAAAGCGCTACGTTTTATTTTGTACCACCAAACGTGCTCGTATAACTACTCGTCTTAAATAGGAAAAACGTTGATGTGTTTGGTCACTGCTAACTTTATCTCTGAATGGTACCATTGAATGAATGGGGCTAAGCTAAATGCTATCGAAGCGTCGCAGCGCGCTCCAGCGCTTACGTGCACGCACACAGATGATAGAGAGATGTATCAACAATTCTTAGTTAAGGTAATAACATATTTTAATATTGAAAATGAGTAGACTATTCCTTTAACAGACAGTTATTATTATAGGGTAAGTTAGCAGGATTTAAACTCACTTTGTTTTGTAACAATGTCTGTAATATGTAAATGAACAATATTTGCATTATGCAAAACATCAATAAATAAATAGAAATAAATCAGTAAAATTAACTAATGAATAAAGAGTAAAAAATGTTGTTCAAATATAGGCATCTATTGTATTTGTAACAATATAAAGTTGGTTGAAAATCTGCAGAGTTGCGCTTGGTGCAGTAATTACAATATATGAAGAGTTTCATTGCAAAACGAGATAACCACCGTTTTTTTAATTGTTCAGAAATCTCGTTTTTTGGTTGTGCATTCCAATTAATTTCAATGCAACTGCAGTGGGTTTGTTTTGATTTAAACCTTCATAACTTAAAAAATATAGCTAAGTAGCACCATAAAACAAAATAATAACATGATAACATAATAATAAACATGTTTTGACAAAAATGTAAAAAAAATGGATTTATCTCGTTTTGCAACGAAACTCTTCATATTACATTTGGCAGTTGTATATGTCCATCTATAGTTCCCATTATATAATGTCTTAGATCACCACACAAAAAGCAGCATTTGTATTATCTATTCACAAATTCCCTACCTTAATTTCTCCTGCAGATCGTCTTTCATCTTTTAATTCTCCGTTTGTTTTGTTGTTGTGGCTGGCAGCCAGCAGGAGCTACTTGGCGCTTCCGTGACGTCAAAGGTTTGGGGATATCAAGTTACGTTGCGCAAGTTACGTTGCGGAAGTTACGTTGCCACATAGGCCTACGTAATTTAACCATATCAAAGAACGTAATTAAATGTAAAAATATATATTCCCAAATATTTAATATATATGCTACAGGGAATTAGACGCAACATATCCGTTTTTTAATTTTGTTTTTAATGACCCGCCCCAACCCGCCCTGCATTAAAGTTACAATTTCTTTACCCGCCCCAACCCGACCCGCGGGTTACCCACGGGGCCCGCGGGTTACCCCTCGTTCAGACAGCCAACGACAAGCAGTAGCAGAGGGACGCGATCTCATTCATTTCAATGGAAACCTGGCGACTTCCGGCGACACGAGCGACAGTGACCATTGGCGACTGTAAAATCTCTTTTTCAACCACTGGTTGGATTGCTGAAGGCTACAGGTTGCTGGTCAAGACAACGATATCTCAAGAAATGTAGGTTTGTTTATTGAGTAAGAAATGTGTGGTTCTGAAACAGATTAATAAAGTACAAACATGAATATGTAAATATTACAACGGTTAAATAATCAACTAGTAAACAGATTAATAATGAATAACAACTAAAACACTACAACTCTGCATTTATACTATAATTATAACTACTTATATTATAAACTTAAACACAAACACATAGAAAGTGTGTTATTTATGTGCATGCACAGTTCACGTGCTCGTCTCTGCCGTGCACGTGCAATGGCGCTGCTATTATGCAAAACTTAGAGCGCATGTGCGTTGTTAACATGTAAAGAAGCATTTATGATTTTAAATGAATAAATATACACATATACACATAACAAGAATGCTAACCGGATGAAGTAATAGTTGATTGGATATCATCCAATCATATTATCATCGAATAATAGTTAGAGTGTAAACATCTGCATGTTATCACACCAATCATAACTATAATATGTAAACGTCCTATAAAGTTACTTATATACATATATCTAATTACTTACATCGTGATGCACGCACACATATACATAATCAATAAACACTTCAATAATTTGGCACTTAATCCACCTGTTTCGGTCTATAAACTATCTACAACGTGCAGCCAACTCCGCTATACGGTTCTCTCTCCCGCTCCGTAACCTAGCAACCCCAGTGCGAACTTTTGGAACAGTCCATTTCTGATGAAACGATAGGGGTGTTTGGGAAAGTCCATATATTTAGCATTTAGTTTCTACAGCCGCCCCCAAATTCACCTTGTGAATTTGATTCATAAAAGTGGCTCATCTTTCTATCAGTCCAGGATGGGAGTTAATCATGGATAGGGGGCAGACATACTAACTTGGCTACAGGTCGGGTGTAAGTTTTGTCTTTCACCTGTATCTCTGCCGATCTAATTCTCTTATCAGTTCCAGGATGTACCTGAACAACCTTTCCCACCGGTAACAAAGCACGTGGCAATTGCTGGTCTATGATCATAACGGTATCTCCAATCTGCAGATCAGTTCCTCCTCTTTTCCATTTCTGCCTAATCTGAAGGTTTGGTAGGTAGTGACGAATAAAGTGTCTCCAAAAGTGATCAGCGAGGAGCTGACTATGCTTCCATCTTCTACGGCTCAAGAGTTCAGAATCATGGTATGTGACTTGAGGTAATGAGGCATCCCGCCGCCCCATCAACAAGAGGTTTGGAGTTACTTGGTCTGGATCCGCAATGTCAGAAGAGGTGTAGGCAATGGGTTTGGAGTTGAGAATACCTTCTATTTCTATAAGGACGGTTCTCAGTACTTCTTCACTGACCGTCTGGGCACCAAGTGTGACTTGAAGCGCTGCCTTTAGAGAACGTATTTCTCTCTCCCAGCATCCTCCGAAGTGAGGTGCACTGGGTGGGTTAAAGAGAAATCTTATCTGCTGGCTGGCGAGGTGATCTTGTAACTCAGGATGAAGAGCCATAAACGATTCTCTTAGTTCTCTTTCTCCTCCTCTGAAATTGGTACCCTGGTCTGCCAAAAGCTCAAAGGGTTTGCCGCGTCTGGCTATGAATCTCCGTAGGGCCATCAAGAAGGAATCTGTGTCCATACTGGTAAGTATATCAATATGGACTGCCCGTGAGGTCATGCATTTAAAAATGAATCCCCATCTCTTTTCATTCCTACGTCCCACTTTTATAGTGTAAGGTCCGAAACAGTCTACACCCGTGGAATAAAATACTGGTTGATGGATCCTTAATCTGGCCTGAGGAAGATCTGCCATTTTGGGAGGGTGTGGTTGTCCCCGCCATCTTTGACACTCTGTGCATTGCCGTTGGTGACTTTTGACTGCTGCTCGTCCCCGTAACACCCAGTACTCTTTTTTCGAAGCTCAGCAAACACCCTGTCTGGCCCTGGGTGATGCAATTGATTGTCATATTCTTTGATTATTAGTTTGGTAATTGGGTGGCGTGAGTCAAGGACGATAGGATGAATGGCATCTTCTTCCAGTTGGCTTTATTGACGGAGGCGGCCACCAACACGTATAAGTTCTATGACATCATCGAATTCAGAAGCTAAGCATAACAATCGACTATGTTTTGGCAAGGGTTTGTTTGCTCTTAAGCATGACAGTTCCTCTGCGAAGGAGTCAGTTTGAATCTTAGGAAGAGCTGCCAGCTCTGCTCTTTTATAGTCATCTGCTGTTGGTGTATTGTCATGTTGAATATAGGCTTTCAGCAAATCTGTATAGGTTGAGTACTGCTGCAGGTCTGGGGTAGGCACAGTGGAAGTTGTTAAACCACAAAAGGCTGACTTTCTTAGTTCGTTGTCATGATTAGTGGTGGTTAGCGGCAGCATCTCTGGCCAGCTATGAGATGTTTGGCTAAGAAATTTGGGCCCACTGTACCATCTGCTTTCACGGCCTATGTCACGGATAGATCTACCTTTCGTGATGTCATCTGCAGGGTTGTCCTGTGAAGGCACATACCTCCAGGTATCAGACTCCGTGAGCTCCTGTATTTCAGCCACTCTGGTGCCTACAAACACTTTGAATCGGCAATATTTTGACAGAAGCCAGTTAAGCACAGTTGTGGAATCAGACCACAGAGTAATGCTTTGGATAGGCAAAGTTAGCTCTGTTCTCAAAACTTTTGCAAGTTGTGCGCCAGTCAGAGCTGCGCATAGCTCCAAGCGAGGAATGGTTTGCTGTTTCTTAGGAGCTACACGGGATCGGGCGGTGACAAAGGCTACTTCCACTCTACCCTGGTCTTCCGTCCGCAGGTATGCTACGGAGCCGAAAGCTTGCTCTGAAGCATCACAGAAAATATGAATCTGCCTTACACTATTATGATGATCGAGCTCTTTGCTACAGTAACACCTCGGCCAGTTGATGTTCTGTAATTCGTCCAGCTCGTTCACCCAGGCTTTCCATGAGCTTAACAGTTCCTCAGGCAATCTAGGGTCATCCCACTCTCTTTTCTTATCCCATAATCTCTGCACAATTACTTTGGCTCGTGTAGTAAATGGAGCCAATGGGGTCATACTGGCTGGCTAGAACATGGTAGATGCTCCGCATTGTAGGTGGGGAGTGGTCAAGGTTGCGAGGTTTATATGACAAGGTGTCTGATAAACAGTGCCAGTGCAAACCAAGAGTTGACTCCTGTGCGTTCTGATGACCTTCACTAAGCCACTGAATGCTGCTTTGGGATTGAACGTCAGTTGGTAAGTGACTGATGACTGATGGATCATTGCTCGCCCACTGCCTTAAGTCAAAGCCTCCCGAGCTTAAGAGGCTGCGGAGTCTGTTTACTAGGTCTTTGGCCATTTCACTGGAGACGAAGCTTTGAAGGCAGTTGTCAACATAAAAAGATTTCTCCACGGAAACCTGTGTGTCTATGGACTCACTGTGATCCTGAACATGCTTCTGTAAAGCAAATGTAACACAGCAGGGACTGCATGTAGTTCCAAAGGGAAGCACTTGCCATTCATATACCTCTGGCGGTTTATTTTTCTGTAAATCTCTCCATAGGAATCGCAGCAGCGGCTTGTCTTCAGGCAGAAGGCGCACCTGATGGAACATACCAAGAATGTTGCTGCTAACTGCAATGGAATGTTCTCTGAAATGTAGTAGAACTGCCAGGAGAGAAGGACTGAGTGTTGGACCAGGTAGCAAGAACTCGTTTAAGTTTTGGCCTTTGTATGTGAATGAACAGTTGAATACGACCCTGTTCTTTCCATTATGCTCTACCATATGGTGTGGTATGTACCAAGTTTCCTTGGACTGTTTCACCTGTTCAGGGTTGAGTTTCATGATGTAGCCGGCTTTCTGTAACCTGACTATCTCTTCCTGGTATGCTGCTGCTTGATCAGGTTTTCTTTCCAACCGATTTTCAATTCCCCGTAATTGTGGCAGTACAGCTTCTTTGGGTGCATGAAGGAATGGCATGTTCTTAACACGTAGCAGAGGGGTTGCATATCGCTGGACTCCATCAACGTCTACTCTCACTGTTTTGTCTTGGAGTAGCTGTATGGACTCCTGGTCTTGTCGTGACCTTGTTAGTACTTTCTCACTCTGAAATGGGAGGATGTCCATTTTCCACAGTTTCTCCACATCAGCATACAGGCTGTCAATGGGTCGCAGGCTAGTGAAGAGACAATGCTGTGGGGAAAATCTGGTTGTTATATCTTGTGCTGGACCCTGTAATGCCCATCCCAAGTGTGTTCTCACAGCAGCAGGGCCACCCGGTGGGCCTAGTCTGACTGGTTCTATGGGTGTTATGAGGTGAGGGCAGTCAGAACCAATAAGAATCACAGGTTTCACATTGTGAAAATGCTGAAGCGGCAGACCTGCAAGGTGTTTGTATCTTTTCTGAAGTACCTTGACTGGGTGGGTGTGCTCTGCTAGTCCCAGGCTGTCAGCTGTAAAGGCACTCCGAATCCTGAAAACCTTACGAGGGTTATCCATTGAAGACACTGTGAATGTTACAGCCGTCCCATGAATGGTCTGTGTCTCTTGCCTGACTGTGCGAAGGGCTAAGTCCTCTGGCTGTCCCTTCAGTTTTAGCTTCTGTACTGCATCATTTAGGATAATGGTTCGCTCTGACCCATCATCAAGTACAGCATAAGCCTCCATAGCTTTGTTGCCATTTCTGAGCAAAACTTTGGTCACTTTTAACAGAATCTTGTTGTCACAGGTGGGACGATCAACATATAATACTGCACTGGTCGGAACAGATTCTTCTGTTTCTCTACCTTTCTCATTTACATCATGTAGTGCAACCAAGTGCTTTCTGTTACAGGTTTGACAGAGAACTTTCAGAGTGCAGTAAGCTGCTTGGTGACCGCGTCCACAGCGCCAGCATCTATTCTGGCTCCTAATCCATGTCACTTTCTGTTCTTTGCTGAGTAACTTCAAGCTCTCACAGTTATTCAGGTAATGTCTTTTGTTATCACAGTATGCACAGTAAGCATTCACCCATTCTCTCTTAGCAGCAGTTGGTCTCTGTTGATCAGCTGGTGATACTGAAGCAGCCTTTGGTTTCTCTGTTCCAAGGAAAATGGCAGTAGGTTTGCGGTTTTGCTTATACTCTTTCCTCATTTCCTTTCTCTGAACCGATGACACTTGTTTGAGTTGCGAGCGGTAATCAGTGTGGTCTTCCTGAACCTGAAGCTCGTACTCAAGCCATTCGGCGAAGTCCAGTAATGTAGGAATGGTAACTCCCAGAGGATGTATGTACCTCTTAAAACTGGACCTGAGGTCATGTGGTAGTTTGCTCATAAGTCTGGAAACATGTGATCCACACTCCAGCTCAGTCATTCCATTCTGGCCTAGTTGTTCCAGCATACTAACCAATGAGCGTACATGGAGTCCAAACAGCCGAAAAGCTATCACATCACCGCTACGAATGTTTGGTCCATCCATCAGATCTGCAATGCGTTGTAAGGCTAACTGGTGGGGTTTACTGTACATTTTGTTTAGTGCTGTCATGGTATTAGTAAAAGGAAACCTTGAATTACTGTATGAATCTGACACAAGAAGTGCCTCCTCCAGCTTCAGGTGGTCAGTAAGTATCTGAAATTTAAAATGCTCGGTTGCATCCTCAGGCAGAATGTTCTCAAGGGCTATTCTTAGTCTAGAGAATTGTCTAGGATCAGCAGATGTTAGAAAGGGTATGGTTGGGCAGGGCCCTTGTATGTTTTCTCCTGTGTAAATGAAGGCTGGCTGACATCTTGAGTCTTATTTGGATGAGCAGGTGGCATTTGCTCATGTACTGGAGTCTCAAACTTTGACTGATGATATGAGATGTGCTGAGAAGATGGGGGATATCTGGGTTGAAACGGGCTGCTGTGTCGTACTCGCGATTGTACTCTTTCGTGAGCAAAGGGAGAAATGTCTAAATTCCTGAAGTCCTCAGTTAAGTCAGTGTACTCGTCCTTTTGAACTGGGTGCAGTGCTCTCATGGAAGCAGGTGGTGGCGCTCTTGTCCGTGGAGCTGGCACTGGATGATATGAGTATGAGGTCTCTGGACTAGCCACTGGAATGAAGGATGCGGGTGGTGGTATTACTGACTGAGCTCTCTGTTCTGCTTTCAGGCTTTGTAGCTCCTGATGTAACATGGCATTCTGCATTCGCATCTCCTGTAATGCCGACATAATCAATGGCAGCTGACTAGTTTGACGACGTAAATCAGCGCAATCATTCTGCACTGTACGTAACATAGCTTTAAGCTCGACATCTTCTCCTTGTTCATCAGACGCATACCACTCATCTTCTAATTTCCATTTCTCATACTCTGCCACCTGACTAATAGGCGAAGTCGATCTGGAATTATCTGCATTGCTTGGGGGCTGTACTCTGCTTCGCCCTGTCATAGGGAGTGACTGTAGATGCTGTAATGGATCACCAAGCTCATAATCTACCAAATGAGCTGGGGGTTTAACTTGTCGTCGTGGACGTACAACAGGTGCTTCTTTCCTTGGTTGAGACATCTCTGTAGCCAGTCAGCATCCGGCTCGAAGGACCATGTAAAATCTCTTTTTCAACCACTGGTTGGATTGCTGAAGGCTACAGGTTGCTGGTCAAGACAACAATATCTCATGAAATGTAGGTTTGTTTATTGAATAAGAAATGTGTGGTTCTGAAACAGATTAATAAAGTACAAACATGAATATGTAAATATTACAACGGTTAAATAATCAACTAGTAAACAGATTATTAATGAATAACAACTAAAACACTACAACTCTGCATTTATACTATAATTATAACTACTTATATTATAAACTTAAACACAAACACATAGAAAGTGTGTTATTTATGTGCATGCACAGTTCACGTGCTCGTCTCTGCCGTGCACGTGCAATGGCGCTGCTATTATGCAAAACTTAGAGCGCATGTGCGTTGTTAACATGTAAAGAAGCATTTATGATTTTAAATGAATAAATATACACATATACACATAACAAGAATGCTAACCGGATGAAGTAATAGTTGATTGGATATCATCGAATCATATTATCATCGAATAATAGTTAGAGTGTAAACATCTGCATGTTATCACACCAATCATAACTATAATATGTAAACGTCCTATAAAGTTACTTATATACATATATCTAATTACTTACATCGTGATGCACGCACACGTATACATAATCAATAAACACTTCAATAATTTGGCACTTAATCCACCTGTTTCGGTCTATAAACTATCTACAACGTGCAGCCAACTCCGCTATACGGTTCTCTCTCCCGCTCCGTAACCTAGCAACCCCAGTGCGAACTTTTGGAACAGTCCATTTCTGATGAAACGATAGGGGTGTTTGGGAAAGTCCATATATTTAGCATTTAGTTTCTACAGCGACCGTATGGGCGTGTCCAGCGACGCGAGAAAGTTAAGAAAAGTTTAACTTTATGCAAATGTTGAGCGACTTTCGGGAGCGACTACCAATAAGAACGAAGCAGTGGAGTTCACGTCATCCTTCTCTCGTCAGTTACTGGAGTGGATGGTACTCATTTGTTTATGACAAGCAGATTTAGAAACGCCTCATTGAAAGAGACAAGCGACACACAGCGATAATGTCATTGGCTGTCTGAACGAGGGGTTACGAGACGACCCGCGCATCACTAGTGTACAGATGTGGCCCTTAAAAATGTGCGTCTCTGAGAGCAGAATGCCGCGAGTACTTCCGAAATTCTGCGAGATCCCGCAGAAGGGGGGTTCGGTGGGGGATGCAGGAAATACAAAAACCTGTAGATGGCAGTCGTGTTTCATGTAGGCCATACTGACGACAATTTGTGTGCTTGACTTCATGCTGAGCGTATACTCTATGATATTGAAGTAACATGACACGGATTTTCTGTGTTTAGGAGATGCTCTTTGATGTCATACAAATGCAGGCTTTTTTGGCAAACATTTCGTTGGCGAAGTTTTCTTTGCCAGTTACATAAACAGTGACATATTCTTCATAAAATTTTTACTCAAACGCGCATCATTTGTCTTATTTTTTTCTGTGTACTTACAGTAGAAGAGACGTGATATATGATAACTGTCTTATAACAAAATAACTTGCGAAGACCTTTGAAGAGACCGAGCGCATTTACGCAATATCATTAACTAATTTATCTAATTTTACATTTAGTTCATTTTTGCATCTGAACGTTTAATAGCTTTAACATGGTTGTGTTGCGCTTTTCTGCATTACTGAACAGTAGGAATATAAGTAGAAATATAAGAAAATATAAGTTAAGCGTGTTGTGTGTATTTCCTAATTATAAGCCTTTGGGAAATTGCACCAAATCTAAACGTGCATAAAAACATAAACATGTCATTTAAATAAGCGAAAAATCTTTTTTATGAGCTCAAAATTTTGAATATAATGTGCTATTGCAAAAAATTGCCCATCTCTAAAGGAGAATATTCATCTTTAAAGTTGAAGAAACCAAAAAGTAATGTACTGATAAGCATTCGTCAAACATAAATAAATAAATATATATATTAGGGATGTGCCCGAAGCCGAATACGTTATTCGCAAGGGCACGGATAATGGCTTTAAAACGAATAACGAATTCATCCGAATAACAGAAAAAATATTCGGCCAGACATCATAACGTGTTTACTGGAACAGCTAAATTATAAAGCCCTTAAAGCACGTATAATATGTGTGTGAAGTGAATGAGTGTAATCTATAAAATTACATGAATGACAATTTCTGCGCGTCCCTTATTTGGAAACACGAGATGTTTTGGAATTAGTTTTAAAACGCTGCTAATATCAAACGTCTTTTAATCCAACTGTAAAAATTACCCTTTTAGTTTATTTTATTTTATTTAATTACATAAGACCAGAACCCCTTGATAAAATGCTGCACTCTGATAATAAAATATTCGTTAATAACTCCGTGTCTCTATGACTTCGGTCATCTTTTAATTATTTCAAGTTAAAGCCAGCTTCATTGTCAAGGTGAATATAAAATTAACAAGTAAATAGATAAAAAATATGAAAATGTAACATTTAAAACATTTTGTAAAAGCAAAATTTATACTGAAGATTATTATGACATGAATTGCAATTAACATAAAAAAGTTAGATAAATTGTAATTGTAAATAACAACTGAAACATTTATATTACATCTTTCTAATTACCTTATTGTTTAAAATCATTTTGCTTGTTTTGAACTAAGTCAAAACTGACTTTAAATAATAGAGCTGTTATTTGAAATTATAAACGAATATCTGATTATTTATTAATTTAGATGAAGATTAATGAGAAAGTTTTTTAAACAATTCGTTCTGTTCGCGCAAACGTTGTAGGCTATGGACATATTTAATAATGAGCTTAACAAGTTTGTTGTAATGCTTAATATGCTTTCGTAAATTCTTTCCAAAACAGATGTTTTTTTACTATTCTGTCAGTGCAGGTACTTGCGTGTCTGTGCGTTGCGTTTCGGATCTGTCAGTCAGCCCGAGTCTTGTTGATCTTAATAACTTTTTAACATAAATCAGTCCCGAACTTTATCTCTGTTAATAACTATTTAAACATCAAGCAAGTCCTGCATTTTATTTTCAAATTCCTGCATGTTTTTAAACCGAAACCAAGATGTCTGACATGACACGCATCTTAGTATTAATCATTTCACTCTCAGAAAACGTATTAGATGTTTAATTAATAGAGTATTAGAAAACATCCCACTCATTTAGACAGAACGGGTCATATATGTAATGTGCTGAAAGACACAATAAACGCTTAAAGCGCTCTCAAATTCAACGCACATAGGCACAAGCTGTATGAGGCTTTGAAAATGAGAAGTTTGTTTTCCATGGCTATTATTAATAAGAATCAAGTTATTTGTCTTTTTGATAAAAAAAATCTAATATTATTTTTAATAAATATTTACAGTTATTTAAGTTATAATTATAATAAAAGCAAAAATTCATTTAAAATTGTAAAACAAATTTAATGCTACCTTTACTTACAAATTCAGAAAATATTTTTACAGTGAATAAATAAAACGACATGAAGGGAGTTAATTCCAAAATGTAATTATTGCACATGGTTAAGCTGCTAGTTTTAGCAGCTACCAGTGACAATTAAAAACCACCCACCCCCAGGTCTGCCAATTCTTTGCCACCCCCAATGCTATTTAAACAAAGGAACTGCAAGAGAATCAAAAGAAAACCGGTTTTTCAAGTATTCACCAGCGTGTGGCGTTTTATTTCCCACCCTTGCAGTTCCTTTGTTTAAATGCAAATCTAGGCCTAGTACATGCGTTGTAAGTTATTTTAAATGAATGTTTATAACTTATAAAATTAAGTGGATATCGCGTAACGTAATTTGACATATGTTGATATAACCTGGGCTCTCAAGTCCCACGCATTCGCCATGAGACACGCGCATTTCTGTGAGTTCACGGTCACACGCCAAACCGTGTAAGCTATTTCTCACGCTGAGAAGTAAAATAGAACTTTTCCTAATAAAGGATGTGCTGGTATACACAGAGCATTCCTGTCGAGTTTAGCAGTACGGTTCTTAGGTGTGGTCAACTTTACGCAGCGCCGCAAGAGCCGACAAGCAGATGACATCAGAGTACCGCGAGAAATAAGGCAGAGGAGGTTGGTTTCAATCGCTCTCGCGGTACTCTGATGTCATCCACTCATGTTTGAGTCTGTATCAGATAAAAATACAGATTTTGAGGAACAAGTTATTGTTTGGAGATTGTCAATGGACGTTTCTTAGTGGTAAGTTTGTTTTTTCAGTATGGACCAAAACGCCAAATGCATAAAATAAAAATAGTTAATATTAATAAAATAGTTAATATAAAAGTAATATTGTAATGTCTTGGCATGATATGTTTTCTAAAATGTTTAAAAATGAACAAATCAGTTGTGCCAAACTACACAGATATGTTTTTTTTAATGAAACATTTTCAGTGGTTTCAGTGCCTCCTGGTGGGGTTGAACCGCTGGTTCAGTTTACCCCATCTGGTTCACTTTGCCCCACAGCCACCATTTTGGGAAAACTGCCTAGTTTAGTAATTCAGGCTAATCTTTAGCTAAATCATTCACATGGTTTTATACATTAGCCTATCACCAATATTTATGGTATAAATAATTAGACCTGAATAAATCTACTTTGACATAGCAACCTGGTATGTATACATTTTACTTTGATAGGATTTTTTGTAAAAAAAAAAAATCACTTTAATCATAACTCTTTAATTTTTCCTTCCCTTTAACATAGCCAAACAGAAATTATGGTTGCTACCTGTATTTGTGGTCACACGGCTACAAATCTGGTTGCCTAGATAAAGGGGGTGGGTTAACTTACCCACTGGCTTATTTTGACCCACTCTAGTGTGCATGAAAAGAGGTGTATCCGTACTACGAAACTCCTGTAAACACCACTGATTTTCGGAAGTATCTACTGGTTCCACTGAGGGTAAACTACTAATTCCACCAAGTTAGGAAACTCCCGTAATGATACCAATTCGGATGTATCTTGCTGAGGGGATATCCCCGTGGAATATGCAGCGATTTGTTGCCATGGCAAGTAATCCCATTGAAGATTTTGGCAGAGGCCACTTTCACACCTACAGAGGTACTGGAATTTCACACCTTTGCACAATTCTAGTGTCCCCATTGGTGTTTAATCTTAACACTGATTGGTTGCTTTTAAAACCCCCTCCCAAAACTCTGACAACTATTGGGACACAACTTTGAAACTTTCCAGTTGAGATGATTTGATTGGTTACACTTTGTTTTAAGCCCTCATAGCTTAGTGACTTGATTGGTTATTTGCCTGCTATGCAGATAGACTACAACTCTCCCCCCACACTATATACTACTATAAATCCCCAAAACCCTTAAAAAAATTAAAACTTGAATTGAGTTTGAAATGTTCATTTAATAAAAAACTGAACAATCCACAATTGTCACAATCACAAAATAATATAATACACAAATATTAAAAGTTGCATACATAAACAATACAATTTAAACTCATAAATATACAGACAGAGAAAGCAATTTTAGAGTAAATAAAACAAAATAAAAGCAACAATGAAAACTACATTCAAAGCAGTACAATGTAATGTAGCAGTGGCGGCTCGTGACTGCTCATCCGAGGGTTGCAAATTCAAAATAAGTGTTCAGAGTGTCATTCATGTGTGTTGCTTGTGTTTTTAAAATATGTGTTTGTTGCTTCAAAGAACACACAAAACACATATTTTGAAATTGGGAACCACACAAATGACGGGCTATATACATTCAATTCAATTTTATTTATATAGCGCTTTTCACAAGTGTTAATTGTTGCAAAGCAGCTTTACATGAGAAGATGTAGAGGAGAACACAGAAAATCAATAGATAATATAAGAAGTAGAGAAAGCGGTTAAACCGTACAAGCGAGCATATTAATAATGTAACGTATACAGTTGTAAGGTTTTGTTCTGTGTTTTCTTGTATTCTGTGTATTTTTGTATTTTGGACTTTTATTTTGACATCCTGTTCTGTTCTGGCTTTTATTTTGAAATACATCCTGCCATGTTTCACTTCACACTTCCTGTCTGTTTGTATAAAGCCACTTCCTGTACTCCAGTTCAATGCTGATTATTACATCGCCATCCTGTCTGTATTCTGCCTGTATTTCTGAATCTGTTATCTGTAAATCTGTTTTTGTATCTGTTCCTGTTTTTGACCTGTGCCTGTTATTTTGGATTTTGCCTGTACTGCCGCCTGCCCTGACACATTGCCTGTATTTGGATTCTGATTTTGGATTTACCCTTTGGATTTGTTTGCTGGCCCTTTATGGGATTTTACAATTAAACACCTTTTGCATATGGATTCTCATCTCACTCGCTTTCTTTAAAGCACCCGTTACAGAATAATCAGCCATAACCCGGAATCCAGCGAAGGTTTGTAATCTCCCACCAGCACCATGAAACCCATTTTTGCCCTGCTTGCACTACGCCAGAACCACCGTCCCATTGAGGAATATGTGAGTGATTTTTTGGACTTGAGTAATCAGGTACATTTTGACGAGGACACTTTAAAACCCATTTTTTATAATGCTCTTGATGAGTGGTTACGTCTGTGTATGCCACGTGATATGTCTGCCTGGTCCCTGGAGAGTTATATTGACTTTGCCCTGTTGTTGTGTGGCTCTCCCTTCACGGTGGGGGTTGCGGATAGCAAACCAGAGGCTATTCCCAACACGCCACACCATGTCCTGCCTGTTATGCCCACACCTGTACCCGTTATGCCTGCTCTGTCTATGCCTGTTAACAAAATGGCCGCCACCATGCTTGCTCCCAAAATGGCTGCCATCCTGCCTGTCCCTAAAATGGCCGCCACCCTGCCTGTTCCCAAAATGGCCGCCATCCTACCTGTCTCTGCACCTGCACCTGTTCTCGAGAGAGCTGTTACCATTCCTGCACCTGTGCTTCAGAGGGCCATCGTCACCACCACACCTGCAATCATGAGGGCTACTACTCACCCAGCACCTATCATCAAGATGGCCGCCCTGCCTGAACCAACCGCCACAGAGGTATGCCTCATTGACTGTGACATTCTTGAATTTGCTATGGCCCTGTGGTGCGTTTGGTCTGCCTTCTGTTTGTTTGTTCCCGAGGTTCCTCAAGACCCTGAATCTGACCTGCCCGTCTCATCTGACCTGCCCGTCTCATCTGACCTGCCCGTCTCATCTGACCTGCCCGTCTCATCTGACCTGCCCGTCTCATCTGACCTGCCCGTCTCATCTGACCTGCCCGTGTCATCTGACCTGCCCGTCTCATCTGACCCGCCCGTCTCATCTGATCCGCCCGACTCATCTGATCCGCCCGACTCATCTGATCCGCCCGACTCATCTGATCCGCCCGACTCATCTGATCCGCCCGACTCATCTGATCCGCCCGACTCATCTGATCCGCCCGACTCATCTGATCCGCCCGACTCATCTGATCCGCCCGACTCATCTGATCCGCCCGACTCATCTGATCCGCCCGACTCATGTGATCCGCCCGACTCATCTGATCCGCTCGACTCATCTGATTCACCTGATCCGCCTGATTCGCCTGACCTGCCTGATTCGCCTGACCCGCCTGATTCGCCTGACCCGCCTGATTCGCCTGATTCGCCTGACCCGCCTGATTCGCCTGACCCGCCTGATTCGCCTGACCCGCCTGATTCGCCTGACCCGCCTGATTCACCTGTCCTGTCTGAATCATCTAATTCATCTGACTTGCCTGATTCATCTGACTCGCTCGCTTCATCTGATTCGTCTGTCCTGCCTGATTCACCTGTCTCATCTGATTCGTCTGTTCTGCCCGATTCACCTGTCCCGTCTGATTCATCTGATTCGTCTGTCCTGCCTGATTCACCTGTCCTGCCTGATTCACCTGTCCCATCTGATTCGTCTGTCTCACCTGATTCACATGATTCGTCTGGCTCACCTGGCTCACCTGTCTTATCTGACTCACCTGGCTCATCTGATTCACCTGGCTCACCTGATTCATCTGGTGCACCATCTGAAATATCGCCACCCTGGGCTGTGGAAGCTTTCCCAAGTTTTTTTTGGGGGGGGTAGTACCCGGACACAGGAAGGAGGCAGAGGACACCGAGGCGGAGACCGAAGTGGACTCTGATCCTTCCTCTCCTTGTGTTCCAGTTCTATTCCTACCCCATGATCTAGCACCATGTCTGCCCATTGATCCTACACCATGTCTGCCCCTTGATCTTGCTCCAAGCCTGCCCCATGACCCAGGTCCAAGCCTGCCCCATGACCCAGGTCCTAGCCTGCCCCATGACCCAGGTCCTAGCCTGCCCCATGACCCAGGTCCTAGCCTGCCCCATGACCCAGGTCCTAGCCTGCCCCATGACCCAGGTCCTAGCCTGCCCCATGACCCAGGTCCTAGCCTGCCCCATGACCCAGGTCCTAGCCTGCCCCATGACCCAGGTCCTAGCCTGCCCCATGACCCAGGTCCTAGCCTGCCCCATGACCCAGGTCCTAGCCTGCCCCATGACCCAGGTCCTAGCCTGCCCCATGACCCAGGTCCTAGCCTGCCCCATGACCCAGGTCCTAGCCTGCCCCATGACCCAGGCCCGCATCTGCCCCATGTTCCTGGACCATCCTGGCCCGCCCGCCCACCCTCTATTGGACTTTATTATGTGTATGTTGGGCTCCGGGAGTCGCCCTTTAGAGGGGGGGTTCTGTAAGGTTTTGTTCTGTGTTTTCTTGTATTCTGTGTATTTTTGTATTTTGGACTTTTATTTTGACATCCTGTTCTGTTCTGGCTTTTATTTTGAAATACATCCTGCCATGTTTCACTTCACACTTCCTGTCTGTTTGTATAAAGCCACTTCCTGTACTCCAGTTCAATGCTGATTATTACATCGCCATCCTGTCTGTATTCTGCCTGTATTTCTGAATCTGTTATCTGTAAATCTGTTTTTGTATCTGTTCCTGTTTTTGACCTGTGCCTGTTATTTTGGATTTTGCCTGTACTGCCGCCTGCCCTGACACATTGCCTGTATTTGGATTCTGATTTTGGATTTACCCTTTGGATTTGTTTGCTGGCCCTTTATGGGATTTTACAATTAAACACCTTTTGCATATGGATTCTCATCTCACTCGCTTTCTTTAAAGCACCCGTTACAACAGTAAAGTGCTAAGTTAAGCCAAAGTTGGCTGACTCTCCCTGGGATTAAAAACCCTCTAGGAAAAAAAACCCAATGGGAAAAATTCCTAGAAGGACAAAAACCCTTGGGAGGAATTAATATATATTTATATATATATAGAAACGGTAGGGATAGGAGGCGGGTAAGCGAATTAAACTGGTTTAGCCGGTGGTCGTTGGTCGGGCATTGGCTGGTCATCACGTTGAAGGACAGCCAGTAGATCAGTGGTGCGATGACCTTCACAGCAACAGGAACTGGGTCTGTTTGTCTCATGGTCCTCGTGGTTGAGGACGAGACAGGGAGAGAAAAACAGAATTCTATTAGCGTAGGGGCCGTTCGCCTGCAATGCAAGTGTCAAACATTATAGTGGTTCAAGTCGGCTCGGTTCCAGACAGGCTAACTATTGCGGCAATAGTATATTACCCATATGAGGTATGTGAGTGCTTTGTTCTAGACAAACTAACTACTGCAGGAAATGTACATTTACTGGACATTTTATGTGAATGCTTTGTTAAAGAAGAATGTCTTAAGTTTAGATTTAAATTGATCGACTGTGTCTGATACTCGGACATTATTTGGTAAATCATTCCAGAGCTTAGGGGCTAAGTAGGAAAATGATATACCACCTTTAGACCCTTTTGATATTCTAGGGATAATTAAGTGACCAGAATTTTGTGAGCGCAGTTTACGTAATGGATTGTATTCTGATAGTAGTTCTTTAATATACGAGGGCGCTAGGCCATTTAAGGCTTTGTAGGTGATTAGTAATATTTTAAATTGTATGCGATATTTAACTTGTAGCCAGTGTAAAGATGCCAGAATTGGACTGATGTGGTCATACTTTTTAGATCGAGTAAGCACTCTTGCGGCGGCGTTTTGAACCAGCTGTAGCTTGTTTACCTGATTTGCATGGCATCCCCCGAGTAACGAGTTACAATAGTCTATTCTAGAGGTCATAAAAGCATGTATAAGCTTTTCTGCGTCTGATGCAGACAGCATATGGCGTATTTTTGAGATATTTCTAAGATGGAAGAATGCTGTGCGGCAGATGTTGGCGATATGACTATCAAAAGATAGATTGCTGTCTTGTCACATGTTGTGACAAACTTTGCATCGAGTGCTCACAAAAAAAGAAGTCACCAGCTGCCACTGTAATGTAGTAAATATCTAAATAAAATGAACAACAACTATATTGATCTTGCTCTTAAGAAATCAGTCCTACACTGCAAAAAAATATTTTCTTACATAGTATTTTTGTCTTGTTTTCAGTAGAAATATTATTTAAATTAAAATGCTTTTTCTTGAGAAACAAAATGACCCAAGAAAATAAGTCTAGTTTTAGACAAAATAAATAAAAATACACACACACACACACACACACACACACACACACACACACACACACACACACACACACACACACACACACACACACACACACACATTAAGTGAATTTGTGCTTAACAAGTAAAAATATCTGCCAATAGTGTGATAAAAAAATGTTAAGTTTTCTTTTTTCTTA